>NW_017729034.1:88662695-88667854 GCF_001723915.1 Gavialis gangeticus
AAATATTGGCTATAACATATTTTTATTTTATTTAAAAAAAAATCCTGATTTATGTTTTTTGGAGTAGTGTACATAGAGGGGATGGCATAATAGCTCAAAATAAATTCTTACTCTCATATATTGTGTTGGGCAGTATGGAGGTGGGTGGGAGGTATGTGGGGCAGTCGGGGGCTGGGCATGTGGGGATTCATGTTGAGGGGTGGGAGGATGGAGTGTGTGTGTATGTGGGGGGAGGGGGAAGCTCCCCATGTGCTAGTCCTAGGAGCTGACAGGGGGTGGGGGAAGGGAAGGGGGGCAGGAGGCTTTGCAGCAGAGCTCTCCTGTGGATTTGCTTGCTCCTCCTACCCCTGCTGTGCTGCTTCAGGTAGCAGGTACTGTGGGGAAGCCATGGGGGCATGTGCTGAGCAGCAGATTCCCAGGCAGGTTGGCGGGGCAGGGGGAGCGGAGAATCTGCTCCAGCACATGGGGCTTTAGCTCCAGCTCCCATCCACCTTCCACCCACTCCATCTGGCCAGCATGATAAACAATCAGCTGGGGGCAGCTGAGTGGGTAGAAGGTGGCCAGGAACTGGAACTGGAGCCCTGTGCTCTGGGGCAGGAGCCACCTGGCTGCAGCTTCCCACCCACCTGGCTTTGTATCTGCTGCCTGGCACATGTCCCCATGACTGCTGTTGCTTCCCCATGCTACCTGTTGCCTGGAGTGGCACAGCAGGGGCAGGAGGAGGAGGAGCTGCTGGAGGCATGGGGTCCTGAGCATTACCTGGGCGGCTGTGGCAGCAGCCTCACCAGGAAGCTGTGCACGCTGTCTGGGGCTGTCCGTGGGTGCTGGAAGGAGCATGGGGCGGGTATGGGCAGGGCTCAGCCCCATGCATAGTGTTCCCAGGGCAGCCGCAGGCTGGATAGAATCAATTGGTGGGTGCCAGGCCACAGGCCCAATCCAATCAATTGGCAAGCTGGATTTGGCCCAACAGGCTGTATTTTGCCCACCTTGGTGTAGAGGAAACAGAGGTGCATAAATGATGTGAATTGTCCAAGGTAATAAAGTAGGTCACTGGAAGAGGTAGAAATGAGTCTGAGACCCATTCTGATGCCCTTTCCACTGGACTAAACTGCTGTAATGAATGGCATTTTCAGAGGCTTACTGTAACATTTTGGTACCCTGGGCAGTGGGTGGATGGAGAGGACCAGCAAGTGCTTACCTCCTTGCGTGGGGGCAGTGGTAGTGGTGCAGACTCCCTGGGTGGCTGCAATTCTGTCAGTCCCTCTGAATTGGCACCTGGGACTGGTGCCTCACTTGGTCTCCCATCCCCTAGGTTCCACTACTGAGTATTTTTACCTGTTTATCATTGTTCTGTTGTCTTACATTTCTCCAGAAAAAAGTACAAAAGCCCCTTAAATTGTTCTCCAAACAATTGCTGTTCAAATCCTTTCTCAACACTTGATTCTGTGATTGAAAAGAAAGCAGCTACTTCAGTGGACCCACTAGGAGCTGTTCATACTATAATGCCTGCCCACTGAAGTCAATTGAAGAACTCCCATTGTTTTCAGTGGATAGTGGTTGAGGCACTGGAGTTTAGATCCTAACTGTATTTTGGGAATAATTCTAATCACGGAGGCAATGACATACTAGAGCCTTGCAAATGCATTATACCAGTTGTCCTTTTGTCCTTTCTTCCTTTCCCCCCGTTTTTCTTGACCTACTTATGATAGAACTGCTACCTTCCATTTGCAAATAGTTTGTGGGAGGAAGCAATTTTTTTCTTGAGAGCTTAAGACACAAACAACAGTAATAAATAACAGTAGAAAATAATACTCCATCCAAGTCATTGTGAAGGGCTCTGTCCCCTTCTTTTGTACTCACTGGCTGCTTTAAATTAGCAGCAAAATGTGTTTCCATAGAACACATTCTTTTTAATATAATCTCACACGCATACCCTTTGCTCTAATCCTTATACCACTCCATTAGTTAGTGTTTTCCATAAGGAATTTTTCCACACATTTATATTTGTTCCTTTGGTCATAGACTGACAGTGAAGGAAAAACAAACTCATCCTGATTTAACCCTTTATAAAAGTGTTCAAAGTCTCTGAAAGTCTCATTGTTCAAAGTCCCATGTCTGACATTCATTGACTGGAAGGTCAGTTGTTGTGTTACAATGAGGAAATGAGTTTGAGCTATATGTGCCTTACTGGGAAAAAATAATTTGTATGGGCCAAAATGATAGAAAACAGGGCAGGCTACACATTTTTCTTTCTCACAGTAGCGTATGAAATAGGCAAGTACTTCCTATTTATTTTGTTTGAATATATACACTGGTATATTTCCTGCTGGCAAGTAATTGGACCTGGTCATTCCTTCAGGTGCTGTCAGCCTTACATAGCTGTGAAACAGCCCATTCACTATGTTTAATTTCCATAATTCATTAAAAAGTAATTGCCAAATGTCAACATGATTTCAAGTTGGGCAATGGCTGAGTGCTTTGAATTAGGTTCTACATCCTTTAGTACATATTCTCTGCAAAATGGTTTAGCAGGGTAAAGCTATTCATTTTAGCTGATAAAGCTCTCCAAGGCAGCGAAGGAGCTATTTTCCCTTCTAAATGTATTAGACCTCTATTAAGTTATGGTTATCTGAAATGAGATAAAGAATATGCCTACATTGCATAATGCAGTTCTGTGTGGAGCTATCCCAGCTAGCTTACGTACTGGAAGGCATATGGCTGTGTTAGTACAACTTAAGGTAGTTTACCTGGAGAAGCAGGGTGTGTTATCTTGGGCAGAGAGCCACAGTGAAACAGCTATTGGGCTCCTGGCGTCTGAGCTAGGTTGGGTACCTATACATGACACTATATTGCACAGTGGAGAAATAGCCTTATTGATAAAACAAGTCCTTCAAACACCTGTTTTGCCCCATTCAGCCTACATAAGTGACCTATGGCATTATCCTATCTAAACATCTTGCTTTCATGAATGGAGCTGGGGTAGGTGAGATAGAGAAGAACATTCTGGCCAAGAAGAGGCGTTCATTTCTGTCAGTAGAAATCTTTCTGGGAGAGGCATTCAGCTTACAGCTGTCCTCTCTTCTGCTTTCTACACCTTCACCAGGCATGGGGAACAGTGGGTGCTCCACTCTTCCCAGTCTCATGGTGGGGAGGCAATAAGGTGAAGCCCTGGCCCATTTCCCAGACCAGAGATTCCTAGTCTGGGAAGTGAGCAGGGAGCTTCAAGGACTTCTCCACCCCTCCCAGATCAGACCAGGAAAGGGGGCATACAAGTGTTCATTCTTGTGACAGAATTTCTCACAAGGGAGACCTTTGAGGTTGATACCTGGGATATCTTTCTGCTAGAGGAGGCACAAATTCTTCAGGAGAAACTGAAGGACCCCTACTACAATGCTAGATTTCCTGGAAGACTGGTAATTTTCCCAGTAGAAACATAATGGCTTATACATGGCCACAGTCTTTTATAGGTCAAATAGAATAAAAATGCCTTTGGATTCAGCTCATTACAAAGATAAAAGCTAGCATTACATTCCTATCTAGATGTGAATTCACCAAAAGTTCAGGGGTTTCAAGGACTGAGCAACATCAGGAGCCAGGGAACAGGCCCACTAACGGGGGAGTCTGAACAGAGGCTACTGCTTGGGAGAGAGGGAGGAGGCTGTGATTACCTTGGGAGAGGGTTTATGAATGCTGGTGCGCTTGCTTGATTTAGGCTTTGTGGTTTGGGTTTGGTTTGGTTGTCATATTGCTGGGTTGCTTGGGGCATGTGTGGTAAGCTGCTGATAGTTGAAAGCAGGTCTAAACGAGAATTAGAAATTCTTGCCTAGGCAGAAAGGCTAAGTCCTCCAGACTCCCAGCCATGTCAGGAGCCAGGCAACGGCCAGCTACCAGGGGAGTTTGCAGGGGCAGCTCCCCACATCTGCATTCTAACAATACTTTGCTGTAAGGTTACTGAGCACCCGTAGTTACGGGAAGAAGAAGGCATTTCTAGGAATTACTGGAAGAAGGAAGGACAGGCAGGGAAAAAGGAGGCAGAGTTGCTTTAAGCATGAGACACACATTTGATCTGAGGTGCAGCCTGGAGTGGGAGTTAAGCTTGGTGAAAGTCTCTATATCAAGATAAAAGGGTGAACAGCAAATGTGATGTCAGACTAGGTCTCTGTTATAGACTACCAAACCAGAAAGGGGAGGCGGTTGAAGCTTATTTCAAATAACTGACCAAAATATCCAAATCATAGGACTTGGTGTTGATGGGGGAGTTTACTTACCCTCATATCTCTGGAGGGTAACACAGAAGTTCAGAGGCAGCCAGCAAGATTTTGGAATGTGCTGGAGTTAAGTTTTACACTGCTTACAGATATAACGCCCCCCTCCGCCCAATGGTACTTTACTTTAAACTCAGCACAGCCCTACACTGAGCCCAGCACATGCCCAGAAGAGGCATTGCATTAGTTGGACCCATCTCACACAAAGTCTGTAAAGACTGGGCATTTCAGTGGGGTTTTTTTGGTGCTTTTATCTATTAGCTAATTGAGTCAGCTATTAGATAAAAGTGCCAAAAAGCCCCACTGAAGTGCACGATCAATACAGATGCTGTGGAGCAGGGTCAAACTAATTTGCTGCCTCTTCTGGTAAAGCATGTTTTTTTTCCACACCACATCTGTCAGCATCCTTAGATCCACACTATGGAGAAGCTAGCTGGGGGGAAGCTCTTTTTTATTTCCTGGTTCTGAATAGGGAGGAATTGGTTTAGAATGTGAGGGTGGAGGGCAACTTGGGTGGCAGTGGCCATGAAATGAGTTCAATATCCTAAGGGAAGGAAGGAAGGAAAGAAAGCAGCACAGTGATTCAGAAAAGCAGACTTTAACAGATTCAGGAACTGGTGGGCAGGATCCCATGAATGGCAAGTTTAAGGGCAGAACAGGTCCAAGACAGCTGGTTGTAACTTAAAGAGTCTTAAAAGTGCAAGAGCAGGCTATCTCAATATGAAGAACAGTAAGTACAGTGAAAGACTGATCTGGTTAAATGGTGATCTGGTTAAATGGTGGAGCATGGGATTTAGTGCAAAATTATCAAAGAACCATGAAAGAACAAATTGTTAATATAGGGACATCTGATCTTTGAAGATAAAAATAATAGATTTGTCCAATATTCAATAT
>NW_017729034.1:88672854-88676783 GCF_001723915.1 Gavialis gangeticus
AGCAAATGACACTCGGATGGAATTGCAGGCACCCTGAAGAATAGGATTAGGAATTAGAATGACCATGATAACCTGGAAAAGTGGTCTGAAATGAACAGATTGAAATTCAGTAGAGGCAAGTGTAGGCTTCTAAACTTAGGACAGAAAAATCTCATATATAAATACAAATTGGGGAACGACTGGATAGGTTGCAGTACTGCAGAAAAAGTCCTGAGGATTACATGTTATTGCTTCAAAAAGGTCGATTGCATACTGGGTTGTATCAACCAGAGTGTCACCAGCAAGTCAAGGAAAGTGATTCTTCTACTCTATCCATCACTGGTAAGATCTTGTCTACAATACTGTGCCTAATGTTGGGTACCGAATTCAAGAAAGATATGGACTGATTGGAAAGAGACCAGTTGAGAGAAACACAATGATTACAGATCTAGGAGAAACAAGGTTGGGAGAACTGAGATTATTTAGCTCAGGGAAGAAAAGGCTGTGGGAAGAGTTAACAAGTCTTCAGGTACCTGAAGGATGGTTATAAAAGGGATGGTGCTAAAGTATTTTATGTGGCACCAGGGGAAAGGAAAAGAAGTAATGGTCTTAAATTACAATAAGGGAAATTCAGGTTGGATATTAGGAAGAAATTTCTCACTATGAAGATGGTTAAGCATTGGGACATGCTGGCCAGAGAGTCACCTCTATCCTTGGGGATTTTAAGACCAGGTTAGACTAACATTTTTATCGATGGTTTAGACAGGGATAATCTTGCCCTGAGTAGGGGCTTGGACTAGAGATCCCTCCTTACCCTGTTTTTCTATGGTTCTAACTTGGTCCCATATCTTGTTTCTTTTTTTTTTCATTGTATTGTTCCATGAGATCAAAATGTTCATATAACAAAGACTGTGTGATAGGGTTATAATACTTACATCCCAGTGCTAGTATACCCAAGCCAGTCACTTTCTGACTGGCTGTGTTAGTACAACTTAAGGTAGTTTACCTGGAGAAGCAGTTTACCTGGAGTTTGCTTTTCTAGCAGTATGATAAAGGATGGGGTTCCAGTTTTAGGGGAAAAGTTGCTTTTCACTTACAAGACATGACAGTCTTTTCAGATTTATGTTTTGGTTTTAGCTGCTGCTGCCATACTTAAAAAATCACCACGTCACTAATCAATGCATAGGAATGTTGTTTTATCAATGGAGCAATGGGTCCAATTGCTCTGTATAACGCAATTTAGCGAAAGTGAGACCATAGACGGCGCTAGAGAGACTTCAAAGAAGAGCCACAAACATGAGCCAGGGGCTGGAAAGTGAGCTTTCCAATATGAGGTTTAAGGACGCAGTCTGTTCAGCTTGTTGTGGAGAAGTGACTTGATTACTGTACTGAGATAGTTGCTCAAGAAAGAAAATATTTAATTCTGGTGGTTGCTTCAGCCTTCCAGACAACACCATACAAGATCCTATGGTTAGAATTTGTGGTTAGACCAATTCAATCTTGAAATAAGATAGAGTTAACAGTGGGAGTAATTAAACGCTGGAACAGTTTATTAGGGAAGTGGAGAAGTCACCATTACTTGGAGCCTTGCAGGTTAGATAGCTTTCTAAAAAGTATATACAGGAAGTTAGACTTAGAGGATTGTATTGATTCCTGATGGAGTTAACCTATGAATTTATGGTAAATCTATAAACTTTGGGAAGCCTGCATAGAGCAAGTTAGGTCATATACCAAAAAAACAACTTTCCTAATGTTCCCTTCAGGGTCATATCATCGCTTCAACTTTCCCTCTTGATTCCTTTAGCAGCTCCTTTTGGTCTAACTCCATTGCTAGCCAACTACTATAAAACTATACAGAGAGGCAGGCACTGTGTTCATAAAAAGGAATATGGATATTTCCCAGTTTGTCACAGTTTTATTTTTATTTGCATTCAGTTTATCAAGAACAATAAAAAGAGAAGGATGGAAGTAGTTTAGGAGTCAATGAATATTGTCTTATCATGAGACTCTGGATGCCTTGACAGGGTTTATATGAAAAAAATCCACCAGTTCTCCTGTGAGTCTCATCATTACTAGGCAAGAATTACCTGAGAATTTCCAAACACACAGAACAGCATGTGCCTTCAGTTCTTCATGTCTGCCCTTCTGAAACTGGTGTTTGTTTAAACTGGATGGTCTACTTTCCTGCAGAAGAGGAGGAGTCAGGGCTTTGAAAACAGATTTTACTAAAATCAGCAAGGAATTTCTGAACTGTTCTTCACCCAGCATCTGTAATCAGGCCGCTGCCTAGATACTCCTCATAACATGTATAAATTTAAGTCCAAGATTCCCTCTTTTCAAAGTTCAGGAAAATGCCACACGCACAGTAACTGACATTTTAAATCTCTCTCCTAGACGAGAGCATCCATTTCACTGAATCACATGCAGACATCCCAGTGAAACAGAAAAGTCTGTATTTATGCTGGCAGGACTTTTGGGCATTGGCAAGGAAAGCTTTATCTTTAAAAACCTTGATATTTTACGTGGAAATTCCCAAAAGACTGTTGGTCATTTTTCACATCACTATGGTTTCAGAAAATAAGTAGCTAAACTGCTAAACCAACTGCATTGAAAGTTATTACAGAAAGGCCAGATATTTTTTAAATTAATAGAAGTTTTTCATTTTTCTTTAAGCTCAGGGTGCAGGGACAAAGAGAGCAGCAGCACAAAATATGTAGACCATAAGCAGTGCACCTGGTGTAGGTGACTACACAAAGCACAGGACAGTGATGAGTGAGGCCCACAGTCCTGGCTCAGGTGATTCTAGCTTCTAGTATCTTGGGGGATCTGCAGGGCTGTGGGGAGAAGCCCCTGTCTTGCTTTATCACAGTTAAGGACCAAGTCCACTTTTCACCCCTCCCCTCCACTTCCAAGTAGGGCATTTGGAGAGAAACCTAAGATAGCTAGATGGGATAGTAAAAGGGAACCACAGGTCATCAGGGCATGGGTGGTAGGGCTGTGTGAGTCGGCAGCGATCTGATCTGGCTTCAGATCCGGCCACTTTGGATGACTGTGATCCAATCTGGAGCTCTAGGACACACACTCACAGCCTGCCAGCTGTGAGTGTGTGTCCTAGAGCAGGCCTGAGTGAATGCTGGGCCCTGCCAGGCTGCGAAGCCTGCCTGCCAGCTGTGTGCATCTTGCTGGGGGAGTCTGTTGTTTGGAGCTCTGCACCCCAAACTGCTGTCAGGCAAAACTCATGATGTGGGTGGGTGATACTGTGTGTATGTTAAGGTACGCCCTTCCTGGCAGTGTGCCCCACTGAGGCCTCCTCCTCCCCTACAGCCTTATGCCCAGTCCTCTGCTTTACGTGACAACAGGTACAATAACTTAGCTGGATCAACACCAGTAGCATCAGCAGCAGCATCACAGGTACCCAAACTGAACTGTCATAGAGCCTTTCATTTTATAAAGGAATTGACAGCAAGAAGTAAAGATGGTGTGTTGTGTTGGACATACACGCTGGCTAGCACTATGGAAGAAAGAGACTTGGGGGTCATCATTGACCACAAGATGAACATGAGCCTTCAATGCAATGCTGCAGCTAGTAAAGTGACCAAAATGCTGGCTTGCATCCGTAGATGCTTCTCAAGCAAATCCCGGGACGTCGTTCTCCCCTTGTACTCAGCCTTGGTGAGGCCACAGCTGGAGTACTGCGTCCAGTTTTGGGCTTCACAGTTCAAAAAGGATGTGGAGAAGCTTGAGAGGGTGCAGAGGAGAGCCACGCTCATGACCAAAGGTCAGGAAAATAGATTGTATGATAAGAGGCTGAGAGCCATGGGACTCTTCAGCCTGGAAAAGCGCAGGCTCAGGGGTGATTTGGGGGTCACCTATAAGTTTATCAGGGGTTCTTATCAGGATCTGGGGGAACATCTGTTCACCAGAGCACCCCAAGGGATGACAAGGTTGAA
>NW_017729034.1:88681783-88706163 GCF_001723915.1 Gavialis gangeticus
AATCTAGAGTTCATTTGAACCTTTGTCAGCTGCTGCTTGGCAAAAAGCTGTAACCAGTCATCATAGGACATGCATTGTCCAGAGGCCTCTCCAGACCTCCTCTTGAACTTGGCCCTCTCAAAAAAGAGAAATTGGAGGCTAGGAACAAGTTAGCAAGCCAGAGGGTATAGGGCTTAGTGAGATGACTTCTACCCTGGAAAAAACAGGTCCCTAATCTTTAGCTTAGGCCCTTTCTCCCAATGGGACATGAATTTTCCCACTGCTGTTTATCCAATGAATGTTAAATACAAGGTGCTTTACAAAAGGCTTATGGGCATAGTATGGTAATTCAAGCACTTTGTTGGGAACCAGGTGATGCAGATTCAGTTCCCAGCTGGCTGCAGGTCAGGGGGCCTCACTCTAGGGCCACTGCCTACTTCGCTGCTGTCTGCTTGCTGCCTGCCTTGGTCTGTCTGCACTTTCTAGCTGTAGAGAGGATCCAGCAGAGATCACAAGGCATTCTGGGAGTAATAGCTTTGTAGAGCAGCTGTGCAGTTTGCTGCTGGGGGTGGGACGGGTGAGGAGAAGGAGCAGAGAACAGGCACCTGTTTTTTTGCCACTGAAGTTTGCATCTTTTTGCCTTCTGGACATAGGCTTCAGTGGCACAAAAATCGTGTGAAAGCTTCCCCCGCAGCAGCAGGTAATTCCACTGCTTCTCTAGAGAACTATGGCTCCAAGAAGACCTTGCAGCAGTGTTGCTTGCTGCTACCAGCCTCAAGGTAGGAGGAGATGAAGGAATGGGAGAAGGGTAGAAGGTGACTGTCCTGGGCACATTCTTTCCATGCTACACCTCTGGATTTGACTAGAGGAAATATTGGGCCAGTTAAAGATTTCCCTAATATGGGGTTCTGGATCTTGCTGAGGTGTACAGAGCAAAAAGTCAAGGGTTTTTTTAGGATCTGGTCCAGAATAAAAATGTTTGAGGTAATAGAGACAGAAAAATATCAAGAGGGTCATACAAATCTGAACACAATCCCCCCTCTATCACAGTTCCATATGTCCTAATATAGGCCAATCTAGGATTTTGAAAATGGGGGATGCAGATGGTGTGGTGCCTCATTGCATATAACATGACAGATATATTTATCCAGTTAAAAAGAAACTAGAAGCTTTACTAAAAAGCTAGGAGCCCAAGGCTATATTATTTAGTTTAAAATTGAAGCAAAACAAATATCACTTTATTGGAATGTGCATTAATTTGCTCTATCATATATTATGTATAAGACCAAAATGAACTAGGCTACAAGAATCACAGTATGTTGTTTCATTAGTCCTGTGGTGATTAGAATCATATGTATCTCTCTTTCAGATTCATAAAACAAAATCTAGACTTCCTGAGCATCTTGACAGTGCATCCAGTGCTTCACTGAAAGTTATTTCCATGTCTGAGTTATTCTTAGTAGAGCGAAAAAAGAGTCTGCAGGCTGTGAAATAAGAACTATATTACCTGAAGTAGCTAACAGAGAAAAAATTCAGAAGGAAGGATAGTTTCATCAGTGGAACATTGAGTTTGGAGAAGTCTGAGGCTCCTGTGGAAAATATGTTGCAGTCAAACCACTCAGTACTTGCTTATCCTCTTTTGTACTGGCCTGTTATGCCTTTCATGTTAAGGAAAATACAAAAGAGAAAGGAAATATCGGGAGATGGGTCCCTCGGATCTTACTGCAATGTAGTTAGCCATCCAGCCTCTTTGCAGGGCTTCTCCATCCCCATCCCCATCCCCATCCCCATCCCCTGCCCTTACCATGCCAGATATTCCTAGGTACAAAACTTAGTTACAGACTCTGCTTGGTGCACCTACACAGTCCTATGAGCTCCTATTAACTACCCAATGCCTGTGCCGTGGACTGTCCTCAGTAATTGGGCTTAGGTCCTCATGGGTTCACAGTATCTTGTCAGTCCTTAATTTACTGCTGCTTCTGACTTCAAGGTAAATTCCTCCTCTCATGGCTATTACCTGTGGCTGGTCTTCAGTTAAGCACCTGAGTCCCAGTGCTACTCCTTGTTAACTTCGAAGTCCAGACAGCGAACCGCAGCAAGCCTGACACAGTCTCCTGGCTTGGTTCCCATGTTCTTTGCGCGCTGAGATAGCAAACCCTGTCTCCTCTGAGTGGTTCCCTTTTAGCAGGCTGTCTAATTCATTCCCTCTTGCAGGTAACAACTGAGAAACACTGCACACGCTGGACTGGTTCCTCGTTTGCCCCTTGAGCAATGCTTCTACGCTGGTTGTCACCTTCAGGTCAGTCTCGCAGCCCCTGTTTCTCTCCCGCAAGCCCCATTAACTCCCTGACTGAGGTCAGGTATATTGTCACACCGCCATGTGGCAGCATGAACTCCTGCTCCTGCTGTCATTGCCTCCCCAGGAAAATAACCCACCTGATTCCCAAGCTTTTGACTTCTGGGCCAGGCACTGGACCCTATCAAGATGGCTCTTTGTCAGCATGTGCCCCCTTCATGGACCCAGCAGGAATCAATCAAGCTGGATTCACTTGCTGCACTGCTTTATTGCCTTTGCTCCCACCATACAGGTAAGGTGCCCTCTCCCCGCAGCTGTCCATCTGAACTCCATCCTATTGTGATATTGTGACGGGGCATGAATCACAGAGATCATTAAAAAGGAGAGAAGCATTAGTACTTATGGAATGAACAGTTTAGAAGGAATCAGGTAGATCATAAGGAGCCATTAAACCAAGTGACTCCCTCACAGCTGCCTGAATAGAGATGCTGCTGCCACTGCCAGGAGGCTGATTTTAAACTTTGCATAGACAAGGAATTAAAGTGGGGTGCAAATGCTTCACTACACCTCCCTGGATCCTCCTGTTTACTAATAGCTATATAGAATGGACTGGAAAGAAACTAGTACAGAACAACAGAAATGATCGGGGGCCTGAGAAGCATGACTTATTTGGAAAGGCTGAAAAAACTAGGGCTATTTAGTCTGGAGAAGAGAAGACAGAGCAGGGATTTGATAACAGACTTCAAATAGCAGAAGGGTGATTATGGAGAGGACAGAAATAAGCTTTTGTCTGTGGCTACAGGGAACAGGACTAGGATCAATAGTCTCAAGATGGAGCTGAGGAAATTTAGGTTGGATATTAGGAGGAAATTTCTGACTATGAGGTTGGCCAAGACTGCCTAGAGAAATTGTGGAGTTGCCATCATTGGACAATCAAGAGCAAGTTTGACAGATATTTGGCTGGGAAGTTTTAGTTAGAGATGATTCTGCCTTGAGCAGGGGACTGGATTAGGTGACCTTGTGTGGTCCTTTCCAGCCTTACTTTCCCCTGATCCTATATTGTGTCTATGTTGTATAAATGCAAACACCTATGGTGAACTGAACAGAACTAAGGTATTAGGTCTTCTAAACGTATTACCAAAGGTGCTCTGGTCACTGAAGTAAAATAAGGGAAAAGAGTCAGTCTATTAAAAAGGCCACCTCCACAATTCTACTGCCAAAATCTTAGTAACCCTTAGGCCACCATGCTTAGATCTTAGGACTTTGTCAGTGTCCCATCTCATGGCAGAATCCTATGATATGATCAGGTTTAAGACTCTTGCAATATGCTCTGGTCACCTCAGCAGCTCTGATGTAAGTAGCATCTACAGTTCTATTCAGATAAAATGGCAGCATTAATCAGTGACCAGCCAGCTCTTGTAAAGGAAGTGCTATTTATTCAGAACAAAAGTGTTTCAGAAGAAAACCCAACAAAGAGCTGACCTGCAGGCTGTTTTTCCCAAGTGATTACCCACCTTTCACATAAATATTCTTTCAGCTCAAAATTATTTTGTGTCCTCTCACTGGGTCTGTCTTTCTCTTGGCCATAGTCTCATGCCTATCAGTTTTCAAAAGAAGAATGTCTTCTCCTCAGATCAGCATTGTCATTTGACACAAGTTCAAGTTTCTCTTTGTCTTAGGCTTCCTGAACCAGTCTGGGTGTGTACAGAAGTTGCTTGTTTTGCCACTTAAAGTGCGTTATTGCCATGATTAACAAAAGTGCATAGCTTTATAGCACTTAAAAATGGGTACAGTGCTTTAAAATAACCTTTGTTAAATGAGGTATTAAATTTGAAGTGCTGTATTTTATAGCATTTTAGCAACTTACAGCATTTGACATAACTTCTATACATTGGTCAAATTTTTGGAGAAAGCCCCAGGAGGTTGCGGAGTGCCCCTTGCCCCTGGAAAGTACACAGAGGCTCAGAGGCACCTTCCACCAAACACTGCATTTCTGTCATGTTTAAGACTGCTGTAACCTTATAGTGCTATGAAAGTGCTCTAAATTCAAGTGCTGTAAAACATGCATGGAACACTGGACTTTTTCCATTCTGTACACACCATCTATGACTCCTTCCAATGTTGAGGTGGGGACAAAATTTCAAAACACTTGTTTTAGCATTGGGAATTATTTCCTTGGTACTGACAGTGCCCTCTGGAAGTATCCTTTAGGTTCCCATAGATGGGATGTAATGACTATCAAACCTACAGAGATACATATCATATTTTTGTAGTTAGTGCAATAGTCTCTACATATTCCATACCACGAAAAGAGCTGTTGCAATCATCCACTAAGAAGTGTTTTCCAAGGACTCTCAAAGCTGGGGTAAAAAAAGAGTGTTTTAGTGTATCCAGGCCACTGGAACTTTTCATTTGCAGTCTGCTTTAATCACAGTATCATAGACAAGTAGGGCTGGAAGGGACCTCCAAAGGTCATCTAGGCCAAACCCCTGCCTGAGGCAGGATCATCCCATATAAACCATAATCTAAACTCTATATAAGACTAGCATATCCCTAACACAATACAGACCTAACACCCTAACGTACCACAGGTAAAGCAGGGAAACCATGGCAATCAATGCCCTGCTCCTATGAAATGTTGTTAATATATGCTCAAGAGATCCCAGGTAGAGTCACACCCCCTACTACAGACGAAGGCAAAACCCCCACAGTCCATACCAGTCTGACCATATGGTAAAATTTCTTCCTGATCCCAAATCTGGTGATTGGCCTGACCCTGAGCAGAGGGGCAAGACCCATTAGCCAGGAACCCCCAGCTTTGGTCCTAGCAGGAGCACTAATACACCCCAGTCAAAGTTCCCAGCCCTGATTGTAGCCAACACCCAATGCCTCTGAGAAAGGCTTAAAAACTCTCTAATACATGTAGAAGAACGTGGAGGGAGGGCAACTAGAAAAGCCCATGAACATAGGCATAGCTACATCTAGATCATCCTCAACCAGTAGCTGTCCAGTCTGTTCTTGAATACCTCCAGTGATAGAGAGTCCTCAGCTTCTCTAGGCAGACTATTCCACTGCCCCACTATTCTAACAGTGAAGAAGTTTTTTTTTCCCAGATGTCCAATCTGAACTTATTTTGTTGTCACTTCAAGCCATTGGTCTGTGTCCTCCTCTCTGCAACAAGAAAGAAAAGGTACTTTCCCTCTTCTTTATAGCTGCCCTTCAAGTATTTGAAGACTGCTATCATGTCTCCTTTTAAGCACCTTATCTGCAAGCCGAACCTGCCTAGCTCCTTCAGCCTCTCCTCATATGACTTGCCCTGCAAGACTTTGATCATCTTTGTTGCCCACCTCTGGACCCTTTCTACCTTCTCTACATCCTTTTTAAAACGTGGAGCCAAGAACTGCATGCAGTACTCCAGATGTACTGTGGTTTTATTTCTCTAAGGGCCTTGTCACATGGGACACTTAGTACATGTTCTATTTAGATCATAGAAACATTACTGTGCCATATTAAAAGATAGAACATATTCTGAACAGTCTCGTGGTAATGCTTACTAAGATCTCAGCCTGCTCCAGACAGGGCTGGAGATATCTGTGTCCTGTTCCTCCTTGCCCCAACACTGATCCTGGCACTGGCTGCTGCGGTTCACATATCTGCCTGTGAGGACATGCAAACCCCATGCCTAGAACCAGTGCTCTCCCTGCCATTTGCCTAGCACCTGCCCCTAGCACACATGGGCGAGCCAGGTCTGGCAGCTAAAAGAGGGTGGGACAGGGAGCTGAGTCCAGGAGAGGGTGTTGCTCTTGTCACTGGATCCACACCTGTAGCTGGATCAGGGCAAGCTGGGTCTCTGCTACCTGCATCTTGAATGGCTCTGGTGCAGTGCTAGGGTTGGGACTGATGTTCAGCTGAATGTTGGTCTCAGGCCCCCAGACTGCACTGGAATCTTGTATTATCTCTGTGGAGTAATTTGATGATAGCTGAACTAGCTATAGCTTGGAAAGCTAAATGGAAAAATGTTGTTGACCCAGTATAGTAAGAGAATAGCCTTTTCTCCAACATACACGTGGAAAGGTTGAAACCATTGTCTTTGGGAAAAGAATCTTACAGCTGCTAGGCCTTGAATCTCTTTATTTTGACCAATTCTTGCCATTTATTTCTTAATGCATTCCATGTACATGCTGTTATATATGTAGAGTGCATCTCCCAGTACCTGGTGTCATGGACCCTGCCATTCTGAGGATTTGTGGGAGTTCACAAATGTTTTCTTACATTTGTTTCATTGATATGGCATGTGTAGTTTCATTAAAAAATGAATGTTATGCTGTATCCATTTCTGTTGCTTTTATCATTGTATAGACTGTTATGCTCAGCATTGCCACCTGTCTATAAATTTATGCTTGCCCATAAAGTCCATAAAAAATGAGCCATCCATAAAAAACTAAGAAACAGTGATCTAGTTTCAAGATCCAACATCAGAATTAAGTTAGATTCAAGTTTTGATGCTGGACAGATTGAGCAGAGCAGCACCTGGGGCTGTGAGCTGTGAGGCTGCTCTGATGCACTTTAATAACAGCTCGTCAGCGTAGACTTGATTAATCAAGTCTGCTAGAGTAAGTTAATTACCGGGCTCCAGCAGACTCCAGCATCTCATGTATCAGCATCCCTGTGCTGAAAAATGGGGGCGGGGACACTTTAACTAAAGCTCACTTGATGAGCTTTAGTTAAAGCATCCTGGCTGCCATTTTTCAGCATAGGGACACTGATCCATGGGACACTTTAATTAAAATTTAATTTTTAATTTAATTAAAATAAAGCGCTCCAGGTGCTTTAATTAATTAAATTAAAGTGCCCCTTTTTCTTGCCTCCCAACTCCAAGAGCATGTGTATAAATGTTCCTGGTGTCTAAGTGGAACTGCTACTTGTGCTTTCCTGCAGTGAATGTTTTCTGGGGCTTTCTGGCCCTCTGGAGTATCCATAGTTCCTTCTCCCTTCCCACCCTAGCAACGTGCTGCTGCTGAGTTGCTTGCTTGTAATGGATGCTCAGTGATCACCCCAAAAGTATGCAGCCCCAGGTCATGCAGGCCAGGGAGGGAGGTGGTGGGGCCGTGATGGAGCTACAGGGCTGGAAGGAGGGGAGAAGCAGTGGGTGGAGGTCCTTGCTGGGATAGGGCAGCAGAGCTGGTGGGGGTGAGTCTGGGGGCTTTGCTGGAAATGGGGGGAGGCAGCATCATGCAAGGTTCAGGCATGGATGTCAGGATATATGGTGAGTAGTGGGCCCCTGGGGTGTGGGCTTCAGGGTGTAAAATAATTGTTGCAGTTAATCAGAGCTGCCAACACAAGAACATTTTTTCTATTGACAATCAACAAACTTTTTACTGACAAACAAGCTTTTTTTTTTTTACTATGGTTGGTGTTAAGCCCCTAAGCTTGAACTTGGTCATTGTTCAGGGCCTGGCAGAAATGTTACATTTACATTATGTAAAACATATGCCAATAAAAAAGTTTGGTTGTCAGTTAAAAGCTTGCTGATTGGAAGTAAAAAAAAATTCTTGGGTTGGCAACCCTTGTTATGCTGTCTGTATATATCTTTATGATTTGGTCATGGTTTAATCAAAGGAACTGAGGGATGGATACTCAAAGAAAAGAGAGTAGGCATAATTGCTAATATCTCTTACCATTGTATTATTAGGCCAAGGACAATTGCCACTCCCAACTGCAGACAGAAGGGGCCACTGCTGGGATGGGCACCTAAATTAGTTTCTGCTTGCAATAGGAAAACAACCATACAATAGCCAAGACATCTACACGAAATAGCCCATTAACTAGAGGAATGCCAGCAGTCCCTAGAAATTGGGACAATGCTGAGCGAGGGGGTAGGGGAAGAGGGACTGGTATGGACATATTTTAACTGATATCTGTGAGGTTTCCAGGGGATTTGGATATCCCAAGCTTGGGTGAGAGTCTAGTTCCCTAGCAGTCAGGTCTAGCAGGATTAGCTGGAAGGCTGATCTCTGAAAATACTGGCAGACCTCTCTGAAGTGGTAGTCAGATGCGAGGCTGAGAAACTTGTCTTTTTGCTCTGTATTCAAACTTATGTTCAGTTATTCTTGTGTGATTCTTTTCTCCTATGCAGTAAATCTTTTTTTTTTTCCTTTTTCTTCCTTAATGATTGCCTGTGGTAAAGAATGATCTCTACACAAATGATATTCCAGGCTAACCCCTTTTATGGAAAGGGAGAACCTAACATTTCTTTCACAACCCAAAAGGAATCAACCAAGATTTTGTAGAGATTCCTCTTTTGCAGCTGTGAGGTCTAATTAAGGGCAGTGGACCTGAGGCTTGTCGGGTCAAGGAGTTATCCCAGGGCAAACCTTGGTCTGTTCCTTGGGACAAGTAGCAGGACATCAGGGAGAAACTCAGTCCCATGGATAGGTTTTTGACACCTGGTTTACTGTTTGAAGAGTCAGTGTCAGATTCTCAGTATGGAAGATGGTGCCAAATGTTTCAGTTGCCCAGAGATGACAGCTACAGGCCAAACTGAAGAACTAATTAAAACCAGGGCCATTTTTCTTCTCACAAATCACCTCTTCTGTTACAACCACACCCTTCATTTTTTCAGTATATGCTACCACTGAAGATAGGCCATGGTGCTATGCAGCACCTCATTCCTTTATGTTTCATAGTTTCATAGTTTCATAGTTTCTAGGGTCGGAAGGAACCTGAGCAGATCATCTAGTCCGACCCCCTGCCATGGCAGGAAAGAGTACTGGGGTCAAATGACCCCAGTAAGGTGGTCATCCAACCTCCTCTTAAAAACCCCCAGGGTGGGAGCCTGCACCACCTCACTTGGAAGCTGGTTCCAGACCCTAGCCGCCCTGACCGTGAAGTAGCGCCTCCTGATGTCCAACTTAAACCTTCCCTCCGCCAGCTTGTGACCATTGTTCCTGGTCACTCCTTGCGGCGCTCGGGGGAACAGGGACTCCCCCAGCGCCTGCTGATCCCCCCTAACCAGTTTATAACAGGCCACAAGATCCCCCCTCAGCCTTCTCTTTTGAAGGCTGAACAGGTTCAGGTCCCGCAACCTTTCCTCATAGGACCTACCCTGCTGTCCCTTGATCATACGAGTGGCCCTCCTCTGGACCCTCTCGATGCTGTCCACATCCCTCTTAAAGTGCGGCGCCCAGAACTGGACGCAGTACTCCAGCTGCGGCCTGACCAGTGCCGCATAGAGGGGGAGGATCACCTCCTTGGACCTGCTCGAGATGCATCTGTGGATGCACGACAAGGTGCAGTTGGCCTTCCTAGCCGCCTCCCCACATTGCCGACTCATGTTCATCTTGGAGTCAATAATGACTCCCAGATCCTTTTCCACCTCCGTGCTGACAAGAGGGGAGTTCCCCAGCCTGTATGTATGGTGCCGATTGTTCCTCCCCAGGTGCATCACCTTACACTTGTCTGTGTTAAACCCCATCCTGTTCTCCTCCGCCCATCCTTGTAACCTGTCTAGGTCCAACTGTAGCCTGTTGCTCCCCTCTATTGTGCCCACATCCCCCCACATCTTAGTGTCATCAGCAAACTTGAACAGGGTGCTTTGCACCCCCTCATCCAAATCACTGATGAAGATATTGAACAGGGCGGGCCCAAGGACCGAGCCCTGTGGGACCCCACTTCCCACGTCCTTCCAGGTCGAGAAGGACCCATCCACTACCACCCTCTGGGTGCGACTCTCTAACCAGTTGGCGACCCATTGGACTGTATGGGTGTCTACGCCACAGTCCCCCAGCTTCCTAATGAGAATGGGGTGAGAGACAGTATCAAAAGCCTTCCTGAAGTCTAGGAAAACTATATCCACTGCCACCCCTGCATCCAATGATTTAGTGACCTGGTCGTAAAAGGCCACCAGGTTGGTCTGACAGGACCTGCCGCTGATGAACCCGTGCTGGTTGCCCCTGAGCATGCAGTTCCCTGCTGGCCCCTCCTGGATGTGTGCCAGAATAATTTTCTCGAACAGCTTGCCCAGGATCGAGGTAAGGCTGACTGGCCTGTAGTTCCCCGGGTCCTCTTTCCTCCCCTTTTTGAAGATGGGAACCACGTTGGCCCTCTTCCAGTCCTCCGGCACCTCTCCAGAGCACCACGAGTGTTCATAAAGCCGTGCCAGGGGACTTGCAATGACCCCAGCCAGTTCCTTTAGGACTCTAGGGTGAAGATCATCCGGGCCGGCTGACTTAAAAACGTCCAGCCCCTCCAGAAGCTCCCTAACTAAATCCTCACTCACCCTAGGCCCAGGTGAGCCTCCCCCGGGGCCCAAAGGGGGCCCAGCAGGGAGGTGGCAGTTCTGGTCCTTACTGAGGAAGACAGAGGCAAAGAAGTTATTAAATATGTTGGCTTTGTCATCTGGCATGACAACCAGATTCCCCATCTTGTCCTGCAATGTATTGCTTCCAGTACCTCTATATATCTATTAACAATACAAAGGGCTATTTGAGGAGAAGTGTGAGAACATGGCTTTGCTGGAAAAAGGGATGTTGGCTAAGATGTACTGAGCACTCTTTCCTTGTTTACCTCTCAGTAATCACTTCCAATCTTGCTAACCCAACATCTCTCCTGCTTCTTCAACAGCCTCATTTTCTCATTCCTTCACTGTCTCAATAACAAATACCCTTCTCTCTCCTTTCTCTGATATCTAAGTGTACTTTTTCCTATTTTCCTTCTTCAGTTTTCAGATGACCAAGATCCAGGATTTTCAAATTATTCTCTGGCTTTAGCTGAACACTAAGGACAAATGAATTGATTCGAAATAACTAAGTAAAGGCCGTAGAACCTTCCTCTCTCCCTCCCCCCAAATATGTGTGTATATGTGTTGATCTGCATGTGTTTCTAAAGTTAGCATGTTTATCTTTCACTTCTGGTTTCTATCTATGAGAGGAATCAAAAAAGTCAGAAATTATGAGACAGGCCATTCTAGTGAAATTTCCTGTTAAGTTTTTTTCAGAAAAAAAGTACAGAAAACATTGATGAACAGTCTTACTTCTGGATGCTAACTTGAACCAACTCAGACTCCAAGCCTTCGCAGGGTACTGTGTTACCCATGCAGATCAGCAGGCAGATAAGCACAGCAGAAATGTACTCCGGTAGCCTGTGATCTTGAACGAAGCTGCCAGAATTGTGCCCAAAGAGATTAAATAGTACCTGTATTAAGATCGTTATTATAATCAAGCATACTTTTATGACAGAAAGTGTGTGCTCTCTCTTTCTTCTAGCTTTCAATAATGTGGCCCTCTTCTCTTCTGACCCCTACTCCAAGATCTGTTCAATGGCCCTTTTTTCTTCTTCAAGCCTAAGAGCTCTTTCACATCCTCTCTTGTTTATTAGCACTGAAGACCCCTCTTATACTACCTCCACAAGCTTAGAGGGTCCTAATTGCTCCTTTGTTGTCCTATTTCATGTTAAAGATGTCATTTCTCCTTTTCCACTCTCTCTCTGCTATAACAAATAGGTTTTTACATCTCTGCCCCCATAGCACACATGGCTTTGTCTGGTCCTGGATCCTGAACTCCAGACTCTCAAATAATCTGTTTCAGTTTAGTGCCTGCCTCTGAAACTGTTGGCCAGGTTTGTGCATTCGTGGATTCTGATTTAAATACAGCACAATGTTGTCCTGTTTGTAGGCTAAGCTGGGCTTTTATAAGACAGAAGGGGAAAAAGGAAGGAGGTGTGGGGAAGCATATATAAAATGGGAAGCAGACAACACCTTATGTTAGCTTCTTCCTAAGAACATATCCTTGGGCAACGGCAGTAGCATCTGGTTTTATTTTTATCTCTTCTCGGATCAGAACAGTTTTCAAGATCAGGAGTAGAAAGGCTTAGTGGAAGGAATAACCTTGGTTTCCTGTAGGTGCAATGACACCAAGCATAAATATGAAACAGATGATCAATGTGGGCAGAACAATCTTGTCTACAAACAGCCTTTCATGCTAAGTGATTTGCCAATTGCTACCATCCACATCTTAAAAAGTGCTGCTATTCACCCAGATTGCTTAATTTTAATTATGGTTGAAATACATAAATATTTCAGCCTAGGGTGCATTCATTACCCGACCTGGATCATTTTCCCCATGCCCATTAAGATCTGTGCCTTCAGAAGACCTTTCACAATTCAGCTTTTCTACTGAGGTGGTACAGGAGCCTGCCTGCACCTCCTACCGCTGTCTACAAAACACTTTAGAGCCATTCAGGTATGCAAAGGAAAGAGATGGAGTGTAGTGTTAATGCACATTGTCTGGACTTCTGGCCCTGAAAAACTTAGGCTGAAAATATCATACAAACCGGGACTGAAGTCTCTCTTCTGCCCAGAACTTCCTCTAAAGTCTTGGTGAAATAAGAAAATCTGTAAGATTTTTTGGATTCATCTTCCTTAGAATATCCTCCAATAGGACAAAGATATCATCTTTCTCAGTCAGAGCCACAAGACCAGATTTTAAATTCTCTCACCAACAGTTCACAAAAGTGATCACATAAGATTGCCTATCATGTAATTCTATTTTACCTGTGAATTTTTGCTCTCTCTTTTTTGAGAAGAGGAGGAAAGAACTTGGATACCAGATCAGTATCAATGGTATAGTTTTCACAATATCTGGGTTCTTATGCACTTGGAATAATGTTTAACCCAGTTCTTGAAATTAAAAATAAAAAAAAATTCCACCTGAGAAATAAGTATTTTTTTTCTAACCAAGATGTTTTTTACTTAAAAAAATGTCTTGCAAATAATAATTATTTTGCAACTTCTGAGACTGCAGATGAAACAAATATACTTTAGGGAAATTAAATAGGGACATAAATCTTCATTCAGATTTGTCATGCCATTATTTTAGGGAAAATGCAGTCATTTTCCATTTGTTTAGCCCTTTAATTTACCTTTAATTTACACATCTTCATTTTGATGATACAGTCTACATAGGACTGGAAATCCAATGACATGCGATTTCAGTCCCCATGTTGAATAACCTCTTTCATACATTGATTAAGCTCCACCTTAGAAGTAATTGCTTTTTGCCACCACCACACTCATTTGAAGATTGTTTCAGATACAGTTTAGAAATATACTTCTAACATACCCATTTGTTCTTGTGTTGACATAGTCTTTTGCTTAAATACCATATTTTCTTGTATGCAGCACATCCCTGAATAAAACTGACACCTTGTTTTTGAAAGGCAGAATGAAGAAAAAAGATCCTTGCTTGAAAATATTGGTAAGTATAGTATTTTATCAGGAAAGCACAGGTATTTGCAGTGGGGGAAGAGAAGCAAAATATTGTGGTTGCTCTGTTAACCCCTGCAGGTTGTAGGATGGTGCAGGTGCTACAGGGTGAGCCAAACTGCCTGATCCCTCTTCTCTTCTTGAGCAGAGCCAGGTGGGCTGCCAGGGTTAGTCAATGGCCTGATCCTAGCCAGAAGCAGCTGCTGAGTAGTTGAGCATCTACCTGGCTGATTCAGCCTGTTTCTTAGCACCCAAGCCTCAGCTCCACTTTAAAAAAAAAAAAACAGCTTATACTGCATAAGTCTTGGCCAGGGGAAGGAGAAAGTGTTCACAGCCAGGAGCCTAGGGCTAGGGACAGACATTAAAAAAGCCTGAGCCTGAATTGATTCAATCTTTGCAGGTTAGTCTAACTTGGCTAGGCTAAATCAGTTTTTATAACTGGACAGACATCCCAGAAATGCAGGTATATGCCTGCAGTGGCTCAGGCTAGAAGCCAGGGGGTGCTAGAGTAGCCATCCCTTTCTTCCACAGCAGAGCTGAGCAAGGCATGGCCAGACTCTGGCAGGGTGTCTGATTAGCCCAGCAGAGAATTGATAACAGCATTTATCAAACAATTAAGAAAATAATAGAGGGACATTACTAGCTACTGGTTCATGCTGCCTGTTGATTTTACCTGTTGATTCAGCATGGACTGTAGCCAGTATGTGGTCTGCTAGCTAACACATAGACACCTCCACAGCAAGGCACAGGGGAGGGGGGAATTCCTGCTTGGCAGGGAGTGGTGAGGAGAGGAGGGAGCAGCCTGCAGTCTGTGCTGGAGCTCTGGCCCTGGAGCAGAGGGGAGGGGCTAGCCCTGCTGTGTAGCAGAGAGTCCTGCCCAGCCCAGCCCAGCCCAGCCCAGCCCAGAGGGCACACTGGGATGCTGAGGGTGTCTGGTTTAGCTTAAACTAGCAAGGGGTCTGGGACAGATATTGCATAAACCGGTTTGAGCCAAGTCTGATACTACATTCAACCAGGTTTATCTCAAACCAGTTTCAACAATTCTCAGACTTTATTTACTCAGTACTATTCATATCATGATGAGAATGTAGAATTGTTAATGGAAGCCTAACAGCCAGGGTCTGTATCCTGGGCAACAGCAGTAGCAGGAACAGCTGCAGAGACTGGACCAGCTGTAGCGACTGTGGTTGTTGGGTTGACAGCCATGGAGCTTGTTCATGGACCCCTTCTAAGTAAGAACGGGAGGCAGGTGCCCTGGTCACCCACTGTTTGATGCATTACTTATTGTGGACTTCTCTAGGATACTTAGCGTTTTGGCATCTGATGCATTATAGAAAGTAATGGATTCTAAAAATGGTGACTGTAATGTGAACTGGTATAACTTTTCCCATAGGCAACTGGCAGGGAGCGCATGGGGGTGCACATGCCCCCTGCCCTGATGGGGCTGGTGCCCCCCAATGGACAACACTGATGCTGTCGGTAGGGCTGGTGCCCCCCCCGACATGGTCGGTGGCTTCTGTGGGTGCCCCCACAGACTTTTCCTCTCCTTTTTTTGAGGAAAAATCTTGCTCAGCCCTTGCATCTTTGGAGTGAATTTTTTCCAGTGGCTCAGTGATGATGCCTCACATGCAGACCAGTTAGCACACATGAGCTGAGATATTCAGAAGCTCAGACCTTGGCCAAATTTGCAAAAATTTGCACAGATTTAACAGGGCAAATCTCTGCTAAAAATATGAAGGTTCTAGAAGTATTCAGCAAAGCAATAAATGAGCTATAGTTTCACCTGGTTCTAAAATACTGTTCATTTGCTTTTGCTGTAAGTGCCCCCCCCCCAAATTTCCTGCCAAACACCCATCCTAGAAAAATTCAGTCTGAATCTGTGGAGTTTGGCAAAGTTATAGGCAGCTGAAAGCAGGATTTTAAAATGGAAAGTTTAGGGGCCACCTGACTGTTGCTCCTTTTACTTAGAAAATAGCTTCAGCATGAGGATGTCTGAGTACTGCAATGAAGATGGTGGTAAAACAATAGTGTTGATGGAGGAAGGAAGTGTGTTATAGCAATAATAACATGTTTGCCATCTCAGCCATCCAGACTAGTGGAGCAAACACTTTTCTTTTAAAAATGCAAGTAAAACAAACAAATGAAGGCTTTGAATGGTATCCAAGCACTAAGCAACAGTTCCTAACAATGCCCTTGGGAGGTAAATAGCTAGGTATTATTATCCCCATGCAAAAATGGAGAAAAGTAGGCACCAAGGTGAACTAATATGACAAAAGCTACACACTGAATCAAGGCTGAATGGGAATTAGTACTCAGAAGTTCTCATCTCTGGCTCTGCACTTGTTTTTCTTGACCATGCTGCTTCTCCATGTCAGCAGAAGGCACATTAAGCAGGATTTCTCCTCACTACTCCTCAGCTTTGAAGAGCTGGAGAGGCACTTTGCAGTCACTTGAAGTCAGATAGTCACAAATAATTGTACAATCTCTGACATTGTTCTGTGCCATCAAATTCCAATGTTGCGACTTAAAGCTACCATATAGTGATACAACAGTATGGCTAGCATTTCACAATGTAATATCAAAATGCTCTACCTGCAGTTCTGTTTGACAACACACTTTTCTTACTAACAACAAAGAGATTCTGAAATTCTTTTGCAGAGGCTTAAGATCCAAACAGGCATCCAAGAGTGTTTTGCCTTTAATGCTATAGGAGGAATTAAGTGTTATAGATTTGCCCCAGACACCAAACAGTGGCATAAACAACTGATCAGTTGAAGTGTTAGTATCTGTGCAAGGGTAAAACTCTAACCATCTTGAAGTGAATCTTGAAGTCAATGGCAAAGCTGACTTCAGTGGATCCTGGATTTCACTTGTAGTATCTACCATTATGTGATGAAAACAAATGATAGAATTTTTTTTGATCAATATTGCTTGGAGTCATAGAATAATACTGGGCTGGAAGGGTCCTCAGGTGGTCATTTAGTTCAATCCCCTGTTTAAATTAAGATCATGCCTGTCTAAACTATCCCAGACAAATGTTTCTCTAACCATTGGCAAACTTTCCACAACATGTCTCAAGTAATTTTTTTCAGTGCTTAACCATTGTGGTTACCTTGACTGTGGGAAGGGAAACGGTATCCAGTAAACTAGAGAAATTGCCTGGGAATAGGTTATTATTCCAGAGGATACTGTCTGCACTGTTTTGCAGCTACCTACCTGGATTTGTCTTCATTTTATGCAATTGCCACCCAATTGCTCTTGTCTTATGATTTTCATTTTTCACTTGGAAACATAAACATCTTACATGTTCTTCTCAGAGGAAACCCCCCTGCTAATTGCTGATAAGTATTGGTGAATAATAATCCCATGAAATGACTCAGGAGATTAGACTAGTGAGTGATTTATTTCTCCTTGGGATAAGAAGCTTGAGAAAACATGGGATTGTTTCTCTGAGGTTATGGGTACAGTAACAAGTGCATCATGAAGTAAATGAGGATGGGGCTTTGCAGTATAACAGGTACTCAATGGCATCTACTTGCTTGCATGCTCCTATTCTGCAGTGCCTAAAATCTAACCCGGGATGCCCTAACCCTCTTTCATTTATTGTGCAGTAAGAGTCTGTACATAGGCAGTTACTCTAGGGTAGTTCATTTGCTGTAAGTGCCCAGTCCTATTTACCATGCAGTAATTTATTTATATGCCCAGAAGTAATTCCAGTACAGTCACTGGAGTTATATAGGGGTCAGTGAAGGAAGAATGAGGCCTACTGAATGAAGTTGTAAGAAGCCACAGCAGCTGAAAGTTCAGTGCCAAGAATCAGGGTAAATTAGCACATTTTGAACTCTGTGCTGCCTGGGCTTAACTGCTTCCACCTGACACTACCATGTCCAGTAGACATACTGTCAGTTTAATACAAGTTTTAATCATCACACATCTAGATTCTTTGGAGAGGTTTGTCTGAAATCTCAACCTATTGAATCAGTTTACACATGGGTGAGAATCCTAATTTAATTGTCCTGTCATAAAGAAGCCTTTTTCTCTTGTCATCTTACTGTCAGTTTTGTAAAACATAATGGAAAGTAGGCAGAAGAGACAAAACAGCATTGGCCACCAAGTACAATTTCATCCATTACATTTAGACTGCTGTAATATGCTGTATTGTATCTGATTACATGGGATTTTAGTAGCCAATGTCTTTTAAGTTCTATAAATGGAAAGAATATTTATACTATCAGAAATGATTTCCATTCAGCTATCTGGCATTAAGATTGCATCAAAATTAAAATGTAAACCTAAAGGGACACAAAATAGTCATACAATTTTAAGCTTTGGCATCTTGCATTCAGTGAATTTGGAAGTGACTATCTGTCATCAGAAACCTGGCCTGATAGGATTTCCAGGGATGCAAAGCATTCACACACAGCCTTGGTGACTGGCCCGATTTCGGCTCTTGATGGTCACTGATTTCTTTGGTGTCTCCTATTTTTTCAGTGGATAATTCAGGACTGAACAAATAAAGTGCAGATCTTAACCAAAGTAATTACACCTGCAGCGTCAGTCCTTTCCTAATGCTTGGCTGAAGTTGGGTACTGGATGTTGTTGAACAAACTGAATCTGAATTCAGACAAGACAGAGGTGATTCAGATGTTTCACCAACTCCATCTGCCAAGAAGGCTGAGGCCTTTTCTTTCAGATGCAAATCTAGCCACCATCATCCAAGTCTTTGTAACCTCCAGACTAAACGATTTCAGTACACTCAATCTGAATCTGCCCACAATTGCAGCTGATGACAGGGCACATCTACACTGGACACTTTACTATGCAGTAGACTAATCTATTGTGCAGTAAAGCATCACAGTCTATATATGCGCAGCATTTACTGTGCAGTAAATTAGTCTACTGTGCAGTTGGCTAGTACCTATAGATACAGGTAGTAGACTAATCACACAGTAGCTACTGTGCAGTAGCACATGTGTAGATAGCTGACCAGGAGCAAATTGCTTCCAGTCATCCCACACAGCAGGGAGTGGGGGAACTGTCCCCTCCCCCAGCAGCTGTTTCCCAGGCGTGTAATTGGGGTGCAGGGCTAGCAGGCAGCTGCCCTAGAGGTAGGACAGCTCCCCTGCCCCTGGAGCCCAGGCCTGACCCTGGTGCCCCCTGCCAGCTTGGGGCTGGCACCTGGGGGAACCTGAAGCTCCCCCTGGCTGCTATAGAGGGGCAGAACAGGACAGGAGTAGCTCTGCAATTAATTGCTCCAGTTTGATCTCCAGTTTTGATCTATATGGCTCTAAGCAGTGTGGACACTATATACCTGTGGGACCATCTTTGCTCTTATGCCCTATTATGATTCTTAAGGTCCACAAAAAGTAACTTTGTGCAAGTACCATAGATGTGTCAAGTTTACTTCATGTAAACATGTAAGAGCAGCTGCCACAGACAGGGGCACTAGCAACTTCTGGTTGCTACTGCCACAATTGTGACTGTGCAGCTGCAAAAAAAGCATTGCTTTTCCCAGCAATTTGAATTGCCCTGGGCTAGCAGTTTGAGCTGGGGGGCTCAGCCCTGGGCAGTGAGTGGTAGCATTGGGCAGTGTCAGGGTGGGCTGGGGCACAAGAGTGCTAAAGTGCAGGGCTAGGTGGCAGGTAGCTCCCACACTTTAGCACCCTCTGCCCCAGCCAGGCCCCGTCACTGTCTATATATGTGTTTCAGCGCACATAATTACTCTGCTGTAGGATAGTATTGTTTCTGACAATACTATCCTATGGCTGAATTAATTTACTACACTCTAGTACTGGTGCACATGTAGACAGTGATGCTTTATTGAGGAGCTAGTTAGTCAGCTCTGCAGTAAAGTGCACATGTAGATGCACCCAGTGTAAACACATTTATCTTTGTCTTGATGTTGAACTATAGTTCAGTGGATTTCAGTCTTTTGATAACCCTGTGTAACATGAGTTATTCTAACATGACTATCCAATAATGATGTGAACTTTTTGCAAAATTTCATTCCATTTAAAAATGTACATATAATTTATGCACAAAAATTGTCATTGTGTTCTCATAAATGAACTGAAATGAACTGTGTGTGATACTGGGGGAGTTAATCACGTTTTATAACCCAGGTAGCATATGTAAGTGCTGGTTAAACCTACGCTATGAAAGCACTGATGTAACATCAGTGTGAATGACAACGTGTGTCATGGAAACGGAAACAAGAATAGAGAAAGTGATTTCTTTTCTTTTCAAATTGCATCAAAAGTCCAGTGGAAACTTGTCTTCATTTGTGTGTTTTTCAATGATAGCAACAGAAAAAAAAGATGGTTTTAGTGTGGAGAAAACCAAGTCAAACCATGTTTTAAAAATACTATTTAAATTCAAAACTTCTTTCCCATATGCTGTGAATTCTAGTGTTCAGTACCCTTAGATTATCTTTTTCATGTTTGGTTATTTTCTGTGCCATGTAGTTTCCCTAACACCTTCAGAGGTCAGTTCTACTGATCAAACTTCAGCAATATTTCATCCCTATTATACAGTATAAAGTCAAAGGAACAGCCTTCATTCCAAGTTATACCCTTTTCCCTATGTCTCTTATGTGGCATGTAATTCAGCACACCACACACACGCAAGTGTATATGCTCAATAACTATATTGTCAGTTATAAGAGCTCTCAGAGGTTACTTGACAGAACCAAACAGGGATTAACAAACACCTTCAAGATAAAAACATAAAATGCTGTGGCACAGCTCCAAAAGTCTGTCTAACATGAGAACAGACACCATGAGCTTGAAGAAATGGGCATACAAACAATATGTTCTGTTAGGTTTTGGAATTATACCATTCCCAGAAATGATCATCATGCCAGCCTTTTAAATTTACACTAAGGACAAGAAGGAAGACTACAGAAGGAAGCTGTGCTGTGAAACATATCTCCATGTTGACTCTTTCCTTATATGAAACTTTTGAATGTAGAAATATTCATCTGCTTAAGCACCAGTTTTAACGTAGAAGCAAATGCATTATTAAAGTTGCCATCACCTTTTCAGAAGTGTTTGTGCAACGTGTTTGGGTTTCATTGGCAACTCATATGAATGATGTCAGAAAATCCCACATTAGGAGCACCTGTTTGTAAGATTTTTTGTAAGATTTTTGATGAGTTTCCCTCTCTGTAGCTATTGCTCAGTTTCAAAATATTTTACATATGCAGATGTAAAATCCCATTCTCTCCCTATCTTCTACAACTTCCTAAACATCAATACAAAAGACGAGAGAGAAGCAAACATAAAAAGAATTCAAACTACTTCTACCCCAACCTGGATGCAGTGCAAAAAGGCAGTATTTAGCCCTTCAAAAACCTCTCAACCCTCAGAATACAGAATCTTTCAAATCACATTAGATACTTAATCTTTCAAATCTGGTATCCTAACACCACTCATGATAAATACTTCATGTTTCAGAGGAAGGAGCAGAGCCCACAAAGTATACCTACCTAGTTTTGCACATTTATATTGATATCAAAAGGTATCAAATAATTATATGATAATACGAATAATGGCTTATAAATGTGTCTGATGATAAGCAGGTGAAACTTGTATCAACATCTACTTTTATAAAGCATCTTGGTCTTAGTCTTGATGACTAGTTAAGTATCATCTGGAGTACTGTGTGCAGTTTTGGGTTTCACATTTTACAAAGGACATGGAGAAGTTAAAGAGGGTCCAGAAGCGGGCAACAAAGATGATAAAGAGCTTGGAAGGCAAGTCATGAGGAGAGGCTGAAGGAACTAGGTATGTTCAGCTTGCAGAAAAGGTGCTTAAGAGGGGCCATGATAGCACTCATTAACTACTTGAAGGGCTGCCATAAAGAAGAGGGAAAGCCCCTTTTCTTTCTTGCTGCATAGAGAAGGATATGGATCAAAGGCTTGAAGTTGCAGCAGAGTAAGTCTAGACTGGATAATCAGAAAAAACTTCTTTGTTGCAAGGTAGTGGAATAGATTGCTTAGAGAAGCTGAGGACTCTCTATTACTGGTGGTGTTCAAGAAGAGGCTGGACAGCCTCTGGTTGGGGTGATCTAAGTCTAGCTATTCCTATATTCATAGGTATTTCTCATGCTTTTAGGCTTTGCTGGTTGCCCTCCCCCTACTTTCTGCTACTTGTCAGGGTGTTCTTAAGCCTTCCTCAGAAGCATTGGGTGCTACAGCCAACGCTGGGGACTTTGACTGGGATGTATCAGTGCTCCTGCTGGGACCAAACCTGGAGGTTCCTGACTATGTGTGTGTGTAGGGGGCAGGGGTGGGGGGGGTTGCCTTCCTCTGTAGCAGAGGGGGAGAGGGTGGCTCTCTACCCAGGATCTCTTGAGCATATATTGACTACATTTCCTAGGAGTAGGATGTTGGCTGCTATGGTTTCCCTGCTTTACTTGTGTCAGGTTAGGATCTTAGGTCTGTGTTGTGTCAGGATTATGTAAATTATGTAGATTATAGTTTTTATAGTGTAGCAGGGCACTGAGGTGCTTGCTGCTTGTGGAGCAGTGAGTGGGGAGCCCAGCTGCTAATTACCAGGGCAATCAGACTAGCAATAAAGAGGCACAGGCACTGGTTGCTAGGGCAACCGCTGTGGGTCAGCTGACCAGAAGGGGGCAGGGCCTGACCTATATATAAACCCAGGCTGAGGTGAGGCAGGCAGTTCCCTGCCAGCAGGGAAGGAACTCAGCTGGAGTGAGGAAAGGGAAGAGGCCAGGATGCATGGGCAGCTGTTATGGGCGAGAGAGGGAGAGACCCTGTGACAGGCTTGAATGTGGTTATAGCTGGATGGCTTGAATTATGTTGCAGCCAAGGGGCTTGAGTTTGTGTTGATGGTTTACTGTTTACAACCGGAGGACCAGGTGAGGCTATTAGGGGTTGGAGGAGGCCTCATAGGGGCTCCATGGTAGCGTGGGGACCCTGGTGCCAGAGAAGGTGCAGCATTTGGGGGTGCACTGACCCCAGCCCTGAGAAGGGGAGTGGAGAATTGGAGGCCAGGTAAGGCCAAGGCTGCCTGAGCCCTGCAAGGGGATTTGAGACCCCAAGGAGGAAATTTTGGGGCCAGGCATGGCTACAGTCACCTGAACCCCAAGGCTGTGGTAGCCCCAGAGTGAAGGGGGCAGCGTGAGAGGCGAGGTGCCTGCAGGGCGTGGTAAAGGTGTGGTTGGAGCCACGCATGGCCCATCAGGCTGGGGTGCACCGAGTCACACAGTACACAACAGGGGCCAGGATACAACAGAGCACCGTGTCCAAGGGGACAAAAGGCAGCCTCCCTTTTTATATATATAGATGTATATAAATCAAAGATTGAGATGTGGCAGGTGAGGGTGCTTTGAGACCTACTTGGCATGGTAGGGGGCGCTAGGGGAGATCACGGCCACCCCTAAGACCCTGCTCCGTGACAGGATAGTTTCTATAGGGAAGATCTTGCCTCAGGTTAGAGGTTGGACTAGATGACCTCTGGAGTCCATTCCAGCCCTGCTTCTTTATGCTTGTCATGATGAGGTCCCATCCACCTTTTTATCCCTAGTGATTAGGACATGCTCCCAGTAAGTATGAGACCTGTGTTTGAGACTGAGTGTACACGTCTGGGGACTTCTTGCTTACTCACGCCTCCACCACTCACACCTCCACCTCTAGCTTCCTCTTCTCTCATCTGCCACGTCTTTACTATTTAAAAAAAAAAAAAAAGAGGTGAGATGTTACTCAGGAATTAGCAGTGTAGCTGAATGGTGGGGTCTTTTCACGGGGCTCCTGCTTCCCTCCACCCTGCTCTGGACTACACCCATTTAGGCTTATGGTCTTATTACATGAGTCTTAGTCTCTACAACCACATGCACCTCTGGCTCTCAGTCAATTTCTGAAACCTTCTGCCTCTAATTTATGTGCAATGATACCATTGGGGGTGGGGGGCCCTTTTTATCATGGTCACCGAGAGTGAATAGTTAATTACTAAGGCAACATTCTAATATTGGTGTATTATCTCCCCACTTATCAACTCCATCAGTTGTCATTACAATTAATTCATTGATAATTCATTATTTGCTGGCTTCCCAACTCTATGATTCCTCAATTAATAATTCATTATCTGCTGGCCTATGTACTTCATCAATTATTGTCATAAAGATGGCTTATCTCCACCAATCACCTCCATAATTCATCAGTCAGTAGACCATTGTTTGCTGGCCCATCAAGTCAATCACTTATCTTCATAATTCATCAATTAACAATCTACTATTATCAAGTCAATAGGCTGAAGAAATTATCTTCAGGGGGAAGATTACTTCATCCTCATGTGGTTTGGTGCCCTTTGAGTGCCCTGTTGCCTCTGCTTCACTCACCAGCTCTATTTCCCACATGTCCGACCGATCCCTCTGGCTCTAACCAGGTGGATAGACACTCTGGCTCCAGCTCCAGGTCCACATCTCCACATGGCTTGCACAATGTTCTACCTTGCCATGCTTTCCCCTCTCTGGGGGTAAGTAACTGTGTCAGCAACCCCTTTGAATGTCTGCCAGAATTCCCACAGGTCAATGGGAGCCAGCTCCTGCAATATGTGATCCCATGCAAACTGGGTTGGCCCCTCCAGTCCCAGCCAGCAGCTGAATGTCTGCCAGCATTGGCCTGTTCCCCAGGTCATTTTATGAGTGGGTTCCAGTCTGGCTGGCATGCATGCACCATAACAGAGTCCAGGACTGGTGCCCTTTTTAAAGAGACCATATTTAGCCTGAGGTAGTTTGAATCCACATGTCACACTTCCTAGGAAATGCATTCCAGGTCTGTCCTGGATGCTACAAATATGAACTCTGCCAGCAATGAGCTAGACA
>NW_017729034.1:88711163-88716211 GCF_001723915.1 Gavialis gangeticus
GTCCTGGATGCTACCAATATGAACTCTGCCAGCAATGAGCTAGACAGGACTTGGGGGCATTTTCCTTCCATTCTACTAAAGCAGGGCCACTGGAAAGAAAGGAGGGCAAGAATAATGAAACGTGACATTATAACTCAGTGTGATGAGAAAGAAGGAGTCCCCAGTTTTGTTCCCAATGTTATTTATGCATTTTGCATTAAGTACTCATTTGGATACCTTTTATAACTTCATCGGGGGAGGGCAGCATGGAATAGGAGTTGCTCTATTTACTAGGGCACCCCCTGAAGTAACTAGGAACAATGGCCACAAATTGACAGAGAGCAGATTTAGGTTGGACATTAGAAAGAACTTCACAATAAGGGTTGCTAGAATCTGGAATGGGTCTAAGGGAAGTGGTGCTCTCCCCTACCCTGGGGGTCTTCAAGAGGAGACTGGACAAGCAACTACCTGGGGTCTTCTGACTCCAGCCCTCTGCCCTGCCCAGGGCAAGGAGTTGGACTCAATGACCTACTGAAGTCCCTTTGGATCCTAACATCTATGAATCTACAAATAGCATCAGGCTCAGGATCCTTATCCCCATCTAAAGCTTGGCCATATACAGGATGATAGCCTACAACTGCGATAGTCACTCTGTTACCTCAAACGGCAGAGGTCTTTGTTAAAAGTTCTAACCCTAGTGATGATCCATGTGGAGATCAGTACACGGCCACATAATGTAATTTCAATTTATACCATTTGTTAATTTTTAAGACCAGAAATTACCCATGAAAAAGCTACCATAAAAGAATATTAGAGCTGCATTGTTAAATAAACAGACATTGGGGAATGCCAGAGTTCTGATTGCTTTTGCAACCTTAGTTTGGTTCTCTAGCATCATACTATCATTTTTTTCTGAATGGTTCCTTGTTCATCCAGGGAACCAGACTATTTTTCTCCTAATCTCACCAAAAACATTTAGAGGAAGGGTCTGGAGAATGGCAGAGACCATAGGGAAGAAAATGGGAGTGAAAGTGAAGGTTTCAAATTTAAAATGCGGATGCTACAAGGGGACATCAAGCAGAGGACCAGATGTTTGATAGAGTCAAAAGGAATGAATGGATGCTACCATGGGCAGATGTAGGATTGTAAAAAGAGGGGTTCAGATGGTGTAGTGCATAACTGCATACAAAAGAACACATATTTTTCTCCAGGTAAAAAAACAATTAAGAGCTTTACTATTATGTAAGGGACCTGGTGCTATATTATTCAGTTAGAAGATGGAAGTAAAAGCAAATATCACTTCATTGGAATGTACATTCATTTTCTATGTCATATGTTATGTATTAAAAAACACAACAGGTTAGGCAAAAATAATCAAAACATGTTATGTCTTTAGTCTTGTAGTCATTAGAATTTAATATACAAGTCTTTCAGATTTGTAAAACAAAATTGTTACTTCTTGAGCATCTTGGCAATCCATCCAATTCACAGACAGTTAATTCCATACCTGAGCTAATGTTTTTTAGGTAGAGTTAAAAATACTGCAGGGATGTGAAATAGGAAACACATACCTGGAGCTACAAGCAGACAGCAAGATTGCAGAAAAAGAATAGCATCGTTAGCGGAATATTAAGACAATTATAAAAGGAAAGAGGATCATAAACACCTGTGGAATGAAGAGTTTAGAAGGAATCAGGCAGATTATAATGATTCATGAAACCAAATTACTCTCTCACTGCTGCTTGAATAGAGATGCTGCTGGCGCTGCTAGGAAGTCAGTTTTAAACTTTGGGTGGACCAAGATTCAAAGGAAAGAGGGTTCAAAAGAGGGTGCAACTACACCACTGCAGCCCCCTGGATCTGCCTCTGGATAGAAATAGGAACTGCCCAGCACTTTCCAATGAATGAGGTAGTGTAAGTGTAAGTGTCAGTGCAAGTGTAAGTGTAGAGCACAGTCATGTAGAACTGTTCTCATAAGATTGTTCAGGTGTGGACCAATTTGGGATTGCTCATTGGGAGAGCTCGAGGAAGGGTCCAATATCAACCTTTAGAGAGCCTGTGGATACTAGCAGGTAGATCTACAGGAGGACCTGCTCAAGGTAAATAAAAAGAAGAAAACTAGGAGACAGATGGATGGTAGGAATACTCAAGGCAGACATTATGCATTGCTATGGGGCTCATACAATTCTGCTGACCATAGTTAAGGAGATCTTCAATTTTGAAGACACTAGATAAGATCAACTTCAGATACACAGGGACATTGGACAAACTCCATCCACTCCCACAAGTGGTTAGACTGCATGGCCTCCAAATAGGTCCAAGTGATGAGTGCAATAGCACAGCCACACACCTTTGGATGGGATTTAGCATGGGTGAGATACGCATTATCTCACACATCTCCAACCATCCGGCCAGAACTTTTGATGTTTTTGGCTCAGATGGAAAAGTCTACTCAACAGATAGCATAGCAAGCATACAGTCAAGCCAAGTCCTGAGCTCTGAGGAATGCAACTGACTCACTTAACACAAACCCCATCATCCTCTTGATAAAGGAGAGCTTGATAGCAGTGACATAACTGGTTGGACAAGTGACTTGATGCATCAAGAGGAAAGGATGGGCTCCCGAGTACAAATTTCAGCTGCAGTGAGATGGCCATTGCTACAGTTTAGTAGTTCATTTTCCCATGAAAGGGAAAGTGGCTGCCTCAGAGGTAGTAAGGCAGATGAAAAATTTGAATATGGATTTGCACTGGGTCTCCACTGGCCATGCCAATATGAAGGTGCACCACCACTTATGGAACTAGGAAAGGGGGCCACCACAGTGGATTCAGCTTCAGTTGGTGGTGGTATGGGTAGGTTAGGATTCCTGGGCTCCTGCAGAAATGACCATGCCCTGCAGACTGAAACCCAGCTACTTGAATGGGCAGCAAGTTGGAAAGGGGGAAGAGAAGTTGCCGTGATGAGAACCCAGAGTGTAGCTCTTTGAAAGAAAGTTGTCCTCCCAGGGTCTGACTGTCCTCAAAGACAATTGTGAAGGCTCCTGATACTGAGAGAGAATCCTCTCTGCTAGCAACTGAGTGGATTCAAACTCCACATCGGTGTTGGTAAAGGTACGAGACACCTGACATGACACAGAGTGTGACTGATTTGTCTAAACATCCTCACAGCAGCACAGGCCTTATCTGTTTTAATTTGTTTTTTGGGCATTGCTCCAAATTTCTGCCTGGGGAACTCAGTGATCTACAGCGATTCTGATTTTCTGTTTAAAAATCCTAGATTATCTGATTTTTAAAAAATCCAAAATTCTCTGATTAAAAGCTCCCAAATCCATATTTCTTCTGTGATTAAAATGAAACCCCACTATATATATAGGTATCAGTTGAACACAATATTTTATTGATATATTTACAATTTTAAAGCAAATTGGAAGCCTGCCAGTGCCTCGGTCATTATAATAAAATAAATTCTAAATACCTGTAAGTTTTGGTGTTTGATTTTTTTTTTTTTATTGTGGAAAATCAGAGCTCCCCCTGTCCTCTTTGCTCACCAGGAAGCAGGTCAAGCTGTAGCTGTGCCCCCTACTGCTTTGTGGTGCTGAGCAGCCCTGATATGCCAGTGCCCTGCCCATGCCATGACCCCTCACTCCCCACCCACAACCCCCTGGCCCTGACAGTGCCTCTTAGTCTTGACCCACAGCCTCCTGGCTCTACTGGTGCCCCTCACTCCCCACCCATAGGTGCCCTTCCCCCAAGCCTGCTGGAGAGGGCCTCCAGCTGGCAGGGCTACAGGGCTAGGGATCTAGGTCTTCAGGTCCCTGCCCCCGCAGCAGCATCCAAGGCCTGGCTGCTGCCTCTGAAAGGCAGTGGGTGGTGCAGCCAGCTTGGAGCATGGAGCCCAGTTCCAGGTAGCATGGCTTGAGTGGAGCCTGAGGTGGGGGTGGGGGCAGATGCAGGCTGCCTGCTGTGGGGTCAGGGCTCTCTACCCTGCTGCCCTCACCCCAGGGGCCTCTGCAGCCCAGCAGGTGGGACCCAGCATAACAAGGCAGAACAGGGTGAGGAGGCAATGACAGCTAGGAGCCCTGAGCCACCATGGTGAGGCACTTCCTGCCTGCCCGGCAGCAACAGGGGTAGCAGCATGGAGTTGTGGCCCCCGCTGCTGCTGGGTGGACAGGGGATGCCTTGCCATGCTGATATGAGGCTCCTGGCAATCCTCCACTCTGCTCTGCCATGCTGGGTCCCACCTACTGGGCTGCAGATGCCTCAGGGGAAGGGCAGCAGGGCAGGGAGCCTTGAGCTTGCAACCACCAGCCCACATTCACCCTGCCCTGTGAACAAATCTGGGAAGCTTATCCCCCGCATGCCTCCCCTTTTCGCCAATTTTTTTGATCTATATTGTATAACCCCCTGTGACTGACCCTTCCTGGGTCAGCCCCAGGAAGCAGAACAAATTTGCATATGCAAAACATTCTTTAACAAAGCTCAGAGTTCCTGGCCAAGGTCAACTGGTACAGCTGGAGAAGGCTCTGTGTTTAGGAGTATTCCCCTAAGGGCTGTAGTTGGGACTGGTTAACAGAACCTGGGAGCACCCCCAGGCAGAGTGACAGCTTAAGGAAGGTCCAGGTAGAAAAACGTAAGGTCTGTTTTCCTGACCTCTGATCATGCGTGTGGCTCTTCTCTGCACTCTCTCAAGCTTCTCCACATCCTTTTTGAATTGTGGAGCCCAAAACTGGATGCAGTACTCCAGCTGCAGCCTCACCAAGGCTGAGTACAAGGGAAGAATGATGTCCTGGGATTTGCTTGAGAAGCATCTATGGATGCAAGCCAGAGTTTTGCTAACTTTAGTAGCTGCAGCATCGCATTGAAGGCTCATGTTCATCTTGTGGTCAGTCATGACCCCCAAGTCTTTTTCTTCCATAGTGCTAGGCAGCGTAGCACTGCCAAGCCTATAAGGATGCTGCATTTTTTCCTCCCAAGGTGGAGAACCTTGCATTTTTCAGTGTTAAACACCATAAGATTCTCATCCGTCCATTTGCTGAGCCTGTCCAGGTCAGCCTGGATCACCCTCCTGTG
>NW_017729034.1:88716384-88719374 GCF_001723915.1 Gavialis gangeticus
AGGAACTGGCCCTAGAGGGAAAAAGAAAACTCTGCATTCTTCTACAATCCAGCCTTGGATTATGGTTCTGATCCATTAGTTGCAATTAGCTCAATGGTGACTTCTTTCAGCCACTGTCTTGCAATGAAGAAAGAAGGAAAGAAGAAGCTCCAGGGCTATGCTGCAACAGTGGCAAGGTTCAACTGCCCCAAATGAATGATCCTCCTGAGCCTTTTCATACTTTGTTGACAGGCAATACTCCAGATGCAAGTTATTTCCAAAGCAACATTAGAAGATACAACTCATGCTTCCAAATGACATCTTTTGGCACCACAAAAGACATCAGAGAATCTGGCTACATGCCCACATTTAAAGTGCAGGGCCAGGTTTATCATTGGATTGGCAGTCTGATGCCACTCCCAAATGAAGAGCCCAAATTCCTGCAGATCTACTTCAAGGGTGACAATGCAAAACAGGCTGAAAAGTGTTGCAAAAATATCATTCAAACCAACCTGCAGGTGGTGTTGCAGTTGCAAGACATGTTCCACAAGGAAAACAACTATGTTCACAGTTTCAAGTGTGCCATGGAGAAGATGACTCCTGAGCATAATGTTGTCATTCATGCAGACAAAACTCCAGCTGGTGAGCATGAGCAGTGCTTCAGTGCACCCACAACATCAGAAGTGGCTGTTGTTCTAGCTGGTGAACAACAGGGCAAAAGAGACATTGTGTTGCAACTCAGGAACAACTCCCTCCAGATAATTCCTCAGACACACCAATCATATGATGCACTTCAGTATCCAGTAATTTTCTGGCAGGGTGATGATGGCTACCATTGTGAACTGCAACAAACAAATCCAGCAACAGGTGATGCATCTGCTGGAGAGTTTGCTGCAAGCCTACTCAAATTGGGAAATGGGGCCATAGTGTCTGAGACTCAAGACGGAACTATCTCAATGAACGACATTGGGAAAACAGTTGCAACACTTCAAGAACTGAAAGAGGCAGTTTTTCCAAATGTTGCACATCACTTTCATGACCACAAGTGGTTATGCCAAAGAGCCATCCTGGCACCAAAAAATGATGTGGTCAATACCATAAACAAAGACCTCCTTTCTCAATTGCCTGGCACTGTGCAAAAATAGAAGTCAGTGGACACTGTCCCAGACACCAATGAGGCAGTCAACTACCCTACACAATTTCTCAACTCTCTCGAACCACCAGGTGTGCCTTCACATAATCTGAAGCTCAAGATTGGTGCACCCATCATTCTTCTCAGGAACCTAGACCCACCAGCACTCTGTAATGGAACATGATTGGCTGTCAAGAAGCTCATGCCACATCATTGAAGGCACCATCATGACCGGCCATGCAGCAAGACAGGATGTCTTCATTCCATGCATTCCAATCATTCCCTCTGACCTGCCATTTCAATTTAAATGGCTCCAGTTCCCAATCCACCTCAGTTTTGCCATGAGCATCAACAAGGCACAGGGACAATCACTCAAAGTTGTTGGCCTCAACTTGCGAAGCCCATGCTTTTCTCATGGTCAACTCTATGTTGGTTGTTCCAGAGTTGGCAATGGCAAAAACCTTTTCATCTTGGCACCAGATGGCAAAACATGCAACATTGTCTATCCTGAAGCTGTACATGGATAAAAAAAGCTTCAAACATCATCATAAACTGGGATAGAAAAATGTGAAATCCTCAGTGCTATGCTAAAGTCTTACAAAGTAAATAAATAATTCTACCTCACAATTCAGTTGTTTAATACATTTAAATGTTCAACTTTTATAGGTTTTTGGTATGACCAAAAGCTCAGTGTCAAGCTGTATCACACAAGTAAAATAGGGTACAAAACTAAACACATACACACAGCTTATTAATAGAGGGAAATCAGATAGAATGAAAATATTTTATTTCAAAAATATTAAAATGTGATTACTGCAACCCATGCGAAGCTGGGTACTTTGGCTAATATTCAATAAGGGTTAGGGATGATGCATAATTACAACCTTTTCTCTTCAGTGTTTCAGGGGGATGGGTGGTGGGGCAGGGAGCGGAATCCTTTGTGAATCCATGTGATGGTAGTACTGACCTGCTCAGCACTACTAGGACTAAATGCTTCTGAGTATTCCTAGTGGCCTAAAATTTGAGTGCCTAGAGAAGGTAGAGGTCCCTAGGATTCACTGACAATTTTGAGGATATAATGTTTGGATGTAGGTGCCTGAAGGGGAAGTCAGACACTTAAATCATTTCTTGTAAAGCTTCCTCCTCATTTCAAAGATCTTATCTCCATTTTCACAGAAGACGCAACTGAAAGTAAATTCCCATTGTTTCATAGATTTAATAGTTTTCATAGATTTTTAGGGTTGGAAGGGACCTCAGTAGATCATCAAGTTTGACCTCCTGCCCTGGGCAGGAAAGAGCACTGGGCTCAGGTGGCCCCAGGCAGGTGTTTCTTGATTCTCCTCTTAAAGACTTCCAAGATAGGGGAGAGCACCACCTCCTTTGGAAACCCATTCTAGATTCTGGCAACCCTAACCATAAGAAGTTCTTCCTAATGTCCAGTCTAAATCTGCTGTGTCTCAGTTTGTGGCCATTGTTTCTATTAAATCCATGGGGTGCCTTAGTAAACAAAGTATCTTCTATACCTTGCTGCCCTCCCCTCCCCACCTCCCCCCAACAAATTTGTAGATGGTTCCAGACCCTAGCCGCCCTGACCGTGAACTAGCACCTCCTGACGTCTAACCTAAACCTACCCTCTGCCAGCTTGTGACCATTATTCCTGGTCACTCCTGGCGGTGCTCGGGGGAACAGTGACTCCCCCAATGCCTGCTGATCCCCCCTGACTACTTTATAACAAGCCACAAGATCCCCTCTCAGCCTTCTCTTTTGGAGGCTGAACAGGTTCAGGTCCCGTAGCCTCTCCTCATAGGGCCTGCCCTGCTGTCCCCTGATCATGCGAGTGGCCCTCCTCTGGACCCTCTCCATGCTGTCCACATCCCTC
>NW_017729034.1:88719466-88723981 GCF_001723915.1 Gavialis gangeticus
TGGATGTGTGCCAGAATAATTTTCTCGAACAGCTTGCCTAGGATTGAGGTAAGACTAACTGGCCTATAGTTTCCCGGGTCCTCCTTCCTCCCTTTTTTGAAGATGAGAACCACGTTGGCCCTCTTCCAGTCCTCCGGTACCTCTCCAGAGCACCACGAGTGCTCATAAAGCCTTGCCAGGGGACTTGCAATGACCTCAGCCAGTTACTTTAGAACTCTAAGGTGGAGATCATCTGGACCGGCTGACTTGAATATGTCCAGCCCCTCCAGAAGCTCCCTAACTAAATCCTCGCTAACCCTTGGCCCAGGTGTGCTTCCCCCGGGGACCGAGGGGGGCCCAGCAGGGAGGTGGCTGTTCTGGTCCCTACTTAGGAAGACGGAGGCAAAGAAATCGTTAAACATGTTAGCTTTGTCATCTGGTGTGACGACCAAATTTCGCAACGCGTCCTGCAAGGGCCCCACATTACCCGGGACCTTCTTCTTACCTATATGCTGAGGCTCTGATCCTGCAACAAACTGCACAGAGCCAGGGGTCCATATCTATTTGTTCTCCTTGCAGTACTGGACCTTATTTTTTTGCAAGCCTCTTCAGGGACAGAACAGCCAGCACAATAATAGTCTCAGTTTGGATATTCAGGTAGTACTGAAATTAGTAGTAATAAGAAGAGACCCAATAGTAAGGAGGAGGTAAAATTAGATTTGTCCATAAATTGGACAGGGGAGTGGGAGGGGCAGGAAGGCAGGCTTTATGCAAACATTGACTAATCTCTTGCTTTTTATGCTAGAAGAAATTTTGTATTTTTAAGGTGTGTGTGTGTGGGGGGGGGGAATGGCGGAAATCACTGGAAACCAGTATTTAAGCTGTCCCAATATGAACTAGATTAATTTGGAAATATGATTGGCTTTCATCAAATAATCTTTATTTTGCCAACCTCCTTTTTCTCAGGGAAAAAAAAAGTCAACATAAACCACTCTGATTGATGAGATGTTTAGGGAGTATTTCCAATTCTAATTTGTTATGCCCTTGATGATGAAAAGGCTATGGAAAGCTTATTTAACTTACATAGTGGTTGGCCTCCTCAAGGCTCGGTCTTAGCCAAAAAAGCTTCTTTTATTACTGTTGACATATGGATATTTTTAAAATTTAATTTGATGTTTGAAAAGCAGAATTTGGGTCTGCAGAGAGGTGTGCCAGCCTGATGTTGTGAAGGCAATTAAACTTTGGTAGCTTGTCCATGATTTTAGTGTTTTTTGGGTGTTTTTTGAGTTTGTCTATGTAGCCCATAGCCCTTGTCCACAGAGTCTATAGTGAGGGAAAGAATCCAGTGGATATGGAAATCAAACTTTTTTATATGTGTTTTTTATAGAATTAATAAGTCTCTACTAACATTTGCATTGTGCTTGACAGGTTGCCTTTACAGACCCCATTGATAGCGTAGTTGTTATGTTATAGAAGCATGAGAAATTCCAACTTTTTACACTGTTCTTTACCTACAGTTTCAGCTAACTAAAGGGATTTGGCTTTGATTTCTTTTAGAATAGAGTGTTTTGTACTTGAGCATGAGTTGTATTAACATGAGTGTCACTTGGAAATCCACTTGATTCTCCAGCTATATTCAGCACTACTGAGACTTCTCCTGGAGTAGCTTTGGGCCCCACACTTTAAGAAAGATGTGGATAGATTGAAAAAAGTCTAGCAGAGAGTGAAAAAATAGAGGCCTAGGAGGCATGACTTACAAGGAAAAGCTGAAAGATCCAGGGTTGTTTCATCTGGAGAAAAGAAGGCTGACTCCATAAGTCTACAAATACCTGGAGGGGGATTATAGAGAGGATAGACTTTTCTTTGTGGCTGTAGGGGGGCTGGACTAGGAGCAATGGCAGACGGATAAAAAATTATTTGGGGGGAGCTGGGCATATGCATGCACTCAGCCCCCCCAAAAGGGTAATGGGATGGAGCCACAAGTGGCTTGTCCAGGGGCACCCGGCATGAGGAGGGGATGACGGCTTCCACCACTGCACGCACCCTAGGAGGCATGGGGGTATGTGCCCTTGGATCTACATGGGGGGAGGTGGGCTGTCATAGCAGGCTGGGGCCAGGGCTGTGCCTGAATTTCTCCTGGTGGGGGCTAGGGTGTGCTGCACTCGGGGTGGGTGGCAGTGGTGCTGGGAGTGGAAGTCATGGGGACTATAGTGAATTTTGGGGGTGGCTGCAGCTTCCCCCATAGCCCCCTTCCAGCTCCACCACTGCCTACCCCAAGTGCAGCCCAGCTCAGCCCCCACCAGGAAGAGCCTGGTGGAGTCCCGGACCCAGCTCACAGTGGCAGCCTGCCTTCCCCCATGCAAAATCCAGGGGTACATGCCACCCATGCCCTCCTATGGTGCACATAGCAGCAGGAGCCATGCCTCGTACGTGCCTCCTGGATGAGCTGCTTGTGGCTCCATCCTGTGCCCTGCCCAGCCCTGGCTGTGCAGTGCCTGCCCCAGACCCACACCAACTCCCATCCCTCTCCACCTCTGTTGCAGCCACTGGAAGCCTGTGACTGGGCTGCATTGTGGCCCTACCACTGCTCCCCATTTCAGGGAGCTAAGCCCTGTTAGCACCCCCACCCCCTTCTGCTACCTATGAATGGCCTCAAACTGCAGCAGAGGACCTTCATGGTGGAGATCAGAAATAATTGTCTGACTATGAGAGTGGCTAAGCATTAGAACAGGCTACCTAGAGAAGTTTTGGAATCATCATTCCTGGAAAATGTCAAGAGCAGGTTAAACAGGTCCAAGACAGGGATGATCCTGCCTTGAGCAGGGGGCTGTATTAGGTGACGTCCTGAGGTTCCTTCCAGCCCTACTTTCCTATAATCCTAATGTATCTTATTCCTTACAAAGCACTAACAAATTCTGTTTACAACTCATCTCAGCCACAAGCAAGACAATTGAAGAGGGTTTCAGAGCTAGATTTGATTGAGAATTTTCTGACAAAATGCTTTTTCATCAGAAAATGTTGATTTATAAAGATTGCAAGAATTCAACACTCTTGATGAAGTTTTCCCACATCCAGCATGGAATTTCCAGTTAAAACCTGAGGAAGAAAAACAATAGCTTGATTCAGTAAAAGGGATTGAATCTGGTCATCCTACAGCACAGGTGCAGTTATTCCTGAGAGGGACTCTCTCCATTTTTATTGTGGAAAGTGTTCACTTTGTAAAGTTATAGTTAACTATTCATTGGAGCAGAGTAACCAATATTTCAGGTACAAGGCTCAGGCTGTTAACCAATCTGGGATGTGTTGGCGTGAGAGTGTTTGTGAGTGTCCCCACTTTTCATAAAAAATTGGCAAGGGTCATAGCTTTATCCCAGAGCAGAATAGATTTTTTAAAAACTTTGCAAGTGTTTGAAAGATGGTTAAACCATTCCTTTTCTCAGCTCTATTCAGTACTACATTGAAAGTCTTACAATGAGCAGTCATATACGTATAAGGAGGCAAATGAACCTTACCATTAAACCTCATCTGATTTAATTCTGCCCATAACTGAACTTCTTCTCCTCTAAAGTTTAAGTTTTCAATTTAAAATTAATATAATTTAATTATTCTACATTGTTATATATATTAGATGTACTTCTCTCTTGGTATCTGTCTGTCATTCTTTAATCCAGCTTTCCCTATTTTTAACTCATTTATTCCACACCCCACTTCATTTCAGGGTGGTGTTGCATAGAATCATAGAAACATAGAACTGGAAGGGACCTGTAAGATCATCAAATCTGGTCCCGTGTTGTGGGCAGGAAATTATTGGGCTTAGGTGAGCTACAAGGTGTCCAGACTCATCTTGAACACCTTCCAGGAGGGTGACTGCACCACCTCTGCTGGGAGTGTGTTCCATATTCTGGTGACCTTTACAAAGAAGTTTTTCCTTATATCCAACCCGTTGGTCCTCGCCCTCCCTTGAGGTGCCCTCCTGAATAGTTGCTCTCCTAGTTCTTGATGCTCCCTCCTGATATACTTGTAGGCAGCTATCAAGTCACCTCTCACCCTTCTTTTCCTCAGGCTGAACAGGCCCAGTTCCCGGAGTCTCTCCTCATAGGGCCTACCCTCTATGCCCTTAACCAAATGGGTGGCCCTTCTTTGTACCCTCTTGAGCTTATCCACATCCTTCTTGAAGTGTGGTGCCCAGAACTCCAGCTGAGGCCTCACCAACGCTGAATAGGGAGTGAAGAGTACCTCCTTGGATCTACACATTGGCCACACATTGGCTGATGCACGCCAGAGTTTTTTTGCCCTTTTGGCAGCCTCACCACACTGTTGGATAATATTCAACTTCCAGTTGATTGTGATCCCCAGTTCTCATTCAGATTCTGTGCCAACCAGTGGACCACGGCCCATTTTGTGGTGGGGGTTCTTCCTACCCAATGAAGGACCTTCACTTCTTTCTGTTAAACCTCATCTGATTTAATTCTGCCCATCAATCCAGTCTGTCAAAATCATCCTGGATCTTTGCCCTATCCTCTGGTGTGCCTGTGT
>NW_017729034.1:88728981-88729310 GCF_001723915.1 Gavialis gangeticus
GCAGCCAGATGCCTATACAGCCTTCTCTTAAAGACCACCAAGGTAGGGGACAGTCCCTTGGAAGCCTATTACAATGACCTTGGAAGCCCATTCCAAATTTTGGCCACCCTTACTGTGAAGAAGTTTTCCTTGATATCTAGCCTAAATCTGCTCTCTGTCAGTTTGTGACCATTGTTCCTTGTTACCCCAAGAGGTGCCCTGGTGAACAGAGCATCTCCAATCCCTTGCTGCATTCCCCTAATGAATTCGTAGGCAGCCACAAGATCACTTCTCAGCCTTCTCTTGCAGAGGCTGAAGAAGTCCAGGTCTCTCAGTCTCTCCTCATAGGG
>NW_017729034.1:88734310-88770307 GCF_001723915.1 Gavialis gangeticus
CGCCACAACTTGGTATCACCCACAAACTTAATCACTGTGCTTTCCATTCCCTCATCCAAGTTGTTAATGAATATATCGAATAGCATGGGTCCAAGCACCGATACCTGGGGGGACACCACTGGAGATGGCCCTCCAAGATGAGGCCATCCCATTGATCACCACTCTCTGGGAGCAGCCTCTAAGCCAGTTGTCCACCCACCTGACTTTAGACTGGTCCACCCCAGTACTTTCCAGTTTGTTAGAGAGAATCCGGTGGAAGACAGAGTCAAAGGCTTTACTAAAGTCCAAGTAGATGACATCAACTGTGTGTCCCTTATCCACATGGTTAGTCACCTGATTGTAGAAGGACACAAGGTTTGTCAGGCATGATCTACCCTCAACAAAGCCATGCTGGTTGCTTTTTAAAAACCTATTCATTACCGGCTTGTAGTGGATGCCCTTATTAACCAACTTTTCAAAGATTTTACCCAGAACCAAGATCAGACTGATTGGTCTGTAGTTCGTGGGGTCATCCGTCTTCCCTTTCTTAAAGATAGGCAGCACGTTGGCCATATTCCAGTTGTTTGGGACCACTCCTGAATTCCACAACTGTTCAAACAGCTTGGCCAGTGGTGCTGCTATAGGTTCAGACAGTTCTTTCAGGACTCTCAGGTGCAGATCATCAGGCCCAGCAGACTTGAAAATGCATGTTCAATTTAATACTTACTAAGTGAGGATAAAATGCAAGCAGATACATGTTCAAATAACTTTGCTTGAGTTAAATGCTCTTGTAGTATTGCCAAGTTGTTTCCTTTCAGGTGAGGGTTATTTCTTAGTGCCATGATTTTCAAGCTTTTTTCATTTGTGGACCCCTAAAAAATTTCAAATGGAGGTGTGGACCTCTTTGAATTATAAGTGTGGGTATTTGCATACTTTTGATTGATCATAGTCATCTTTCCCAGACCCCTTAGACTAGGGTTGCGCAATTATTTTGGGTGGAGGGCTGCTTAATGAGTTTTGGTGAGCTGTTGAGGGCCGTGTGGGTAGCCCCACTCCTTAGCAGTTGCCCTGCCCCCTAGTTGCCATCTTGGGCCTGGAAGTCCCACCCGCTAACCCTTGACCTTTGTCACCAGAAGCCTCTCCCAACCCCCCCAAAATACCCCTGGGGGGGACTGCCATCTTATAACCAGAAAAAAATTGAATCATACATTAAAAGTCAAACACTTAGTAGAACATATTTTAATTTTATTACAAAAATATTTTTATTGTGATTTGTGTTTGTGTATTGTATATGGAGGGGATTGCATAGTAACTCAAAAATAAATTCTTAGTCTTATATATATATTGTGTGTGTATGGTAGGGTGTGGGGGATATGGGGGCAGTTGTGAGGGGGTGTGGCTGTGTTTGGTGGGGCATAGGGTATGTTAGGGGGTTGTGTATATGTGGGGGATTGTAGGGGCAGGGTGTGGGTGTGTGGGTTTTGTGGGGTGTGTGGGAAGGTGGGGGGTTTGGGAACCCCCACACTCCCACCATGGTGCAGCAGGTAGGGGTGCTCAGGGCTCTGGTGCCCAGTGGGGTGCAGCTCCAGCTAGTGCTGCATATTGCATTGAGAAGCACAGCCCCCTGTCAGGCAATCTGTATTGCTGGTGCTCCCCGCACTTGTGCAGCGTGGGAGAGAACCCCCTCATGCTGGAGCAGCATGGGAGGGAAGTCCCAGGTGCTGGAGCTGGCTTCCTTCTCTGCCCCCAGGGGAAGGTGCCTGGGGCTTCCCTCCCATGTCATGCAGCCCTGGCAGAGAAGTCAGCCTGTTCCAGTGTGCAGGGCTTCTCTCATAGATGCTAGGTGCTAGGGTTGGAAGGGACCACAACAGATCATCGAGTCCGACCCCCTGCCTGGGCAGGAAAGAGTGCTGGGGTCAGCAGCCAGATGCCTATACAGCCTTCTCTTAAAGACCACCAAGGTAGGGGACAGTCCCTTGGAAGCCTATTACAATGACCTTGGAAGCCCATTCCAAATTTTGGCCACCCTTACTGTGAAGAAGTTTTCCTTGATATCTAGCCTAAATCTGCTCTCTGTCAGTTTGTGACCATTGTTCCTTGTTACCCCAAGAGGTGCCCTGGTGAACAGAGCATCTCCAATCCCTTGCTGCATTCCCCTAATGAATTCGTAGGCAGCCACAAGATCACTTCTCAGCCTTCTCTTGCAGAGGCTGAAGAAGTCCAGGTCTCTCAGTCTCTCCTCATAGGGCTTGTCCTGTAAGCCCCTAACCATGCAAGTAGCCCTCCCCTGGACCCTCTCAAGTCTATCAGCATCCTTCTTGAAGTACGGTGCCCAAAACTGGATGCAGTACTCCAACTGTGGTCTGACCGTATAGAGGGGAAGTATCACCTCCTTGGATCTATTTGTCATGCATCTACTGATGCATGATAAAGTGTGGTTAGCTTTGCTGATGATTTCATCACACTGACTACCCATGTTTATCCTGGAGTCCACTATGACTCTGAGATCCCTTTCTGCTTCTGTGCTGCTGAGAGGGTCACTTCCCAGCCAGTAGGTGTGCTGGATATTTTTGCCTCCTAGGTGCAGCACTCTGCGTTTGTCCTTGTTGTACTGCATCCTATTGTGTACTGCCCACTTTGCTAACCTGACCAGGTCTGCTGCAAGCATTCCATACCCTTTGGAGTGTGCACTTCACCCCACAATTTAGTATCATCCGCAAACTTGGGCAAAGTACACTTCACACCCACATCCAAGTCACTGATGAAGATAGTGAAGAGTACAGGTCCAAGGACCGAACCCTGCAGGATCCCACTACCCACATCCTTCCAGGTCGATACCAGCCCATCTACTACAACTCTCTCTCGGTGTGACTACTAAGTTAATTGGCCACACACTGGACTGTGTAAACATCTATGTCACAGACTCTTACTTTATTTATGAGACTAGGATGAGATACTGTATCAAATGCCTTGCTAAAATCCAAGAAAATGACATCTACCTCTACTCCTGCATATAAGCATTTCGTGACCCTGTCATAAAATGAAACCAGGTTGGTCAGGCATGATCTCCCTGCTTCGAATCCATGCTGGTTGCCCTGCTGCATTATTTTTCCCACTGGACTCCCACAGATATGATCCTTCATAATCTTTTCAAAGACCTTTCCAAGGATGGAGGTAAGACTGAATGGCCTATAATTACTCGGATCCTCCTTCCTCCCTGTCCTGGGAGGCAAGGTAACGAGCGGCACTTACCAGCAGCCTGGGACGAGATGCACGTGGAACGGGAGAAGGAACCCGCACGGCTCGTTAGCCGCCTTTTTGTGCAGTTACGGCCGGCCGGTGACATCAGCGTCAGACGCCGGCCAGCAGAGATAAAAATGGCGGCTGCAATGGCAGAGGGGGCGGATAACTGAGGAGCGGAGCCGCAGCTGACGCTGGGGGCTGAGAAGACCCTGCATGCTGAACCCAAGGAGCCGGGCAAGCAGGAGCTGACACAGGCCAGGGAGAGTGGGAACCCCCAACAAAGGTCCATGGCAGCCAACAGAAGGACGACAGGCTTGCCGGTCAGAGGAAGGACTGAAGTGGCACTGGGGAGCACGACGGAACCCAGGTGGAAGTGCCGGGACAATGGGGTGTGGAGGAAGGCGCCACAGGGGGCGAAGACCTGGAAAAAGCTCTAAAGGGGTTTATGGTCAGGGTGGGCATTGCCGCTGGGGTCTGCCATAGCAAGGAATGGATAGGAGTTAGGCCCGGAGGTGATGAGTCAAGAAGAGCACATTCCATCCCAATTAGGCTCCGGTGTGGGGATAGAAGGGGGCAGGAATAGATTTACTAGTCAGTTTGTTGATGTATTTGTTTGTCTGTTACCCCAGGCGAAGGGGCATAGAGGATAGAGATAAATACCTCAGGGGCGGGGCAGCAGGAAGGGTGCTGCAGAATTGCTCCTCATGGGGTAGGGACCCGGGAAGCGAGGGACGAGAGTGTGAAGGGACTGTTGGGGCAGGCCCTCACAGGCAAGTAGGGCCCAAAGCCACGGATAGCCAGAATGCAGTGGTGGAGAGAGTGACCCCGTGGGAGAGGCCACAGATAATGGTTGGGCAACTCACTGAAGGTGGCATGAGGCTGGGGTGTACGGGTGGCAGAGCCCAGTGAGTGAGTGCTGGGCAGAACCCGGGCCACCAAGTGTCCCACTAACTGGCCCCACCTACTGAGGAACACCAAGTCGTGGCAGGTGAGATCGGGGTTGGCGACACGGGGAGAAGAGAATTACTTCGGCAACAACACAGGCCCGGAAGGCACTTGACATCCGCCAACCGGGCAAAAGCTGCCCGAGAGCGACTATTCGAAGCCTGGCAGTGACACTCCCCTTCTTGAAAATAGAGACTACATTGGCCCTTTTCCAGTCCTCCTGGACCTGACCTGAGTGCCATGAGCGCTCTAACAGCTATACCAGTGTTTCTGCTATGACACTGGTCAATTCCTTCAGTACCCTTGGATGCAGCTTATCTGGGCCTGCTGACTTGAACACATCCAGTCCATCCAAGTGACTCTGCACCAAGTCAGTGTCGACACTTGGTAGGCTGGTGTCCCTCTGATGCCCATCTAAGAACCCATTAGGAGACTTATCTTGAGCCCTGTTCAAGAACACCAAGACACAAAGCTCATTAAATAGCTCACCCTTGTCCCCTCTGTCACTAACTGCTCCTTCTTGTTCAGTAGGGGTCCTATGCTTCTCTACGCCTTCCTTTTACTCCCTACATACCTAAAAAAAGACTTTCTGTAGTCTTTAATTTGTGTTGCCATCCTCAGCTCTGTAGTTGCTTTGGCCTTTCTAACTGCCTCCCTGCAAGTGTGGGCCAAGTAGGTATACTCCTCCTTGGTAGCTTTCCCCTGCTTTCACTGCCTATATGCCTTCTTTTTTGCCCTTAAGCTCCCCTGAATTTCCCTGTTTAGCCAAGGAAGCTTTTTGGCTCCTTTCCCCCTTTTCCCTTGTACTGGGATCATTTCCCTCTGTGCCCGAAGGATCACTTTCTTTAGGAACAACCTTCCTTCCTGAATTCCCTTCTTGCCAATACCCTTTTCCTGCAGTGCATCATTGACTATGCTCCTGAGCACACTGAAGTTAGCCTTCCTAAAGTCAAGTACTTACACGCTGCTAGTTATCTTACCCACCCTACGCTATATGGTGAATTCAGTTGATTGGTGGTCACTATCCCTAAGGAGCTCCCGTGCTGCACAAGTGAGGGGAGCGTTGGTGATACAGGCTGCCCAGCAGGAGGCTGTGCTCCTTGCTGAGATGTGCAGCGCTGGCCAGAGCCATGCCCTGCTGGGCACCTGTGCTGGGCACGAGCACCCTGAATGTCCCCACCTGCTGCTGCTGCTACTGCCTGCCAAGGCTGCACATCATGAGAAGGAGCATGGGGGTCCCCACACTGCCCACCCTTCCTCGCACCCATATGCTGCCCACCTGAGCTCTGCACTGCCACTGCCCCCTGGGCATGGGCTCCATGCTACCACCAGTTCTAGCTCCACGCTGTGCACTCCTGCCCAGCTGCAGCTCCACCCCACTGCTTCCCTACCTGCTGCCCAGAGCAAGCGGGAGGCCAGGGAAGCAGAACAGGTTCCTAGGGTCTGCAGCAGCCCCACCTGGAAGCTGCCTGTTGGCTGGCTGGGCTCTTCTGCTCGTAAGGGTGGGAGCAAGGCACAATAGGGTATGTTTGGGGGTGGGGTGTACATGTGGGTGCCTCATTCCCACCTTCATGGGCAAAAGGGCAGGGTGGGGTGCAAGTAGTTGTGGGTTGCTGCAGGCCAGAGGAAAGTGCTTGGTGGGCCAGATGTGGCCCACAGGCTGTATTTTCCCCATTGCTGCCTTAGGCATAGTCTGCAAACCCCCAGGGGTTCATGGATAAAAGGTTAAAAACCGCTGTCCTAGTGTGTACTAACTTGAATACATCAAAACATCCCAAAGATTTGCAACTGTTGCAAGTGAACCTGCAACAGGCCACCAGTTACTCTTTTACTCTCCCCTCACCATATTCAAATCTAATCATCAGTGAAGTTGCAGTGAAGTGTCCCAACTGCAACTGAGCTTCCCCTTGAGTCAAAAAGTAAGTAATTTCCTTAACTGTCACATATTTACTGCATTTTCAAGAAATTACATTTTTTGTTCTTGACACTGCAATTTGGAGTTTGAAGGCACGTTTTTACTTTTCCTGTCTGCTAGTAGACAATACATCTTGCTCATGGACAGAGGTGTTCAAGAAAATGCTCAAGTAAACTGAGTCAATAATCAGCATGCATGCCATTACCAGTCTCTTTGTTCAAGAATAACTCCCACTAGACACTTATCTAGCCAAACATTTAACTATTCAAATAAATATTTAATGAACCAACAGTTTTCTTCTGCATTGGTGTGAGTTTTACTTTACAAGCCAAAGGACCCATTAAAGGAGCCAAGTAGCCTGAATCAGAATAACCACTTTGCCAGTAAATGGCACACTGTTTGTTTGGATTGGCAGAAGCACTAAGGAGCACACCAGCTGTGAGTCACTGCTTTGCTCTAAGCAGCCAGTTTGCAGGACAATTAAAGAAAAATAAAGGCAGATAATCTTGGGTTGGAAATAATAAGAAAGGGGTGAAATACTGGAGAAATCTGAGAAAAGTCCAAATGAGCTCCCCTATGTAGTTTTAAACTATGTAAATTTGGCACCTCAATGTAAGCAAATAACGGACTGCTCCAGAGTCTACTCAACAGAATGGGTATGTGAACCTGAATGAGGACAAAGACTCAAGACAACCTGTTACTGTCAGTCATCTCATGTTAGATTTTAATTCTATGTTATCTACAGAAAGAAGAGCAAGAGCTTGGCAGTCCAAAATTATTGGTAGCTTAGTGGAAAAAAAAGGTTTATATGGAAACTGCAATTACATTAGTACTCAGCTGCTGCTGGAAATGCAAGGAGTCAAGAACGTTAAGAAGTTGAAGATGGAAAGATCTGTTGGCTCATCTAATCCATCCTGTGGCCAGGCCAAGCCAGATCATTCTTTGTTAAGCATTTTCTAGTGATGGAGCTAGCCTAAGTTTAAATCGTTTCTTAAGGTGAAATCTCAGCTGCAAGCTGCCACCTATGAAGACTTATGCCTTTCTAAACAGTTAGTCTAAGGTGACGCTCTGTCCTACCTTCTTTTTAGAAAGTGACAGTTGTGGAGGGACAACTTTTTAAAAACATTTTAATTAATTGCATTTGGGATTCCAGGGCCAGGTCTTACCTATTGAAAGCAACAGGAAGAGACAGGGATGGATCTGGAATCAGAGCAACTGTAGGATGGAAATGTAAGACAGTAGCATCTCATAAGGCAACCCCTCATTATGGAACTGTAATGCATAGAATTATCCTTTGAAAGGTATATCAGTATAATGGAAGCAGAAGCATAGTAGCAATGGCAGCAGGAAGAGGCAAATTGTCTCTAATTGCATCTCATTACTCATAATTAATTATCTATGTATCACCTTAATCAATTATTGTGTTTAAACTATCTAAAAATAGTTGTCTGATCATTGCAAAGTCAAGGTATTCAGAGCTGGCTCTTTTAATCTTTCCTCATTGTGTAAATTGTTCCCTTAAGACCTTGTATATTTATTATAATTGCCTGAGCTTCCTTTAGTTTTGTTATACCCTTCTGGTGTGGAAGTACTTCAAAATGAATGCAATGATCCAAATGCACTTACAACAAACTGATGCCAGATCTGTGTTATAATTAATGTGCACCATCAGCTGATGCATTGCAGACAATTATTTCGTCTGGACTTTGAAGGGACCTAGGTGGTTTGAGGTGTAGCTTGATGTATGGGTGTGTTAGTATTTGGATTTGTATCTATGTTTGGTGCCAGGGCTGAGCTGATTGCATTAGCTCTTGGTTTTTATAATTTCAAATAATTGGCTAAGTGCTCAGAGCCTTCATGTAGGAGTTTTTAATTTATTTTGGACCAAAATAAGATAAATTAATGCAGGGGAATTTCCATGAAGAGATCTACAGAGATTTTTCCTCTCCTAGGCTCCCTCCCCTGTATTTTCCTGAGGGATGATTCAGGCTGTGGTAAGTCTGTGTTTTATCCTGTTGCAAAGTATTAGCGAAAATAATTTTAAAAAATTAGAAATTTTTCATCATTCCCTAAATGCCTTTGTACTGTAATTATCTTACTATTTAGCACTGGCCAAAAGACTTTGCTGAATAGCAATTTGCATTATATTGCCCGTGTGCCCTTTTTATCAAGCTACCAGGCATGAATTCACACATTATCCTGGCCATAGAGAGGGGAAATACATAAATAATAAAAAAAAGATACAAAGGATGTGGTCTGGTATTTAGTTGAAACATTCCTCAGAAATGTATCATACAGTGTGGGTCATCATTCTTTTTATTATTTCTCCCTATTTGAGCATGTTGCCATCTTCCTTTCTCCTTCCAACTTGGTTAAGCCCTGGGACCCTCTTGTATGAAGAAGGGTCTATTGATTATGACTAAGTACAGGTGCTTAATTTAAAATGTTCAGCTGCCAATAAAGGAAAACTGTGGCATGTTGTCTGCTCTGAAACTTGGACCCAAGCCTAGGGGACTGCCTATCCTTGCAGTTCCCCTGCAGCAGGACCTGGGCCTGAGGTGGCCTAACTCGGTGGGCTGGTAGACCACCTCTCCCCACCCCCTCTGCCTTCTGAGTGTGCCTGTGCTCCTCCAGGACTGGCCTGGAACCTTTTCTGGGGCCTTGCACCTATGCTGGTGACCAGCAGTGGCCAGGCCTAGCAAGTTGGCCCTGGAAGGTAGGAGTCAATGCTAGCCCTGGTAGCAGGTCTCAGGCAGCCTGGTTCCCCTCCTTTCCCATATTGCTGCTTTCCAGAGTGGGCCTCATCGGATATGTTCCTGGCTCTTGGACCGTTGGCTAGCAGCTCCCATGTGCCAGATGGCCTGTTCCAGGGCCCCCTCACCCTGCAGCATTTCCCCATCAATGCATGGTGTGGAGTGTTCCCCCACAGCTGCCACCCAGGACCTTCCCTGAGGGACTCTTGGGCATGTTGTCCCAGACAGAAGTCCATAGAGCAGGGCTCTTCATGTTGTGGGAGGGTTGGTGGCAGCCTGCTCCACCACTCCTGCCTGGAAGGGCAGTGGCATTCAGGGGTGTCTGGCTAGATCCCAAGCCATCTTTGACACTGTGCAGCTCTGTAGCTCCAAAACATCAAGGGTGGCCTCCCTCAAACAGCAAGTGGCTATCTGGGGACCCCATTCTTGGACCTTTGCAGTGCCTGAATGGCTCATTCAAGTGCCACATGGCATGGGTAAAAGCAGTTGTCAGCCTTTCCATTCCAACTGTCCACACCAAAGTCCTCTTTGTTCCTCATTTCACCAGCGCCATCTACACACATGCTTCTGGCTGACCATCTTGGATCCGGGATCTTGGGCTCCACAACCAGGCCTCCTGCACCCAATTGTGGAGTCTGCATTCAAAGGACACACCAAGGGACCTATGGTGAATCCCCTGTCCAGATCCTCTCTCCTGCCCAAGGCTGGAAGCCTGCAGCAGCTCACAACCCGGCATTGACTATGGCATGAAATGCCTACATTCCACCTCCCAGCTGGGAAACCTGGACACCTGGGTTCAGTCTCCCTGGTGTGGGAGCTGGGAGGGCTGGGAACTGAAGCATCTGAACCCGGAGGGATGAGCCTTTTCTGGTTCTCTGGGAGGAGGGGGAGGGAGGGATCATTTAGGTGGGGGGCAGGTTGCTAGGGAGAATTCCTATTTCCTGCTGCACCTTACCTGCAGTGCAGAGTTCATAAGTAGATACTCTGCCACTCAGTGCTGGGAGAGGCACCAGCAAAAACCTGCAGTTGTGCCTGTGGGTTATATCTTCATGGAGGGGCTCAAAAAAAGTTTTCAGTGTCTTTTGGAGTCTGTTTGGGTACCATTTTGCGTAAAGTGGTTCTGCATCAACATGCTGACTTCTCTCCAAAAAGCAATGCAACCTTGAGGGATAGGGGGGTCAGCTGAAAATTACCCATGTTTATGGCCCCACTCAATGTAACACAGATAAGCCCCCGACAATAGTAGGGGGTACCAGCTTCCAAAGGGGCTTCCTACTAAGAACATTTTCAACTATGGTTTATTCGAGAGCATGAAATGAGTCTGCATACTGGACATCCACCACCCTACTGTTGTGACATTTTGTACATCATCTCCTTAGCTACCAACCTAGCCCCTAACCTGCCTGGAAGGAAAAGTGGGGGAGGGAGGGAAGCTCTAACCCACTTAGGCCATTCTGTTGGAAAGAAAATATTTCTTGCTACTGCCAAAGAACTGGTGATTAGCACAAGTGTTGTTTGGAAAATTATAACACGGGGTTAGAGAACCATCGCTGATCACTGGAGAATGAAGTCATGACTGAAAGGAACGGTATAAATACTGCTCCCCCAAACTTGATGTCCATAGGTGAAGTGCTTCCTTTGCCACTTGCTAAAACATTCCCGTTCCCCTAACCATTAACTTGTAGCTAAACCATTCCCTTTCCCTTATCCTTCTTTCTCCTTCTGCCTCCAGCACATTTTAGTCTCCAAGAGAGATCTTGTTCATATAGTCCAACTTCCTGAATAACACTGTTATAGAATTTCATGCAATAATTCCTACATCAAGTCCATGATTTCTGGTGAGTTAGGGCATATATGTCCAATTTTGATTTAAAGACTTTAAGAGATGAAAAATTCACTGTGTATAGAATTTCACCTAGTTCCTATGCCAAGTCCATAATTCCTGGGTGAGATATAATATGCCTGTTAAGAATACATCCATTTTCAATTTAAAGACTAGCAGATCACACATTTTGCATGATTTCTAATTTGAATTTGTCTAGCACAGTAGTTCTCAGCCTCATTGGATGTGAGGCACCCCTCCATAACTTTTATGAACTGAGTTTCACCCAACTTCAAGAATGGATTAATCTATTGTACTGCTTACCTCTTTGCAGAGGAGTGGGACAGTGGAGGTAAGGGCTTGGCCAGTAGGGACAAGCCTAAGCCTGCACTTATCTGCTAATCATGTCACACCTTGTAGCACCCTTCAAAGGATCTCCCCTCCCAGGGTCCTGTGGCACCCTTGTTGGGACTCACTGATCTAACATCAACTCCAAGATATGTGATCTTGGATGTGTCTACACATTGCCTTATGATGACATTGTTACTGTGCCATGCTTTAATACTTCTAAAAGGAAGTACTAAAGCGTGGCGCAGTAACCACCCATACAGCACCATGGGCATGGCACATGGTTAGTTTTAGCCACTACTTCGCTGTAACGGTGCACTAAAATGGAAGAGTGCACTGCTATGGAGAAGTAGCTGCCAATCACACGTAGACTTACGTGATCATTACATCACCGTAGTGCATTGTATGGCGACATAGCATGTCGCTATGGTGATGTAGGGTGACATGTAGATGTGCCCCTTGTTATGCTTTTAGAGAGTCTGTTGCTTTTTTTCTAATTATCAGGTAAATTCATATATTTCTTGTATTCCCTTCAGCCACTAATTTTGCTTTGAGTATTGTTGACAATATTGGTGAAAAGAACTTGCTTCTTTTCTTCAGTTTTATCCAAGACTATCACACAAGTGTTCCAAGCAGTTGCTAAATACCAGTGAAAGCTGGTTCTGTTTCACTGGTGAGTTTAAAAATGCCTTTGCCATAATTTGTAGAGGATTAATTGAGAAAAATACTAAATGCAAAGTCTTATCTTAATGATTTGTTCAGTATTTTTCAGTCACAGGCTGGCAAAATATTAAACAGAGAAATAATATGTATAATGGTATTTTCTGGTCTACTAATTCTAGCAATGCAGAAGAACCCTGGAATGGATTAAGTAGACACATACAGATTCCCCCTGTGTAATGGAAAACCTGAAGAGGCCTAATCACTCTTCCACCCCTTCCTTGCTAGATTGGAAGTGTGTGTGGCTGAGGTGTGATTCCCAACTCCCACAATGGCTTCAGAACTGCCTCTTCTTCCCTAATTCAGCTCAGTTTGTTAAGAGACATAAGGGAACAGACACTGTTTACTGCAGCGTGCTTTGTTAGCTGTTCAATACTATGGGGAGACATATTATTCTCTTCAATTTGCAGTTGTTATTTTTTCCCCACATGCATTCCTAAATCCCTGCTTTATACAAAGGTGCAATACACATGCTTAACAAAAGGTTATTTTGCATAAATTGCAAGTTCAAAAGCTGTGATCATTTTGCAATCCTCACATGGCAAAGAGTGGAATTAGCCCCAAGACTGAAACATAATCTTGGGAAGGAGAGGAATAATAGATGGGAAAATTATTTTTTGTCTGGCAAACAAAAGCAAAGATCTTATGGAAAAAAATCTTACTTATAAGCTATACTTTGTTCTTAGAGTATATTGATCCCAGAACAAAGATAGGATATCTACCTTCCTTGGTGTAATAGTTCATGAAGGAAAGAAAGAGAGAAAGAAAGAAAGAAACAGAAAAGATCCAATGAGCCAGCAAATAAAGTAGTTATGGACTCCTCTGCATTATATTGGGAACTTTTAAACCTGCAGGAATGGTTGATGATTGAGCAAATTTGAAATAAAATACTTTAAACATAAAAGTAAAAGGAACATAAATGCCAGAAATATGGGATAGGAAATTACAAATCAAATAATTCAGTTTAACAGGAATTAATGTTAGCATGAAACGTGCCTTTTATTTAACACTGCCATGCTGCCTTGGCAACTAACTTGGAGAAATCATTGAACAGTTGCATTATTTGTGGCAGTAAAATGTTATGAGCAAATTCAACTTATAGCTTTCCATATGCTGAGAAAATTAGTTTAGCATTTCCATATGGAAGGGGCTCTTTTACTACAGCATAAGGTTGTTCCCTGTATAGTCTCTTCCACAGATTGTTAGGAAGAGAGTGCAGGAGTAGGATTGATATGAAGTGTATTCATTTAACAAGACACAGGTTCAAAACTGTTACCTGAAGCTAATATATGATTGTTCCGGTGTCCAAACATCAACTACACTTCATCATGTGGTCATGTTTCTAAGAGAAATAGTCAATATGGTTTCTAGTAAGAAAGCAATGTACTATACAAATGGTTAGAAGTCCTGTTAGGACTAGAGGCCCATCAAATGGAGATACCACATGAAGTAGGTTTTATTAGTTAGCTGTGTGTCAACATTGGATGTAGTTCTCTCTGTCTTAGACGTATAGGAGGAACCTCAAGGGTTATTTAATCTAATTGCCGGCACAAATGTTTCTACACTATCTACGGTGGCTACCTATATAGTCTCTTCTTGAAAACCTCCAAGGAAGGAAGTTTCACAACATCTTTAAAGAGCTTGTTCCATTGTCCTATTGCTTCTACAGTTAAAAAGTTTCTCCTGAGACTTCCTCTAGGTTTGCTTTTCTAAAATTTATATCCATGGCCACTTAATTGCCCTTGTCTTATTAATGAGACACAAGAGGAAACACTAGGAGAAAAAGGAAAACAGTCATCAATACAGACCTAAATTAGGCCAAAAATGGAATTCCATTTTAAATAACTTTGGGTGGGAACCAGCTTTTTCCTTCTGTGGGCAAATTCTAGAATTTCATTTTCTTCTATTCTGAATGAGAGCAAAAGCAAAAAATTGGAATTTCCAAGTGGAGTTCTGAAAAAAATTGTTCGCAATAAAATAAATACATACGTAAAAGTCAAACATGTTCTTTAAACTTAGACATGTTTAAAGTTTTATATTGCATAATATAAGATAAAAAATTGAAAGTAATCTTGAAGTGGAAATTTAAAGCACTTCTGTTTGTGTGGATACCAGGGTGTTGATTTACAGACTCTGGCTTGTAAGCAGAGGATAGAATTTTGAAGCCTCCCATGGGAAGAAGGCACCCAAATCCCCGCGATAAATGTGCAAATGTCAATTGAAATGGCTTTTCAGACTGGTTTCATAAGGAAACATGAGAAGAAAATACATGTCCCTGGCTCTTATTATGTCTAACAGAAAATAATGTGTTTTTAACAAGTTCTATTAAGCACCATCGACTTAGAAGTCACACTTGTGTGTGCAATATTTGTCTTTATTATTACTGAATAGTAATGCCTAGGAGGAAACACTAGAGAAAATAATTTCCATGGTTTTCAGTTTAGTTTATGCACTTAGCAGCTATAAAGTTAGTTTCCTTCCCAGCTCCTCAGTTTATGCGGGTTCTTCATATAGAAAAAAAGGAGAGGAAAAGAACATTTTCAGATAGGGAAATATTATTTTAAAATTGGACAGTAATTGTAAGATACTCATAAAAATAATTAAAGCTACTTTTAAGTCTTCCTAAATTAAATTTCAGATTGAAAGAATCTTTTAAATATGCTGTCCTTCATAAGGCAGCCTAGAAAATAACTGTGACTGGGATTCCTCTGGAATTTCCAAATATCATTCCTAGAGCTCTATGCAAAATAATCTAACCCTCTGTCTCCTCTGACTAAATAATTAGAGCGAATTGAGGTGAAATCAAGTCCCCATTGAAGTGAATTAAAATCTTTTCATTCTCTTAATTGAAGAATCTTTCTCAAGTGAATTTAGTGCTTGTAACAATTGCCAACCTGAACATATTGGAAACCAAATGGTCTCTCTATAGATTGAGCCATAGAGAAAACAAAGAACCTTTTCCCCCACCCAATATGACTGAGCAAGTGTGAGTTGCAGCATGTTAACATGCAACTGATCATTCAGCTTCCCAGTTGCATGTTTGTGGAGGTAGAGAGGGGCGCTTATACTCCCAGCAATGTGGTTTGAAAACATTATCATCTTTCCACCCATTTGCTTGCCCCTGAATAGTGTCGTGGGAAAAGTGTTGAAACTTCACCAGAATTTTTGCTTTCATTTTGCTTAACTGGTTTGAAGGTAAGTTGGAAATTGAATTAGTGCATTTTCAGAAAGGGAGCTCCTGAAATGCCAGGTAGTGACCATAAGTCAAACAAACCATACAAATATTTTCCTGTCAAAGGGTGGATGCTGTACAGCTCTGTTATGCCAATTCCTGGGAGATGAAATGCTTCTTATCCTATGATGTTTCCGAAAAAGTTAACTGAGCAAAATGAATAGGGTTTACAGTGTCATTAATTTATTCCTTATTATTGCCATACAACGCTACCTGTACTTGGACCCATTTATCACTAAGGCCTGGTTTAAAATGCTATTTTGCATTTTTCATGAAAATAATGAAATTAAGTGATTTTCATGAACAATGTGATTTGCAATGAAATGCCATGATATGGCCACCTGCTGGGGAACTCTTCCTGCTGGCTGCCTTAGGCAGAAAGCCCTAGTACTGAGTAGGGGTTGGGGTTGTCTGTTTCTCCTCGTGTGTGTTGTGTTCTCTCCCCCCACCCCTAACCTCTGGCACCCCAGTTTTCCTGCCCAGAGGAATAAACAGCCCTTCCCCTACCTGGTGCCATGTCCAAAATCCCATGCCCCAGTTTTCCCACCTAGAGAACCAAACAGCCCCTCTCCTACCCATCCCCAAGCTCTCTCCTCTCCCTGTCCCTTTTGTGACCCCTTCTCCCCTCCCCTGGGCTGCTAGGCTTTTGCTGCTGAATGAGGAATCCTTTCCCCAGCTTGCAGCAGCCGTCCTGTTGCAGTGAAATACCATGATATGACCACTTGCTGGGGAACTCCCTAGCAAGTGGCCATATCATGGTATTTCATAGGAAATCACATTTTTTCTGAAAATCACTTAATTTCATGATTTCCCTCCCAAAATGCGCAATTGCGACATAAATCAGCTCCTGCTTATAGATAAGAACTCCTAAATGTTTTTGCTTCCCACATCCAAAAGTTAACAGTACTATTGCCAAGTGACACAAGTGAAAGCTAGTTTTAGCCAAGGTCAGGGATTGGCAATTTACAGCCCATGGACCAGATCTGGCCCACCAAGCAATTTCATCCATCTCCAGAAGTCTGGATATCAGCAGTATTTCAGTGGTGGGATAATTCAGTCGCATTTCCATGGCAGGGGACTTCTGTGGCAGGTCATGTGTGCCAGCAGAGAGAGGGAGCAGCAGCCAGATCAGAAGTGTCAACCTGTCTCGGATTGCGCTGCACTGTTTTGGTCTGCTGCTCAAAAAAGGTTGCCAAGCCCTGGCCTAGATGATAAGATTTAACTCTTAATATCTTTGGTCTTGGCATTAAACAGTAATGCTTAGGCTTTTGAAAATGTAGCAATTTCTTGAACAAGCAGATATAAACCAATTCCTGCTTTAAGAAGTTCATTTGTGACTGATTATTTGTTAAATCAGTCATCACACTGCAGGATGTTTTGTTTGATTCACTGTCATATGGTAATTGCATATTTGTAATTGGCCAGCTGGGATTCAACTTTACTCAGGAATCAAACAAAGCTAGTGCAAAAAAACACGTACTGATGATGCACTTCAAAATCTGTTTTCACCTAAAGATGTAATGCCATGAAAACAGGAGCCAAGGTTTGCATTTCATTTTTCTATAAAATATGACAAATAAGATAGAGATTGTATTTCTCTATCTTTGTTCACATATTACAGGCGCGGATTATTAAAAGAAAAGTTTTATGAAATTTAAGAACAGCTACATATGCATTAGTGAAATTTCCTTTTTTTCATGCAATGAACTTTTTTGTACTTTTATCCTCTTTCTTATATACCCACATATTGCAGTTATGAGTTTCAAGTGTCAAAAGTTGGCTTATTTAGTTGGTCCAAATTGTCTTGTTTGGAGGGCAAAAATCATTACAAAATAAAGGATAGGTGATAATTCTTCATTCTAATGCCTTCTGTTCTAGTGTTGTTCTGAAATGGTAGGCAGGCCCTTCCAAAAGTCAACATATCAAATAAAATCACCAAGATGCAGGGATAACAATCTTAGTTTGTAGAATTTTAATGATCTTGAAAAACTGCCTCTGCAGCAATTTTTCAATTTTTAGTAAAATAACAAGCCATTGTGATATTAGGTATGGGCAAGCCTCAATTTATAGCTTTTAGCTTTTGGTAACTACTGTGGGTAGGGCTGCACCAATAATAATTTTCTTGGCTGGTACCAATAGCCGATTATTAACCAGCCATATTGGCTGATACTGATTGGATAATTGATATTTAGTAATATAGCTTGCTGAATGAACTTTAGTTTAAGCACCCCCACTGCCATGTCTAAGCATGGGGATGCAGATACAGGAGACATGGCAACAGTTTAAAGGGAGTGGTTCACAGAACTGCTCCAATTAAAGCGCTGCCCCCCTCCCAGAGCACATGCAAAAGTGGCCAATGCCACTTGCAGCCCCTGGCCTTCAACCCCAGCCTAGGGGCAGCTGCCTGAGCCTGAGGCTGCCCAGGGCTGGGTGGTCTCTGGGCATTTTAAGTAGAGTGGCTCTTGGAGTCTCTGGGCTCTTTAAGTAGAGTGGCTACCTGCCACTCCCAGAGCCTTCCTTCCCACTGGGGGAAGGACCCTGCTGCATGAAGCAGGGGGGACTGGCTGCTTTGGCCCCTGCCAGGCTCTGCCCTCAGCCCCTGGGGCATAGACCGTCAGGTACAGTGAGTTGAGTCATGCTAGGCTGGGTCAGGCAGGGCAACTCAGCTCTGCCCACCTCTCCCCTCTCCCATCACGTCTCCAGCATTCAGCGCCTTTTACAGTGCCCGCACTGCCTTAGCCCACAGTCTGTGCCGCACATCAGCACCCAGGACACCGCAACAGCTGCTCCCGTTCAGCCCAGACTAGCCCACCGGGGAGGGGATGGGGATTAATCTGGGGTCACCCTGGCTCATGGGAGGGAACCCAGGAGTTCACGCACCCTGGCATAATTCAATTATTGGAAAACATAATGGGCCAAAAAAGATTATAGCCGATAATGTTAATTATCCTTTTATTGCTGCTGATCCAATACACAACTAATATATTGGTGCACCTCTAATTGTGGGTTTTTAGGACACAAGACTGTCTGATTTAAATATCATCTCTGAGCAAAGTTGTTGGAGCATGGGTGAAGTGGAAACTAAAAAATAACACAAGATGCCCAGACCCTAAGATCTCCACAGACCCATTATGTTATGTTACTGAATTTATGTTGTAGATCTACCATTGCCTGTTCCAGCTCTTCATTCCAGCCACTGCAACCTTTCAGCTGTCTACCTTTACTCACTCAAGTGGCCTTGCTGAAGTCATGTGAGCTAGGACTGGATAATGAGACCTAGAACATGATAATCCCCAAGGAAAATAAGGGTATGGCAAACATTTAAATTGCAATGTCCTAAAAGAGATGAGGGACATACTGCAAAGCAGCTGATACAAAATAAATGTCTATGTATCTACTCTTACTTGCTGGCAAATGAAAGCTAAAACAGGTCATCTTACTCCTGAGTGAAACAGGGTTAAGTAGCTCTTGTTTAACTTTTACCAGTATTTACCACAAGTCAAGAGCTAGAGATGAAACAGTTACTCCATCAGCTGCACTACACTAAGCATGCACTCTACATTAACTTTCTCCTTATGCATGATAGAAAGTGAAAGAGATGTGAGGTTATAAGCAAAGCCAAACATGAACTGAGCTTCCAATTTTGGGAAAGTTCATGGAACAGAAGAATGAGTGGGGAACATTTTACATGGGACCTGATCTAAAGCCCATTGAAGTCAATGAGAATTCTTCATTGATTTCAGCAAGCTTTGTTTCAGATATACAAACACTACTGCTTCATAAATTACAAATATATTACATTGGAAAGAATAGCAGGCCCCGTCTTGCTGGCATTATATATAAAAGAGAAGTTTGTGTTGGAACTGGAACCATCTCTTCTGCACCTTGCTGTAAGAGCAGGGCCGTCATACTTGGATGGTTATTCAGCAAGTAGGAGATAAAATTAGAGCCCCTGACTGTGCTAGTCCAGTTTTTGTTTTCTGAATCTTAGGATTCATCATCAGTAACTGCAAATACAGCAAGGAGCCATGATACTTCGTAATGCAGTGCTGTTGTTTGTTCTTAAGCTACACATCTGCTGCTTTGTTTTGCACCTCCATTATTACTGAATTGTTCTTGCTAGTGATATACCCGCCATGGGTGAATCAGGCTTGCTGAAAATATCTATATACCACTCAGGAATCATAGAAAAGTAGGGTTGAAAGGGACATCTGGGGGTCATCTAGCCCTGCTCAAGTTTGGATCTTCCCTGCCTAAATCATCCTAGACAAATATCTGGCTAATGCAGAGGTGTCATCTCTGTCCTGCAAAGCCCTATCATCCAGCCAATGGTGTCTGCTCATGGGTTTGCATGCTGTATGTGACATGCTCGGACTGCCTGTGTGCCACTTGCCGTGTATACCAGCCCCACATCGGTGCCCTTCAAACAGTGTGTGGGACCAGTCCAAGACATGTGCTATATATGGCACCTGCAGTGGCCTGGCCCCATGTGCACAGGGCCAGTGTGTGGGCCTAGTCAGGTCTATGGATTTGCTCCACACCACTCATCTGGTCCATGGAGGCTGTTGAGTTTGATACCCAAGGTCAAACCCGTTCTTAAAACCTTTGGAAACAGGCCCTCACACAAACTGCCATGCATAATGCCCAGAAATACCCTTTAATTTGCCACAAGTAAAGCAGAGGGATGAGGGCATTGTCCATGTCCTGCCATTGTAAAGAGTATGCAATTACACCAAAATGTCAGGGGTGTGCATAAGCCATTGAAAATTCTAGTAACAGACAAAAAAACAGCTATAGATACTTGAGTACCCACAGATACTGTGAGAACAGCATATGTTCATGCCCCCAAATGTTTATATAGTCTTCACTGGCTTATAGTCCTTATTGGCTTACCGTCCACTGGCAGATTTAAACAATTTGAGTCTGACGTTCTTACTTTTAAAGTGACGGCATAGGAAATAGTGATGTTCTGTTGGTACACATGCCCATCTACAAATACACATAATTGTTTCTTGCTTTAGCCCCGTTTCATTGAAATACAAACACTTTCGCATCCACTTCTTCAGTGATGGATGTAATTTAACTGGCAGATTTAAAACAGGGCCAGTCTACCGTATGCAGGGATGAGGTCAGCAGGAGCAGACTCTTTATGAAAGACAGCTGAAAGCAGTTAACATAAATTTATTATCTAGACAAAAGGGTGAGCCAGGTATGAGCATGGAGAATGAAGAGGTGAAGCCTCCTCCTTCTCATGAAAGGGACGGCCAGAAGTAGGGGCAGAAGCAGGGGTATGGTAGTACTATTGCACTCCTACTTTTTGTGTGGTGTTTGACTGGAGCCCCTGCTTTCATGTGACTTTGGAGCCCAGGAAGTGAGTGCTGCCCTGGCTGCTCATCCCCTCCTCTTCTCTGCTGCTGAATTCAGAGGGAGAGGGTGAGGGTGGGGAGTGGGGAACTGCAGCAGTGTTTACTTCCTGGGCTCCTGATCCATGTGAAGGTAGAGCCTTTGGCCAGACTCTGTCCCAATCAACTAGTGAGCTTAAAGCTCAGTGCTTAGGCGGTGAGCTCAGAGCTCACTGTGCATGTGTATTACAGACAAAATCAGGGCCTGGGTGGTGGTGGGAGGGAGGGGACGGGACTGCACATTCCTTGCCCCATTCTAGACCAGGGCAGAAGCAGGATTTGTAGTAAACAGCCTGATCCCTAAAAATGGAAACACTTTACAAATATTTCCATCTGAACAACAACAACAACCACCAAATAAATGCATTTCCTTTGCCTGTGTTCAGAAGCCAGCTCAAGGAATATTGTTATTATTTTCCATGGAAATCAAGATCTCTGAGTCCAGATGTTCAGAACATTAAACAGAGGAATCCCCTGTCCACCCCCACAGTAAATTTCACATCCAGGAAATGTTTCATCATCATCAGAAGTTTCTTTCAAAACAAACATCATTCATAGACATTCAGGCAAACAGCAGTCACAACAACAAAAGGGGAAGTGATTGCTCATTCACTGCCACTGGAGGTCACCTAAAAGTTCGAGAGAAAAGTAAAAGTATTTCCTTTGCCCTTGTTCAGGAACCAGCATCAGGAACATTCCCATTATTTTTCATGGAAACCAAGATCTTTAATTAGTGTCCAGGCTGTTTAAATTCCAAATATCAAACAGAGGAATTCCTTGTCCTTAAATACAGTAAATGCTTCAGGGCCATTGGAGATTTCTTTCAAAACAAACATCCTCACTGACATAAAGGCAAATGTTGGCCACAACAGTGGGTGAGCGATTAAACCTTTGCAAGATTTTTGAGTGAAAAACCATAATCTGAACACAGAACTCACGATTTTAAAGAGGCTTTGAAAAACAAAACAAGTAATAAATTAAGCAGCAAAACCTTATTCAACAATGACATTCAAACTGACTTCAGTAACTATTTGCCAGGGTAAGGACTGTAGTGTTCATCTTCATGTAGTAACAGTCAAATAATAATAATTAAACATAATAATAACCTGGCTTCTTTACTCATGCTATTGTTTGCACTGCCTTTGGGAAATAAGTATTCTATTTTCCCCTTCATAATTTTAATCTGGCTACAAGAAACAGCAGAACATGCATTTGTTCTACCACTTCTGTTTTTCAATAAGGATGAAATGTTTCTCCAATACGAATTGCGTTGCTGTACTTCAGTTCCTCTGCCAAAAACAGTCTTGCCTAAGCAGATCAGGTGATTTGATCTGATCAAGAAAAAAAAAGTCTTTCCATTACAGGGTAAAGTCCAAACAAAACAGAACAGACTTTCTGTCATCTTTGAGTCCTGGTTCTCTGCTTAATGTCTGTTCAATCATTAAGGACTAGATTGCCTGCAAAGAACCTGGGGACTCACAAGCCAGCATCAAAATCTCTCCAGAGAGATGATACAAACCCCAGAGTTAGGTGTTTAGGCTTCTTATGAAGCACATGGAGACAATTAGGAGTCTCAGAAAGGTGTTAAAAACATGTACTTGCTGAGTTGGGGAGCTGCCTAGAGCCAGCCAATAGGAGAACACTAAGCAATGTGCCTGACATGCTGCTGCACTCCAGAATTTAGGGTCCTAAATCCTTGGGTCACTCCTTTCTTTTAAAACACAGCCAGACAAGATGGTAATACTGGTGCACACCTTGTGTGTAGAAGCCTAGTGGAGAAAGTGCTTTGCTCATTTCATTCAGGAAGAACACACACCAACTGCAGATGCTTCCTCAGCCTGATGAAAGGTTTTTAAACCCAAAAGCTTGCTAAGAAAAAAACTGTCCAAATATTTAGTTGGTCTAATAAAAGCTATCAGATTTACCCAAAGAACCTTGTCTGCCTATGTCCTTAGACCAGCAGTTTCCAACCCTGGGTCACGACCCCAGTGAGGGTCCTGGGGGCAATGCCAGCGGTGCCGCACAGAAAAGACGAGCTGCGCCGCGTGGCGGGAGCTCCCCTGCCCCCGCCTGCTGCCACCATGGCACTCCGCTCCCAGCAGCGGGGCACGGAAAAAAAGGTTGGGAACCACTGCTTTAGACCAACACGGCTGCAATCTACACCCTTGCTCATGGACTGGAGACAACTGCATTGAAAGCTGTCCTCAGCCTTAGGGGATTCAAACCCACAAGTCCCACCCCACAGGACAGTGCTATGGGGTAGACCCAGGGTCCGGATACCTTTCTGCTGAAACTATGCTAAGGTACAGAAAGTTTCTAGGGCCCTGAGGAACGAGCGAAAGATTAAACTTGGGTTTGCTACTTACCACATTGAGTTCTCTGTTGGAAGATGGAATTTGGTCCCTGCTTCCAATATGGTTTCTTGATTTTTATCCAGGGCCTTTGACATAAAATGCATAAGCAGACCTGACAGCAGGCATCAGAAGTCAGGACTTCCTTTTTGAGAAAAGTAAATTGTCTCTCACTCTCCCTCCCTCACTTTGCTTCTGCTCCCCTCAGATCTTCCCTTCTTTTTGCACAGGGGCCCAGTTGCTACATGACTCACGGAGAGTTTCTTTCTCCCATCCTGTCTCGCTTCTAGCCTGCTATGTAGGTTTTCCTCCTGGGAGGTGGGAAATATGGGTTTGAACCCCTTTTGGTCAGACGAGATCTGACTTTAAGCCTCTCTGTTCCTAGGATAGCTCTAATTACCAAATTATAATCTAAGGTAAGTTGTGCTACCTCCAGTTTTGTTTTAAAGCTAAAGCTACCACAACTGACGTTTGTGAGGGGCCAGCTTCTGTCAGTACGGCAGAGGCACACATTAACCACACTTACCAGTTGCCACTTGCTTTTGAGACAGCTCACTGCTAAAGTCTATAGCTGCTCTGTTATGAAAACTGCGACTTTGGTCACAAAATGCCTGCAAAAATGCTTTAATTTGGACACAACAGCATTTTCCAATGGAAAACTGTTTCACTGGAAGTTTTCTGGCCCTGCCAAGGACAGAGCAGATATGAAGGATGGTTTCAGGGCCGGAGTGCATAAATGAACAGCGATGGACTGTGACTACTGGCTCTCTCAATAGCGTATGGAAGGAAAAAAGCAGGAAAACCTGGTTAAAAGAAGCCTTGTCCCTGATTTCTTCAAGAAAAATGGTAAAAATAGTAGTTACAATCCTGCATGACACTGTTAATACAAGGCTGTTGTGCTTTCTGCCTGAATAATAAGTAGTTAATTTCTGAATCACAGCATGTGCCCACTCCCCAGGTAATCACCTGGCCAATACTGGAACAAACTAATGAGCCAGCTGATGGGTGATCTGATTCTGTTTGCTTAGATGAAAGCAAAGTAACAGCGGCTAGTCAATAATCAAATGTTAAGCAGTTTCTTTCTATTGCATCTTATCCCTGCAAAGGAGAAAATGCAGCAACCAGTGAGAGAAAGCGCTCTGTGTTCCTCTGTTTCCAGACACATGCAGACAGCCTTGTGTCTTATTCATTCATATAGCATTGCTTTATTTTGTAATACTGTATAAGGGTTTACCAAATAAAGAGAGGCCTGCATGCCTGATTTGAACCCAGCTGATAGTTGCACCCCTGCAAATCAATGTGTTTTTTTTTCTTTTTCTGGGTTTACAAATAGCAGTATGACACTGCCCTCTCCTGGAAAGTTTTATCATTAGACCTAGGCCAGTGGATTTCAATCTTTTTTCATTTCCAGGCCTCTTTGGAAATTCTGAATGGAGGTGTAGACCCTTTGGATTGTAAGTGTGGGTATTCACATACTTTTGATTGATCATAGTCATCTTTCATGGACCCCTTAGATATAGTATGCAGACCCCTGGGGGTCCACAGACCACAGGTAGAAAACCACTGACCTAGACAAATGGTAAAAAAAGAAACCACCCTGGATTTTTTTGTTGTTTTTTAACATTATTTTTATAGTGCTTGAAAATGGAAGGCTATAACAAAAAATATTGCAGGGACTGAAAGAGCTAGCTAAACAGCAGGTAAAGAACCCTAGGCTCCTGTTTCCTTTTCTGCTTCTCTCCAGTCTAATAGTGAATCAGAAAAGAGTTCCCGAGAGGTCCAAGGTAGAGTAAGATGCCAAAAGTGAAATCAATTTTTGGGGAGGGCAGGCGTAGATTGTTAGTGATGGGGTGCCTCCCTGTGGAGATGCAGAGCTATTATCAGAAGCACCAATAGTTTCAAGCTCCTGTGTGAAGAGTCTGGTTTAAGACTGGGCAAAGACTTTGAGACTGCAGGCACAGCTGGAAAGGAAATTTCTGACTCTATTTGTCAACCATATTTACTCTAAGCTTGAAGTGCTCTTTGGCTACATTTCTGGTAAAATTCGCTCACACATTTGAGATACAGAGTGCCCATTTTAGCCGTTAAGCCAGGTCCATGCCTGATTTGTGATGCTCAAATATCCTTATGGTCCACTGCTACTGTCCTTCCTATTTGCTCTGTGAAGTAAATGATCACAACACTCATCATTATGAGTATGCCAGACAAATACTGCTTCATATCCATGGACAAATACTAAATCTTACCATACAGTACAGAAAATACATCAGTCCAGTACCTTAAAGGTGTATTGGAATTCAGCTGCCAGAAGTGGATGTATGTGCATGTGGGTGTCTGACAGTTACCTTTTTTCTGTTTATATAATCAGTTCTAATTATCTGTTCTAGCTATTTTCCTGCCTTTATTATTGTGGTGTCTAAGCATATTCAATCTCATTTTTCATCACAAGAGGTATTGTATCTCCTTGAACAACCAGGATATTTTAGACTAACGTTGTGGAAGGTATGGAAGTTCCTTCTCTAACTAATAAATTTCAGCCTTGATTGAAATCCAAGACTGAATAAAAGCAATGGAGTAGTTTACAAACCCATGCAAATATACATGTCGCCATAAACCAGTCCTCCATGTAATTCAGTATCTGGATTCTCAGGGAGGATGCTTCAGAAGAAGATTCAATAAATCTAGGAGTTTAAAAGAAATCCTAACTAAGGGAATACTGATAAGGGAATGCCTTAATCCTGCAAAATATTCCACAATGATCAGCAGTTGCATTTGCGTAAGGCACACTGGCCAGGTCTACACAAGCTGCTGACTGCAGTAGCTCATTACTACTGCAAAGTAGCATTACATGGCAGGAAGTGTGATGTGATGTTACTGCGCAGTAGTAACGAGCTACTGCACAGTCAGGATCACCTAAGCCATTCAGCAATGCTACTGCGCAGTAACTTTGATTACTGCACAGTCAGTGTTTCGTGTAGACACAGCCACTAAAAACAGACGCAGGATCTACCCATAGATCAGGACAGAAGGCCTAAGGGAGGAGCTGACTAGGGGTGGGCAAAATGGGATATATTTGATTCGGATTCAGCCTGAATTGGGGACAGTGATTCAGTTCATTGATTCGGATTGCTGCCCCTGATTTAATTCAGCCGAATCCAAAGATTTGATGCTGATTTGGAGAATCAGCGATTGGGCCATAGACACAGCTTTAAATGTCTTTTTTACACATCTCGAGGTACCAGGCACAGCTTGTGAACACTGTGATGGTGGGGCAGATGGAGTGTCCTTGGTGGTGAACCCAGAATTGGACCGGAAGTACTTTCATTCCAATTCTGGGTCCACTGCTGAGCATGCTGGGGGCCCCCCTGCACCCCTGGCTTGGCGATCAGCCATGGGGGGGACCCCGGGTGCCCCCCAGACCCAGGAGGCACCAGTCGCTGAGCCAGGGGGCCATGGGTAGTCCCCCCCGTACACTCCCCAGTGGACCTGGAAGTGGACTGGAAGTGCTTCTGGTCCACTTCCAGGTCTGCTGCCACGTGCCCTGGGGACCCTCCCGCGCTCCTGTGGGATGCTGCATCCACACCACCATCGCAGTGTTGACAGGCTGCCTGGTACCTTGAGGTATGTAGAAAAAATATTTAAAGTTGTGCTATGTCCGAATCTCCGAATCCGAATCGATTTAGGGTTCTGATTCGATTTGGAGAGATTAAAGGGTCTCCTGATTCGATTCGGATTTGGAGATTTGGCCACCGAATCGGGCTGAATCTCTGCCAAATAGAATCAGGGACCCAAGCTTTGCACAGCCCTAGAGTTGACCAAATTTACATGCATACATATACATGCTTCTCTACCTGTTAGTGGCAAATACATTTTCTCCCTCGCTTTCTACCTACTGCATACAACTTGTTTGATTGTTTTCTAAAATAAAAACCCACAAAAAATCCAACAATTATTAGAGCCTCATCAGAAAGAGAAATGCAGATACATTATATTCAAAAGGAGAATCCTGAATAGAATGTAGGGAAACCATGTGTGTATTTTCATAACATGCTTTAGTTAAGAGGTAGGTTGGCAAAATATTTAGCAGCGCTTAGTCAGAATATGTTCCACTGATACCCTGTTAAAATGTTGGTGTTACGGCTAATGGCATTTTCTGCCTGCTGAAACAAATGGGAATAACTACCTTTGTATAAATCAGTTTTAAATGATCTAATTGTATTCCTTTTAAAGCATCATGCCAACAGACAGTATATCTGTCTTTGTTCCCCTTTCGATGTGCTGACATAACTGTTAACACTAAATGAATGAACCACATAACTTTTAGATCATTCGTTGGATCTGGCATTGAATTAATCACAACAAGAAAAACTGAATTCTGTAAAATACATTCTCCTCATGGTCTGGATAGAGTCTTGCACACTTATTCCCAGAGTTTTGGCTAGGCATATCCCTGTCTCACATACTTAATAAACACAAGACTATTTTCCAGCATTCCACCAAATAAGTTTTCCAATTGAACTTTAACAAAGAAAAACCACTATTACAAGATTTTAATTATTTGGAACTCTAACAAAATGAAGGTTTATTCAAAAAATATTTCTTTCCACTTCAGGCAAACTGTTACATTAACTTCCACTGACTAGTATTTCAAAGTATACTGTCATTTCCCCTTATATTAGTAAAAGATACAACTGCAGTAAGTAAATTTTTTCACAAGGTGTTTGGAAAAATATATACAAAATTATTCTTTATCTCTCCTCTTATGATGAAGCAGAAGTACACACTTTTTGAGCTAAAATATATATTGACATATTTAACCTCACAAATAAATAAATATGTACAAGGGAGGTTATTCTGTCAACAACAAAGAAGGTTTACATTGCAAAAGTCAGAGTATTCAAGAACCTCAGACTGACATAGACAGCTTAAGACTACTACATGGTAGTAAAAAAAAAAAAAAAGAAAAAAATATTAATTTAGCAAAAATATAGGCAACTGTACATTAATCTGATGGTTAGGTTACAGCTAGGCTTCTGCCAGGATACTTTTACACTTTTCTTAACATTTACTGTACTATTATGTTTAATTCCTCAGCTTTTCAGGAGCATATGCTTTTCCCTCTTTTCACTATTGAACACCTTAATCAGGTAAAAATCTCACAGTAAGCGGCTATCTGAACACTATTATCTACAGTAGTTAGGCAGGTGGAATAATAAAATATAAGTTCTGTAAATGTTCATACATAAGCTTTGCCTAAATTCTTTCCCTTAATAAATGTATTTGAAAAAATTAATCCCTGATATAACTACATCTGAAGTCAATAGGTCTGAATTTAGTTTATACCATTACATGAATGATTATTGAGGTTTGCTCAGGTTATTTGTAGGGATGTTGCAAACAGTGCTTCTGGACCCAATGTAATTAAAACACACTTCTCCTCTGCAATGATCAAGGTATTTGTGGCTCAGGTTGATATTATACACAGCATAAAATAATCTTTCCAAACAGAAACAGATGCAAAGTACACACACTATTACGAATCAAAGCCCCCAGTTACCGAGTGTCCAGCTGCTTATCACCAGACATATATCACAGCAGAGGTTTGTAAAAATTTTTTGGTAAATATAATTGAATGAAAAGTGGTCAATTTTGTTGAAAGTGAAAATTCTCATTTTCTGTTAAAAGAATATATATTTTTTATTTCCTTTGAATACATGGGAAATGTCCTCTATTTTCTGACCACAGAGGCAACGCATAGGGCACCCCCCCACCCAGTCAGCCATGGGGGAACCCCCCCCCCGCCGCTCACTGACGTGCCCCCTCTGACTAAGGCGGCAGCAGTTGCTCATGTCTGACCAAATTAGTTATTGCCATTTTAAAAGAAGTGTACAGTGACAGGTATCACAGACGCTATGCAATAACTATGCAATTTCAATAACAGATATGGTATATTGATAGACATAAATGGTAACATAGAGCCAGGTGATAGGTTTATGCAGCTCAGAAAAGTAGAGCCTTTTATGATCTTTGTCTTCTGCACCCATTCAGAATTAAATACAGTTTTGCAAACAGTGCAATGACGTTGAATTCAGGTTATGTTGATTGATCATTACATCTCAGATGATCTGTATCCATATAAAATTTAACCAACTACTGCCAGAAGAAAGTGTGATAATACAGACTGTACAAGTGCAATTTGGTGGAGCTCAATTTTGTAGTGTACCATACGGTAGCCTTTAGATGCTTATACATTGCAATGTCATGTAACAACAGGTCTTTATGCACAACATGACTAAAATACAGGAAACACACAAGCTAACGTGGGGTTGAACATTTTTTGACATATTTTAACTGATATCCTTATAGCATCATTCAGTTCACTTAGATTGGCTTTGTACATACTGCTGTGTCTTTTGTTATACATACCACGTACGAATATCTGGATTAGACCCATTTTGCTTGGTGAAAATGGGTGTTCAGTGTTAGATCACACCAGCACAGTGGTACAAAGGGGGCGCATCTATATGAGACGCTACTGCACAGTGGTTAACTGTATTAGTGAGTGCTAAATAAATGTTCAGTAACTGGAGTTACTGCACAGTAGTGCCAATGAACATCTTTTAAGTGACACTACTGCACAGTAGCCTAATAGTACTGCACAGTAGCATATTGGCACTATTAGTGCTGTGATGTGTTACTACACAGTATTATTTGGCTACTGCACAGTCAGTGTCTCATGGAGACATGCCCAGCGAGATGTTGTCTTTTCATATGGAATGATGCATGTATGAATATCAAGGCATTTGACATTGTGTAAGCATGGGAATACCTCATTTACCAATTTTTTATCATTTCAAACCTCATTTGCATGTAGGTGGACTTAAATGTGGGGAGTTATCACTAACTTGCATTCCCATATCAGCAAGAAAATACTGCTACCGATTAGTGTGATTGGTGTTTTTCTATACAGAAGGATTCAATTTGGTCCAGAAGGTCCAGAGTTTTCAGATTAGTATTCATATGCAAATTTGAATAATGTTTCCTTTGTATTATTAGGCCTGGAGGTTTATTTATTTGGTAAGAGTAACTCTTTGAGACTGGAGTTAGGGTTTTCTTCACCTGTGAAAAGACACTGCAGTAGTGGATAGCCAAGCAGCAAGAGTTTAAGAAATACAGCGAGGAAAAATCCATGCTATTCATAGAGAAGAGATCATCAATTAAGAAAGCTGCACAGAAGAGCCTGTATATTTTCCAGATGACTTTTTCTCTTCCTTCCAAAGGACTCAAGTCTTGCTTCAATTCAGTCTAAATTACTTGGAGTTGGATTTGTAACTCTTCTTTAGTCTTGTGTATATATATTCAAGTGTGATCTATCTATCTATCTATCTATCTATCTATCTACCTACCTGTGTGTGTATATACATACATATATACATACACACACATAGAAAAGGGTGTGGAGTGGGATGCGGAAGAATTCTTGCTTGGTATAGGATCACACTTAAAATCTGCTGTCCTGGTAAAACCTGCTGTCATGTTGGCTGGCACAGATTGGAAAACAGTTTTTATTTCATGCTGGAAAATGGTCAGTGCTGAAACCATATTAGCAAAGACAACTAAGTCTTAATGGGGGAAGTCTTCTTGTATGGAATTGCTTAACAGAATGGCAGTGTAAGTAAGAAAAATAACTACATCTTCTTGCTCAGTCTCCAATTCCTCCATTGTTATGAATCTCCAGGCTCCTTTTTTCCTCTTTCTTTGGTTCAGAAGTTCAGAAACCAGTTAGAACTTTGTGCTGTGGCTGAAGGTATCTGACATGATAATGTTTTTATAGAAATTGTCAGAGTGAGCATTGCAGTACCCCTTGACCTTGTCAATAACCTGATGGACAGGGATGATTGATGTCTGTTCTCCATCCATTGGGGAAAATTTTGATGAGGGCTTCTCAGTGAAAATATTATCTAGGGAGGGAAAAGGAAGGAAATTAATGCTTTTCAAAAAGGCTTGTTATTTAGCAGATTGGGCACCTGCTGGCAATTCCCATCTGTGCACTGATGCAATTCACCTTTTAGTTCAATTACCCTGATGTTTTTTTCATGAAAGCCATTCAATTGCTTGTTATTACCCTTCTATGTGCTTTTCAATTATATATGCTATACACCAAATTCACATGTTCTAACCTACAGAAATTTGGCGCATCTCTCCAATCCTTTTCCAAATCCTCCTGCCTCTCTCACATCCTATATTCTTCCACATTCTGACACTGAATCTTATTGTGCCATGCTACATCAGTTTAGCCACTCATGCTTTAGAATTGGCATCAGTATTACTATATTATAATAGAATGGATGATTTGAATATTATTTTGCAAACATCTGGGAAATGAGTGAGTCAAATTATAAAACAGTAGGAAAATGCTAGCGAGAAGAATGTAATAGGGTGAATAACAGAAATTAAAAAGTTATTAAATAATAACAAAATTAATAATTGAATGTAGGAAAATATAATTTACAAGTAAAACTCAATGAGCAAGTTTTAAAACTGCCCTTATATTTGCACCCATGTGACTTCCCAGCACGTGAAGAATACAAACTAAGGAAACATTGGACTAGTGTGCAGTACCAAAAGGAGGAGGAAAACATGTTTATATTTCATGTGCTCTAAGCCAAGTATGAAATATAGAGGAAAAAAAAGGAAATAAAATATATCTTTGTCTTAATTTCTTCTTCAGGTTTCTAAAGTTCAGAACTCCTGAAGTTCCTGATGATGTTGGTAAAAATGCTTCTGATGACCAGATTGAATGTTACTATCATGAGATCCTTACCTGGCTTGCCAGGGCAGTCAAAGAAGAGACGGCATGAAGTTCTAGCTAGTCTTTTATCTCCATTTTACATGAGGGAGCTAGCTAAACTTGCTACTTAGATATAAGGAAAAAATATTTTGCTTTTGCTAGGTGGATTTTCTTTTTCTACTTTTACCCACTAAAACTGGCTGCAAGAGACTCCCGAATTTCTTCACAGCAGTCATCTTTATCCCACTAAACTTTCCTCATATACTCTTCAGTTGAAAACTCTTTTTCAGATAGAAAAAGGAAATATCCACTTTGAAGGCTAACAGAATCACTGTTCTGAGTTTGGCCAGTAGGGAGAGCTCATGTAGTGAGCAATCATCTTTTCCCTTTTTCTCCAAATACATTGTTTTGATGAATTCCCTTTTCTCTTCCATTCTCATGAATAAGACCAGAAGTCATTCTTTTAACACAAATTGGATAGGACCCAACAAGAAGTGAGATAGCAAGATGAATAGTTTAATGAAGGAAAGCACCCTGAGCCATCTGTTTGATACATCTTTAAGTGAAAGTGTGTAACAACTTTCAAATATTTACTTTGCAAAATGTATTTATTATTCTTAAGCCTAGTATATTTATCATTTTAAATGGTGTATTTGCTATAAAATTATTTCTAGGAGAAATATATTGATTACCAAAGAAAACAAAATGGAAATGCAATTTAAAAAAAAATGTTTCATGATACCAGATCATAGTGCTCATAAAAATTTGCTATATGAAATTCTGCTGTCATTGCACATAAAGAGAAATGGATTATAGAGAGGAAAATCAACAGCTTCAGTCATGGAAAAAAGAGCCAGGCTCAGGCAAATCAGAATAATATTTCTTGAAAAGCAGGTGCAAATGTCCAATGAATTACAGCAAATAATTCTGCACCCTTCTGCAAACTGCTGGATACTGCACAGTCTCTCAGTTGTTTTACTTTCTAGCCAATGGTTTTAGAATTTGGAATGTTTCTATTTATTTTATTTAAAATTTTAAAATGGAGTCTTGTTTCTTAGGGAAGGTTGTTTCCAAAGTCCTCAAATAGTTACACTTAGATTAAATGAGGCTCCATTAACAAGTCACATTTCCCAAACAAATGTTTTTCTACCATGTTCCCATGGCATATAGGACTCTTTTTCTTGAGTTCAGTGGACTTTGGACTACATCTCATGGATGAAATCTTGGTCCTGTTGAAGTTAATGGGAATTTTGCAGCTGACCCTAGTGCAACCAGGATTTTACCGCTTGTTTGCAACAGCAGTGTAAAAGGTATTTCAGCCCTGAAAGTGACCAGTTATGGCCAGTCCCATGTCACAGCTGTGCCAGAAGTCTCTGAAAATTCTCAAGAATGATTTGTTTTGTGCATGTTATCAAACATTTACCTTGTGAACCTTACAACAAGGTTTCCAGGGGTATCTGAAAAACATTGTCCGTCATACGGATAGAATTTATCTTTAATTGAAAGATATTTAAAACCAATGGCTAGGAGACTATATTCTGCCAGGGTCACAGACTGTACTGAGAAACAGTATCTTACAGCTCCCAAAAATGGGGTAAGCATTAAGGCTGTGGCATGGTGCATTTTTCTAGAAGAGTTATCTTTCAAACACCTCATGCCCCAGGCAGAGCACAGACAGTCAAGAGTCTGAAGAATACTTGCCCCCTGAATCACAGCAAGGCAGCATTGATGACCAAGATGTGTATAGTGAAAAACAAGCAGTGTTTCTGATTAGCAATAATCCTTTGTGCCAAGTAGGACTTCATGCAAGTGGTACCCCTCCACCCTGTGCAGATCATGCATCCAACAGAAGCAATGCACACTTTACCTGGAGTGCTCCACCTCTGATGAGGAAATGCTCTTAGAAGACATTATCTATACCATAAACACATGAATGTCTGGGTCAATTCCAGAAAGCAACAACTATATTAACATCAGCTACCAAGACATGCATCTATTACACACACACACACACACACACACACACACACACAAGGACACATAGGTTACCCAAGATATCAAACTCAGCAGGATAGCCATGGTGGACAGTGGACCTTGAATCAAATGTGTCAGCGGTTTTCAACCTTTTTTAACAAGTGTACCTCTTCTGTCCCGAAGTTTCAGCTCATGTACCCCTTTATATTAAAATTATTTGGGGGAGCTAAGTATGTGTGCATACCCCTCACCCCCCAGCAGGTAAGTCTGTAGGGGAAGGGAAAAGGCCATGGGGTGGGGGAAGATTGAGGCCCCCTGTGGTGAGGAAGGGTGTGGGGCATAGACAGGGGAAGGGATTGGGATGGATGGGGCCCCAGCTGCGCCAGGGTGTGGGACAATCAGATGGCTTGTCCAGGAGGTTGGGGGGCTCCCGCTGTTGTGTGCACCCCGGCAGAGGCCTGGGAGGCACATGCCCCCCGTCTGTGTGTGGGTTGGAGGTGGCTGCTGATGCATGCTGGGCTTTGCGTGCCTCTGTAGCTGCCCTGGGAACAGTGTGATGCCACATGCGTTCTGCTGCGGGGAGGGCAGGGGGTGTGGCAAAGCCCAGTGGCGGCAGGCATGTGGTGTTGCACCGCTCCTGGGGCAGTTGCAGCGGTGCGCAAAGCCCAGCATGTAGAAGCAGCTGCTTCCACCCCACACACATATGGGGGGTATGTGCCCCCCAGGCCTCCATCGGGGTGTGTACATTAACAGGACCCTCCCCCCCACGGTAATCCCTACAGCTTCTTAAAGTACCCCTAGGTGTACGCGTACCCCCGGTTTACAACCACTGAAATAGATCGAAGCTAACTTGTAATAAGTGCCAACTTAGTGCCATAAAAGTTGGTTTCAAGGAGAAAATAGATATTGAAAAACTACATCTACCCATAATCACTTTTGATTGTTGCTACTGAAAAGAAAGCATAATAGAATATATATTTTAAAAAGGCACATGAAATTAAAAGAAAACAAGCAAACAATAGCACTGAAAAATAAAAAAGGCATAGAATACTTTGATGTCCCCTGATTATATCACCAGCTAGGATCCATTTTAGGAAATATCTTAAACTCATAGAACTTCCACTCTGCTCTAGGGGTGCCTGGATACATGATTAAATGAGGCTGCTGAAGTGTTCTAATTAGAATGCTCCAGTGTGTTGCAGCGTCATGTGTATTCAGCATCCCAAGTTTCAAAATGGTGGCAGGGCCCTTTAACTAAAACTTGTCAAACATTCTTTAGTTAAAACACAGCACCCCTGCATCCATTTTGAAATGCAGGACGCTGAATATATGTGACACTGAGGCATTTTAATTAAAGTGGCTGTCCAGGAGCTGCTCTAATTAAAATGCCTCTTCCTCCCACCCTGGAGCATCTGTCTAGACATAGAGTTTCAATTAAGAGATGGGTAGTTTTAAGTTACAGCTCTCCCAATTTCCAGTGGAACTGCCCCAAAATATGCAGTGTTATTATCTCATCCCTTGGGTTTCTGGCCACACTTCTTTCACAGCTGGCCCCTTCAAATGGTAACAGTGGCAAATTTGCAGTGCTGTGATTCCACTTTAGCTTGAATTTCTACTAACACGTGTTACAGCCCTGATTCAACTGGCAAAGTATATTAGACCTTATTAATTTCTTCAGTGGTAGTTTATATACTAGTTTTAAATTGTGAGTTGGCACTTGGGAATAATAAACTTGCTTGAATAATAACATCTTTATTTTTTCCTTTCTTTGGGCTAGACCCTTATGTCAGAACTATATGTCCCAATTATAAAGAGCTCCAATTATTAATACGGAGAGTTAAGCAAACAGTAGAATCTTGAATCCTGATCTGCAGCTAAGGCTCTAAGAATTAAGCTTTAAGTTGAAAAAATTTATTCAACTTCCTGGTTTAACAAGAGGATCGTTTTTGACATGGTTTAGGGATATGAAGTTTTTCTTTACTTGTTTTGGGCTTTCGTTTGTTTGTTTTTGGTTTCACATTTTCTTCTTATTCTTTCTACCTGAATTTGATTATTGGGAACACTTTTCCCTCTTTTTAGTACATTTTATTTATTTTATTTTTAAGATTGCACTGCAGACATATTCAGGGGAGTGAAAATGTTTGGTCTGGACTGTGGGCTCTACACAAAGAGCTTAATTCACTGAAATATTTAAAAGTGTTTAACTTTGACTATGCTTTTATCTTTAAGCACAAGTAACAAAGCAAAAATACTGGTGTAAAATACTGGTGTAAAAATACTGGTGTATAATACTGGTGTAAAATTGCTGTACTGGGCACTCACTGCTCAGCTTCCTTAGCCTGAGCAGGGCCAGCAGGGGACTGCATGCTTAGGGGCAACCAACACGGGTTCATCAGTGGCAGGTCCTGTCAGACCAACCTGGTGGCCTTTTACGATCAGATCACCAGATCATTAGATGCAGGGGTAGCAGTGGACATAGTCTTCCTGGACTTCCGGAAGGCTTTTGACACTGTCTCTCACCC
>NW_017729034.1:88770604-88782684 GCF_001723915.1 Gavialis gangeticus
CTGTTCCCCTGAGCACCGCCAGGAGTGACCAGGAATAACGGTCACAAGCTGGCAGAGGGTAGGTTTAGGTTAGACATCAGGAGGTGCTATTTCACAGTCAGGGTGGCTAGGGTCTGGAACCAACTTCCAGGAGAGGTGGTGCAGGCTCCTACCCTGGGGGTTTTTAAGAGGAGGTTAGATGAACACCTTGCTGGGGTCGTTTGTCCCCAGTACTCTTTCCTGCCATGGCAGGGGGTCGGACTAGATGATCTGCTCAGGTCCCTTTCGACCCTAGAAACTATGAAACTATGACTTGTGAAGCAACAGTATGGCATACTGAATCGAGACTATGTTATGGATCAATCAGAGAGAGGTGTACATGAGTGTCTCACATGTAAAATTTGGGAACTTTATAACATGATCTTCAGAGACCATGTGAACAGTCTGCTGAATTAACACTACAGTAACAGTAAACTTACTGAAATAAATCACAAGCTATGAAGCTTGATGGTTATTCTGGAACCTCCTTTTCCATAGTAAAGATACTTGGAAACAAAAGTCAGCTCATGGCATTGTCCCAGGCTCATGGCATTATCAAAACTAATTGAAGGCAAGATGTCATAGCTAAAATTGAAGTGCGAGGAGTCTGGTTATCCACATGAGGATAAGGACACTGAAGGCCTGGAGAAACAGTTATGAATTGGACCCTAAGAATAAGTTTGTGGCCACAGAACTTCTTGGAGTGGCACCCTGAAGAATTCCTGAGCAGGGAAATTGCCTATTGTTGCTTGTTTCCACTGTGTTTAAGGAGAGAGGATTTTATAGGGTCTTTGTCAATGAAGTTTACACCAAGGAAACACATGAGTCATATAATCAATTTTTCCTCCTAATGGAAACAATTCTGGAAGGCCCTGAATGTTGCTTAATTGTTTAGATTTAATTAAATGGGGCAACATCTATTTGTAACACTGGGATTCAGCCACAAAATTATATTCCACTTGAGTGAGCCACGTGCTAACGCAGTATAAAAATATGAAGGTAAATCCTAGAACTATGTCACATCACAGTAACCAAAATTGAAGACTGGAGTACCAGAAAAGAAACCAGTCTTGCAAAAGTGGGACAGCATTTTGGGTAGAATCCTATTTCATATTACACTCCCAAATGGCCATTACCCTGTTGTGTATTTCTGCCAGTTATCCACAGTTTATGAACCTACTTTATGGCCGTCTGAAGTATAACAGTTTTCAAACCACTAGAACTGTTAAAATGTTCTCATATCATTAAAATATTCTAAAAATAAACATATTTTTATGTCGGATGAATGGAATATAGAACGTACTTGTCATTGCACAATTTATATCTGATTAGCTGTGGAATAAATGTATGCTCTGTAAAAGGGAAAATAATTGTTTATATTTTGGGAAATCAGTATTAATATGCATATAGTTTTCATTTGTCTCATTATCACTAAATATGTTACAGTTTAGTAGGTGACAGGTTGACCTGGGGACAGGATAGGAAGTCTTTGTTTGTATTAGTAACTCTGCCATTAGCTACTTGTGGGTGTGTCTACATGAGACACTTTACTGAGCAGTAGACTAATTGACTGTTCAGTAAAGCATTACCATCTACATGCGCACATCACTTACTGTGCTGTAAATGAGTCTACTATGCAGTTAGCTAATACTGGTAAATACAGATAGTAAACTAACTGCACAGTAGATAATGCACAGTAGCACATGTGGAAACACTGACCAGGAGCAAATTTGCTCCCAGTCAGCCCCAGCACCAGTGGGCCACAGGAGACAGGGAACTCCCCTGGTCCTAGTGCTGCTCAGCTCCTGGTCCCCTCCAGGATCTGGGAGCCAGGCAACACTGGCACAGGATAGCTCTCTGCCCCCCAGTGTCCTGGCACTGTTCAGCTCCTGGCTCCCCCCTTGCATAACCAAGTACTAAATGACTGCACAGTAACTGGCATTACTAAGCAGTAGTGCTCCTGCATGGCTTCTGGGTGATGCTAACTATACAGTAGCTCCTAACTACTGCACAGTAGTGTCGCTTCACAGTTCATGCAACGTGACACTACTGCACAGTACTAACAAGCTACTGCACAGTATTAATATAGACATGGCCAGTAAGCCTTTATAGAATTAACAGCATTGTGTAGACATACCCTGTGTCATCTGGGAAATCTCTCACTTCTTTGTGCTTCAGTTTGCGCAAGCCAGGACCAGCCTGGTATCAGAGGCACCCCAACTTAGGCATCCCAACATCTAAAATCTAGGGGTTGAAGTTCAGGTCAGTGATCTGATCTGACCAGGTTAGGGAACCCTATACTCTTTATGGGAATACTTAGTTGCTTCTGAAGAAGCAGATTCAGTTGACTGGACACCCTATACGGAGAGAAGCATGATTCAGTTTGACTGGACACTATACAGGGAATGGATAAAAAGTCCTTAGTAAATGAATGTAGTCATGGTAAACAATAACACAAATTTAAAATGCTCAGTTCACCTCAGATAAGTAACATCTTTATGCATTACTTTCATGTGGAAGTCACTGGCTTACCTAGGATGGCAAAAATAAATGTTCGTTATTTGAAGCACCACATCTGAATAGGAACTTTGTGACATATCAGAAATAACTCACCTGTGTGGCTGTTTCTTTTGAAGTATGTGTTCGAGGTGGATTTAGATTTGGATGTCAAGTAAGTTGAGTTGGAGGCAATAGAACTAGAGGATAAGGATTTCCCCAGATTGTCCGAACTTTTCTTTATAATATTTGTTGCTGTCTTGCTCCAGTCTGAAAATGAATAGACAATTTTTAAACAATTAATTTCAGTTGGAACCAAGCTCCTATTTTTATCAGCTACTTAAATTTCAAGCATCAGATGCACTTTTTATATTACTTAAAACAGTTGCCTGGTTTGTTTCTTCTCTCATGGATTTGCTTTAGGAATAAGAGCCCACCCCCAGAAGCTTGCCTGGAACCTGTAGGTGCTGTGGGGCATTGCCTTGCTGCGTGGCTGCCCTGGGCCCAGAGGCAGCGGGGCTGGAGGCCCAGGAGGGTGAGGGCAGCCCTGCTGGTGGCATCCAGCAGCCTGTCATTGGAGTCCCTGCTGGGGTCTGGCCATCTGGATGGTGTCCAGGGGGCAGCTAACTGCATGGCAGCAGCTCTGGGACAGTGCACTGCAGCACTGTTGCTGTATGTGAGGAAGCCAGGAAGGTCCAAACAGCCATAGGCCAGCTGGTGGTCAGCACAGTGGGCCAGTAGGGCCAGCATGATGGCCAGCAGGAGCCTGGGGTGCTGGTCATTGCTGCCAGGGGCAGGGGCTAGATCAGCCATGGTATGTGTAGGCAGAGGTAGTGGGCTGTTGCGTGCTACCCCTGTGCTGTGCATGCTGCTTCTGGCCAGGGAAATGGCTGGCCATGGAGCACAGAGCAGGGCTGGCTTTTCAAAATGACTCATTGCACGGCCACAGGAAGTTGCATCAGTTTGCTGCTAAGAGCAGCAAATCTGCTGCCACATCCCTGCACCTGTAGATTCCTTCCCAGGAGCATTTACTCTCAGGTAATTTACTTGCAAGTAAACTGATCTCAGATCAAATGCATGTGTAGATGCACCCTGTGTTAACCTGTTCACGGTATGATATGTTTTTTCATTATAAATTGACACAGTAAGGTGGATCACAATTTACAGTGGTCATTTACATGCAGGCATTAAAGTCATTAGGAAAAAACTGTCAGAAGCTAAACTGCCTATGGCAGTCACTTAAAACCTAAGTGACCAAATACTCTCAAGCCAATGATGCTAAGTCAAATATTCATATTACCTGGGGGTGAGATCAGTACCTGGTATAAAACTGCCATAATCAATAAGGCGAAACCAGTTTACACTAGCTAAGTATTTTACCCATTTTAAAATACTGAAAGACTTGTTGTAGGAAAACTAAAGGGATTTCAATAACCATGATTACAGTATTACAAAACTTACCAGCTGGCAAACTTAAAGCAAGGTCTCAAGACTTTTTTTATTAAGTTTTATCTAAAGACCCCCCGGCAACTGCTGTTATTGAAACAATACACTATTAATCATCATACTCCTTGCTCTTTCCACATCTGTGGCCTGAACTGTGTAGCTGTGTAAGCTGCCCATCAGCCTTTTTCAGCTTACTCCTGGGTCTAAGGAACGGAGCCTGTTTTTACCTGAGTTGTCTGCCAGCCGGAATCTGCCACAGCAGAGATGTCTCCTCCATTGTTTCTGCACATTTTCTTTCATAGCACAGTGGAATATAAATATAAATAAACCTGTAAGCAATGCAAAAAACGATTGGCAAAGAGTTTAAAAAGGTTAAAAAAATATTAAGAAGTATTGTACTTAAGGGAGAAAGATGTATATTTTTTCAGAAACATATTAAGAAAACCAGTATCCCCTGATTCCTACTGGAATCAACCAGAACCACTGAGGTGTGTAATGTAAAAGATGGTCAAGCCAATGAAAGCTTACTTGTCCTCTAATTCTTACAGCCTCAGAACTTGCTTTGAATTGAATGAACCATTGAAAAGTTCAAAATCAAGACCGGAAACCAAGTACTGGGATATATTTTCCTATTAGGGAGTTTTTGTCTGTTTAACTCTTCAGGTACCAGACTTACAGAGCTAATATTATTAAAACCTGGAGGCTGGAGGTCTTTGTACCAAAAAAGTACACACAAAAAAACAGCACCTGTATGTTCATGTGCATTTCCTGAAAATAAGCCTAAACCTGGAGAAAATATATTTGCAGACTACAACATGGGCACACAACTAGTGTTTTCTAAAAGTAATTACCTGGTTTGCTCATACTGTTGCAGTAAAGGTGTCCACAAACACATGCCTGTTCTGTAGCAACCATGGTTTTTTTGCATGCCTATTTACAGCCTTCACATTTAAGAATACCTTGAGTTTCTAGGATTGCTAAACATTGATCAACTCAGATTGATGGCATAACTGCAATAATTCCCCAAAGATATTTCAGTGCTAATTTTGATACTAGAAGTAGTTTCTTGGCTCTTCATAGGCAGGTATTAGTTGTGGAATCTTCCATTTCTCTTTGGCTTGGCTGATCCCTGCTTCATTCTCATTTACTGAGACACTGCCAACACAATGCTGAACACCTGAGGCAATTGCTACTTCCAGATCCATATATAATTACATCTGCAAAGTGATTTAAGTGTGTTTTATTGCAGGCCAAAACACTTAACTGGGGAACCTTGAGATTCTTCCTTTATCCTCATCATGAGTAATACTATGGGCTAATGCCCACAGACTTTTGGATAGAAGAACAAAAGAACAATGTGTAATTTGGAAAGCATTTTTCCCATCCATAAAATAATCTGTTCTGTATCCACTGAAACTCTGGGTAATGAAGCACCTTTGCATGCACACTGGTCATGAACCTGAGCTTCTATAACTTTAAAACAGTGCCCATACTGGAGGCAATGAAGTCAGGGTGGATCCAGTCTGGTTGCTTGTGGTAAAGATAGTTGAATAATGAATAACCCTATTTGCAAATGAATTGATGGTTGATAAAAAGAATGCGAGAATATAATCTAGAAAGGGAAAAAAACCATTAACCTCTTTTTCACATACATTAGCCCCTTGTCAGATATACTTTATACATTCAGAAAGACTGAATTTGCACTTGGGCCATGATGCAGCGAAGCACTAATGTATATGCTTTAAGTATGTTAGAAGTCCACATTCTCACATGCTTAAATATATGCTTTAAAGCCTCAGTCTAGGTCTTATTGTGCCCCTTCACTTTTTGCACTGTTGCAATCGTAATTACAAAACTTAACGCAGAATTAAATTATTGTGAAAATTAGGAACACTATGCAAAGGTAAACAAGGAAAATACATAAATGTATGGTAAGAAAAACAGATGCAATCCCTTTGCCATGTTTGGGCTTAGTCCTTAAGATATAATTTTCAGTATTTAATCATTCATGAAGTTAGCAGTGTGTGTCAATGACACAACTTGTCTCTGAAAGCCAAATTCAGACCCCAGGGGTGGCTCTAACTCAGTTCTCACTTACAAAGTATTTGGCTTGTGCAGGCATATGTAAAATTAGTAGCCAAAAAAAGAGATGTTTCTAGTGTTTTACTCTGAGTATCAAAGCAAGAAAACTGTCCAGAAGATCATTTCCTATGCAGATGAAAAGATGAAAAACAGTAATACCAGTAGTTACTACCATCCACCAGATGCCAAGGCATAAATGAGTCTAGAGATATAACTTATGACCAATACAGTTTCATAGAAATCAGAGGTGGGGAAGACTTATTTATCAAGGGTCTGATCCAAAGGCCATTAGAGTTAAAGGATGTCCCTAATCCATCAGCCTGCCAAAGCAGGAAGTGCTTTCCAGTGAATACTACAGTATTGCTCACTGTTCTTATAAATTATTCCAACAACGGGGCTTAACCTTATTCCTGTGGGAAGACTAGAGTTTGCTGTTCTAAATATTTCCTGATACAACTCCCAAATTTTCCTTTAGTCAGTTTTACCTCATTACTTCCTGGTGGTCTCCAGCCTCCGTGATTTTGTTACTCTTCTATGAATTTTCTCAGCTTCAGCAAATCTTTCTGGCACTGAGATACTATATCTCATAGCAAGCTAATAATCAATTTTCAGTTTTTTCCCCCTGTGTTCACTTATTAGGTATTTGCAATGGTGACTGTGGGGTTTGGTTAATTTTTTGACAATATTGTTGTTTTCATGTGTATTCAATACAAGTGTATCACTTTCCCATTGAAAATAGTTATTTTCCCACTGAGATTCATTGCTTGAGCCTGCAAGTACACTATACATAAAATGTCTAATGAAGGCAATAGAAGTTCGGCTAAGAGAATATTTGCTGAATCTTAGCTTGTTCTCTTTAGCTGCTGAAGGTAGGACAAGAAGGAAGGTTCATGTTAAACCCCAGAATAATGTTCCTCTATGTAGAACAGCTAAATATTGGAACAAGCTGCCTAGATAAACTGTAGAATTCCTTCTGTGGCATTAAGAGGCTGGATAGGGATGTATCACAGATAATTTTGGTACGATTAAAAGCTGTGCTCATGTGGGAGGTAGACTAGATGACTCCTGAATTTCCTTTCAGTCCTATGTTTCTATGAGTCTAGTCTGTAATTATTCTCGGGGGGGGGCATCTACATGTGCAATTTGATTTGCAGTTATAAAATCCAGCACATAACACACCAGAGTTTAGTGCTCTCAGGTGCTGCGTTTACACGTGCAACCAGGACTGCTGCACACTGAGCCGGGGTGGAGCAGCCCCAGCTGGCAGGGGACCCAAGGGATGAGCCTGCCAGCTTGGGGCTGTTCCAGCCCAGCTCAATGTGCTGCAGAGGGGCTGGCTGGGGCATGCAGATGTTCCAGTGTGGGGCTAGCCAGCAGGTAGGCCTCACACTGAAGCATCCTCATGTCCCAGCCAGCCTCAGCAGTGTCTACACGTGCGTTTCCATGGAGTAAAATATTCTGCAGCAAGGTAGTACTTGTAAATACTGCTGTGGAGTTTATTAGTTTTCTGAGGCCTGATTGGGCTGCATGTGTAGATACCACCTTTTAGCCATTTTCTTTAGCATCTCAATTTGAAACCAAACCAAACCAAAAAAACCACCACATTATGCTCTTTCCATGAAAGCCCAATACATTTTTAGCAGTAAATTTGTCTCATCTGTAGCAGATAGAAAGTAATAGACATAGCGCAACTATTAAGTGAGTTTTCTTTTTTCCATGAAGGGAAGGTATTTTGCTGACCTCTGGCAAGCTGTATTTTCATTTCTGCATTTATTTGTTTGTGGGATAATAAGCTTTCCATAAATTACACTATTATTGATTTTTTTGGGAGATGGAGGCTCTTGCATTGTATGGCACATACACAAATCAGCTTTGAACTTAAGTCATTTTAAATGTCAGCTGCATAGTTCTATAATGTACTAGGACTTGATTACAATTTACAGCATTTTCCACAACTGAAGGATGAACAAGGCTGGAAAAATAAAATACCCTAACCTTCAGTAAGGAAACTGATATAAACAGATTGCTGTAGTCACTGGAGTTTCCTGAAACTGTTGGGAATTTAATAGAGCCAAAGCCAGGCTGGTCTCATATATCATTCTACTGTCTATTCACAGTAAATCAAAGCAGAACTGAGATTTGTTTTAATGATCTGGCAATAATTTCTAACAAGTATTTATAAGCTTTGCAGTTTCCCTAAGGGAAAACATTGAGTAAAGGGATTTCCTACATTTGTAATAATGCACTAAAGGAAATCTCAGTCTTTCTTGCCATGTATTCTGGATATTCTTGTTATATTTCAAACTGTATTGGAAAGGGGTAGTGGTAACTATGGAGTGCATGTTATTGGAAGGACTTGGAACTATCCATGATCACTACTAAACTAAGCCTTATAGTGTGCATGGGTTTAACTGTTTTATAGATGGGAAAGTGAGAAACAGAGAGAATTAAAGCGACTCAGTACATTAGAGCAAGTATTTATCTTTAAAAAACTTGGCTTTAAGTCACTTTCTCAAGATGCTGGAGCAGCTCTTCCCATAACATTAGCAGCTCTATTTTGCATTGCTTACTGAACTGGAATTCACCTTACCTTGCAAAGAATTGAAAATTGAGAAGAGGTACATGAAAGGGAGATTTAAGGGGCCCCAAGCAAAAAAGGCAAAGCCCCATGTCATGCCCAATAGGAAAGTCAGGCTGATCACACTACGGAGATTCCTCAGGATCTCTTCCCGCAAGGTTCGATTTGTTCTCTTCCCATTTCTTCCACAGATCTGCACCATCACCACAATAAACATGGCGATGTTCATAAGAAACATGATTCCGAAGTAGCCAGCACAAGTCACATAAAAGACAGTGCCATCTTTGATCCAGCAGCTGTAAAAATAACAAAATGCCATCTTTCTTAGACACTGGAAATTATGCTCCTCTTTGGTTATTTTGATCAAGATAAGCAAGTTTATTCTATATCTACCTTCATTACTGCACATTTAAAACGTCTCCTGTGTAACAACTCAAATCTTTGGACATTTTGTTTCTGTAACCAGAGTAGTACTCTGGAGCCTCTAAATGTCAGTGTGGGATACACTGGTATCTTGCCAGGAGCATAAAGGTTATACCTACTTTTTTATAAGACTCATTAAAAAAAAATTACTGACTTTTAACATACAGATGTAGCCTGAGGGAAATGTGGCCCACTCTTGCAATGCTTTTTCTTTATTTGAAATATATGATATACATGAAATAGGAATGTTAACATTTATTTGCTTTCAGCAGTATAAGTGATATTTTTTACACCAGTTTGGGTCACAGATAAATTCTTTTCAACACTTTTAAAAAGATTCAACTACAAATAACTTAGGAGATAATGACCTGGTTTTCTGCTTGCTTTGATTTTGCACTTACAAGCTTTATGAAAGCAGTTTGGCCACTCCCAAATTATTTGCCAAATGCATACATTGACTTGTAATGCTTTTAAAAATTACTTACAAATCATCTCCTCCTTGCCCCTTAGCATCTCTGCCATATAATTGTTTCCCATAGATACGACCTGCACTTGTATTTGTGCTGGCTAAAACAATTGCCACCACTAGAGCAGGTAAACCTGTAACACAAGAAAACATTATGGTGATTTTCTTTTCAAAAACTCTACAAATGTGAGACCTCTATGCAAATCAGAATAACAGATAACAGCAAGAGCTGCAAACTTTTGTATCAGAATAGAATATCTTGATGTAGCTATATAATTCCAGATCTCTCCATGTCATCCCACAACATAGAGAAAGGACACAAAATAAATAATTACTCAGTAAGCCCTTACAAATCTCACTGCAGTCAATGGAAGCTGCAGGTACACAACACTGCATACATGTCATACATCATATATCCGACTTAACTTTGGATTCACCAAGAGAAACTCATGCCTGACCAACCTGATTGCCTTCTATGATGAGATGACTGGCTCTGTGGATGTGGGGAGAGCAGCAGACATGATATACCCTGCCTTCAGCAAGGCTTTTAATACAATCTCCCACACATTCTTGCAAGTAAGCTAGGGATGTAAATATAATTTTAAAATATTTGTTTATCCTCCTTTAATTATATTGGTCAAACAATTAACTGATAATACAGCAGCTCGACAGGGCTGCTGTTGGGAGCCACTCCTAGCTCCTGGAGCCCTCTGACTGGGGAGGAACTGGAGAGGAGGCAAGCCCAGCAGGACAACACAGCCCATGTGAAACTGTCCTGGAAGGGATGAAGCACCTGTGGACCAGCAGCTAATGGCTTAACTGATGAGTCATTAGGCTGCTCTCTGTTTTTCTTTTAGGCTAGGGGTACTACACCCCTCTAACCTCTCTCTCTCCCCTTCCTCTACTCCTTACTCCTCTCTCCTTCCTGCATGCCCTGCTAACTTCTGATTCCTGCTAGGACACCGCATGGTTTCCCTTCCCTGCTTCTGTGACTGTGCATCTGGCCCAAGCTAAGGATAACCAGTAAGCTAACCCATTATCACTGCACTCATCGGTTAAACAATTAACCATTTAACCTTTCACATCTCTGAAGCAAGATAAGGAAGTATGGGTTGGATGAATAAACTGTAATTACTCTTCAGTCATAGGGGGGCATTTGTGTGTGGGCTAGAGGTGGGCTGTCCACTATGCCCTGTGCCCTCTTGTCTTTGCCCTGGGAGCTGTGTGCTGGCTGCACCATGCGTCTCCTGCCTGCCCGGTGGTGAGAGGCACAACATGGGACTGGATGGCTCCTGGGGCAAAGGCAGCAGGAGACAGAGCCCCGGCTGGTTGCAGGCAGCCTGCCCCAGGTCCCATTCACCCCTGCCCCAGACCCTCCTTCACCATAGGGGCTTCAATCTGCTCACCTGTCCCTTCCCTCTACAGACTTACCTTTAGGGAGCCATGTGTGCATGTGTCTGCCCTTCACTCCCAAACCCTGCTGCTGCCCCTCACTCCTGACCCACAGTACCCCACATCCTGCCAGGGAGTGTGGGGACTCCCTCTCTTGGTTCTAAGCCCCCCCCCACACCCACAGCCCCCACACCTTCACAAATTCCCCTCCACACCCTCACCCTCCAACCATACAAAGTACCTGTGTAGTTTTTCATAATTTTGAGTTTTTCTGTGTATAATTTTGTGTTTTTAGTTCGCGCAACTAATCACAATCAATTTTTTTTAATCGTTTGACAGCCCTAGACTAATTTTGATTCAATTGGACTGTGATTGCCACTTTAGTCAGGAGGTTAACTGTTCTGTGTTGCTTTGCAGTATTTTAAACACAAAAGACAGAGCCAAATATATCCAATACAGAAAAAATAAAGAGCTGTCTTGCTTCATGAATCCTACAGTGATTTTCCAGCAATACTTTTACATGTTAAAATATCTTAAGACTGGAAAGATTACTTGTGGTTAAACCACTGTACCAACATTGAGAAATTTTGGTTCAGTTCCTAATTCTGCCACAGAATGTATTCTTTGGCAAGAAACCTTGGATTTGATTCAAAGTCCACTGAAAGTCAATGCAAAGGAGAGACTGGATTGGGTCTTTAATTTCTTTGTATTTCAGGCTCTACTGATGGAAAGGTAATACTTCACCTTTTGTGTCTCATCTCTTGAGGTTTTAGGCTCTTCATGACAATGGCTGCCACTTATGTATTTACCCTGCACTTACCACGTATGGCAACATCCACGTGAGCATGGACATTTGGTTCTCCAGGGACACCTAGCAGCTGGACACCGTGTGCTGCTGCTGCTAGTTGTCCTCAGGGAATGCCTGTGCCATGTGACCTCTGGTGTGCAGCAGATTACCATGAGTGGTAGAAGAGGCTCGGGCCAGCACTGGGCTGGCCCTAGCAGCCTTATCTGGGGTTCTGGGGGCTTCCTGGGGCTGCAGCAGTGGTAATCCTGCTGCTTGAAGCATGGGCAGCAGCCAGAGCATGGCTCCAGCTGGCCAAGCTCCAATTTTGAGCGGCGTGTGCTGCCCCTAAATGTGCCACTCTACTCCTTTTTTTTTTTTTTTTGCATGGGTTT
>NW_017729034.1:88782839-88786162 GCF_001723915.1 Gavialis gangeticus
TTCCCCTCTCCTCCTTTTTTTTTTTTTTTGCATGGGTTTATTTGACCTCTGGATATCCAAGGGTCAAAAAAAACCTCCCATGCTGCTACTTTGCAGCACACTGAACAGCTGAATGTGCAGTATGTGGTGCTGCAGATGTGTCTACAGTGCTACATACCACACAACTGTGCTCATTTGGATGCAGCCTATGAGTTTGATCACTGCACTTCTGATGGCACAAATAACACACAATAATAATTTAGTACCTATATACTATACGAAATATATCCTTTTGAACTTACCCCAGCCAATGATGCAAAATTTCAGTATGTATCGCCGAATGTAGGTGTTGAATACTTTTACTAGAGCAATGTACATGTGAACAGCTTCCAGTCCCATCCATGTAAATGTGGCCAGAAGGAAAAAATGCAGGAGGGCAGCGATGGCAATGCACAGACCATCTATGTTGAATGATGCAATCCAACCATCAAGCAAGAAGGACAGATTAAGAAAGAGCAGGGCTGTGCTCAAATTCATTAAGATTTTAGAGGGATAATCTCTTCGTAGCTTCCTAGAGAGACAAACACACAGACATATAATTTGCAACAGCTGTGGTTAGTAATTTATAAAAGAAATAAGGATAAGGAACAAAGGTCTCTTATTGGCAACAAGCTGATATGGCAATACAGCATGGTGGCATGTACATTAACAGACTATTGTTGAAGTCCTCTTTTAATTTGTTAGGGGACAATCCACATCCATTCCTGAGTGGCGGCAGGTGGTCATTAACAAATAATCTTACTGCACTTATTCTAGGCATATAATTAATTATTAAAACCTTTTTGAATAAATTTAAGAACAAGACATCAGACTTCTAGCTGATATTCATATTTCATTGAATATCAGATACAAATTAAAGGAAACAATGAAGTACCAAACAAGAACTTACTTCTGTTTATTTTTAAAAAACCCTTTAATTAGTTTAGTAGGACATAGCATCATTCTCTGTTGTTTGAAAAAGTCTGAGCAGCTTCAAAATCAAATATATTTCCTTCCAACTAGTGCACAATACACTGTGTGTATTGAGGACCTCACCAGCAAATTATACTCTCTTTCGACCACAATGTTATACTATAGACAGCTTGCAGTAATTGAAGTACTTGTGTGTAAAATCTATTCTCTGGCAAGCCATCCTGTCCTGTTACCATTATTGTGTGGCTGGCAGCTAAAACAACGTCATTATAATTCCTCTTTTCACTTTCCCAAAAATTATACCAAAATCTCCTAAACATCCTGTCATTTCAGTGGGATTGTTCTTGAAACTGCTGCATAGTTCACAAATCTTCATTTCATTTCCTCTTCCATTTCATTCAGAATAGTTCTAGCATGCACAAATTCTTGAAAGCATAAATACTTACTCGAAAGCAATGTATGTCAGAAGAGTTGCAGCTGAAAATATGGCAGATATTCCACAACCAATGTAGGTGATGAAGGTGAGGACTTTGGTATTTTGTGAATCTATTTTTGAAGCTGTTCCCTGGAGGTCCTACATGGAAAAACACACATTCCATAAAACTCCATCTAATGAACTTGATACAGTTTCTTGGTATTAAGTTAAGTAAAAACTCAAAAAACCCCACTTTGGCAGTATCTATACATCCCTAACATTAAGGTCATGTTTACTGGGTATATTTAGTCTACAGTCACACCTTTGACTTCCTTCCCACAACCCTGGAAAACAGTGCAGTGAGTATTGTAGTAGATGGCATCATCAGATGCACATAGATCTCTCCTACTCATATTATTTCTATGCCCAGATTTCAAATAGCCTCTTTGTGAGAAAAATCTACTGTTTGTAATTCCTCATTTTCTTGACACCTTTAACTTCAGGAGGCTCCTTTCTTTTACAAATGTTCAAACTGAATGTACTACTGATAATTGCACTTAATATGTGATCATGTTGGAGAATGGTTATGGTTCTTCTAGCAATACCTCCATTCAACACCAATTGCTAAGGATGTGGTAGAGGCATCTATGAAACAAATATTTCACTCACACCTTTGCTACCCTATTGACTTCTAACTGTGTTGTGTGGGTGAAACCAAGGGCAAAATGTTGCTCTGTGGCTTAGTAATCTGTTTTGACCTATAAAATAAGACTTATAAATAATGCTGGTAAAATTGTGACAAAGGCAACAATTCAACAGAAAAATTGGAAGTGAAATGGGAACATTTTGGGGATATTTTTCCTGTTTTTAGTCCAGCCCTGATTGCCACATAGTACTGTCTCAGAATAACTGCCAATGTCATTTCCTTTTCTAAGTACAAGAAAACACTGCAATTTTTTTGGATCTGTATCACTCTGCAATAAATGTTAGCAAAAAGTACCATTTAATGGTGACTGTCACATGGTCACTGCTGTTATCTGATGGGTTTTCTTGCAAAAATATCCAGCAAAACAATTCTATTTAAACTTTAAAAATACTGCATCCTTCACTGTCAAATGTAGGAATGTCTTATAGTCAATTTCCATATGTATATGTTATATACTTGTGAAGCATGTTGCTTAAATCAAGAGATTATTCTCTGAAGTTAGGCAAATATCTCTATGGAAATTCAAATAGGAATAGCAAAAACAAAAAAATAATTAGAAAGGTTAAAAGTATGTAAAAATGGCCCTTTGGCACACGGCCAAATTTCAGAAAACTTCCTTCTCACTTCCTAATGTCACAGAGGCATTCAGAGTAAGAGAAGGAGCTTATTGAACATATCCCAAAGAAAGCTCCTTTTTTCCCTTTAAGCATAAGCAATGAAACTTGAATAAAATTAGCTTAGAAAAGGACAAAAAAGGCTTATGACATTTTTTTCGCATTTAAATTCAAGCATGATGTGAAGAAAGCAACTGTATAACAGGACTTATGGAAGCCAAAGTTGAAACTGTATGACTTCCTTGCACTATAAGTTATTCTGCAAGGAAAAGATTTTCCTGTTTCCCTCACTCCATCTCTTGGTATTTGAAATATTTATAGCTTTCTTTTATTATATTTTTAAAACCCATTTAAACTAGTTAAATCAAAACACATGTACCTGTCTTCACAGCAAACGTTCTGCCTGGAAAAATGTTTCTGAAGCCAAATAATATTAATGTTAAAGTGAAAGCCAGGGTACAGTGTATGCTAAAGGTTTGGGAACCCAGAAAAGGTTGTTGTTTTTGAAAAAAACACTAGTCTTCAGGAAAAGACTGCAATTTCATACTTTTCCTTCTCATATTTTTTCTTTCAGTAACATTTGGCTTGATTTACACAGCAGTACACAGTTACAATAGATTTATTCCAATATCTCTTT
>NW_017729034.1:88791162-88792882 GCF_001723915.1 Gavialis gangeticus
TTAATGTTAAAGTGAAAGCCAGGGTACAGTGTATGCTAAAGGTTTGGGAACCCAGAAAAGGTTGTTGTTTTTGAAAAAAACACTAGTCTTCAGGAAAAGACTGCAATTTCATACTTTTCCTTCTCATATTTTTTCTTTCAGTAACATTTGGCTTGATTTACACAGCAGTACACAGTTACAATAGATTTATTCCAATATCTCTTTTTTTTTGCTGGAGCATTGCCAGGACTCTGGTTGATATATGGTTTGCTTCCACCCAATGCTAGGCTTCTCCTGGCTTCACCCACAGCCACCAATATTGTGCTCAGCAGTATTGCAACCTTACATTTTACATTATTTATACTGTGGCAAACAAGGCCCAACCAGAATCAAGACTGCTACTGTACTACAAGTTTTTCAATATCTGGGTACCTTTGTGGGCAGATTTTACTTATATACCTTTTGTCTGGAGAATACAATACAAAATTATCTTGCTTGCTTGATTTTATTAAATCACTTTGATTTATCATTTTATTTTACCCATAGCCCTTCTTTACTACTAGACAATATTTAGGTACCAGAAAAATGATATATTAGTAAAAAAAATCTCACTTGAATGGGAAGAAATTCAAATATATAGAAACCCTTCTCTTGTCCCCCCAAGACCTATAACAGAATAGTGAAGGCTCACTTACCATGAGTACCCCAAAATGTGTAAGATGATTGCATAAGCAAACTGTCTCATTCTCATTTGATTTTTGTGCAATGCAGCCTGTAGCATTCCAACCGCCTTGACCATCTACAGGAATCAAACAATAGAAACCACAACTTCAGGCAAAATCAAAAAAGACATAGCACAATGTCTTTTCCAGATATCCAGGATCTCTACATGTATTATAGTATTCTTTCAAGTGGAAAAAGCCTTGAAATAAAGCAAATCCAATAATACAAAATATATCAACCTAGGATTGTGCTAATCAAGTACTCTGCAAGGTGGATGGAGTGGTGGATGGAGTAGAAGCTATTACATCAAATTCTGTGGTCTGTGTTATATGGCAGGCCAGGCTGGATGAACATAACAATTCTTTTGGCTTTAAAACTTAATAAAGTGTGAAAGAAATGGTGCCAACTCAGATCTAAACCAAATCCACTAAAATTTCTACTAGATCTCCCACTCCTGCCACATCAAAATTAAGAATCTTCAAATGAATCTTCAGTTAGGCTCTGGAGCGGCGAGAGACACACGGGTGAAAGCCTGCTGTGCCCCTGCTCCCCCGAAGCCCCCCAGAGACCCCCCAGCAGCCGCGGAGCCCCCCACCGACCCCAGCACAGCTGGAGGCAAGTGGGGCCTGTGGTGGGAGGGGGTTAACCCCTTAGTGAGAGGGAGGAGGCAGCTGAGTGGAGCCGGGCTGGATCCCGCCCTGCCCCGCTCAGGCCCCTACTTGGCCCAGCCCCCAGGGAGCCACATGACCGGAGCCACGCGAACAGGCTGCAGAAACAGGTGCGCTTGTCTACCGGTGCATGAGTTAGCACAGAGTTCACGCAGGAGGGTGCGTGGAAGGGCCCGAGACCCTGCCTGCAAATCCCCCAGGGTAGACAGTCCCAGCCATAGCCAGCCTACCAGAGGCATGACATGGATGGGCACACGCCACACCCTGAGGGTCCCCTCGGGCTCTGTGGCCCCCCCCAGCACCTCAGAGATGGCCACCCAGACGGAGCCCATGGTTCCGGGCTCCACGCA
>NW_017729034.1:88794349-88798207 GCF_001723915.1 Gavialis gangeticus
GCCACAAGTTGTTGGAGAGTAGGTTTAGATTAGACATCCGTAAGAACTACTTCACAGTTAGGGCGGCTAGGATCTGGAACCAACTTCCAAGGGAAGTGGTGCTGGCTCCTATCCTGGGGATCTTTAAGAGGAGGCTTGATGCCTACCTAGCTGGGATCATTTGAGCCCAGTTTTTTCTCCTGCCCTGGCAGGGGGTCGGACTTGAAGATCTATAAGGTCCCTTCTGACCTGACTTCTATGTTTCTATGATTCTATTTGATATGAACGTGAGGGAAAATAAGAAATAAAACTGTCATTGAGTACAGATGTGCCTGCATCCTTTAATGCCCAATATTGAAGTCTTTGGATATGTGGATGTGTACGAAGTTTACTCATATTCCATACAGTGATAGCTATCTTTGGATGTCAAAGCAAGAACTGTAATCCAGACAAGCAAGTAGACTGGTGATTTCATCAGTCTCTATTCATTACTTTGGACCAATAAAGAAGAAAGAAAAATACAGAAGGACATCTACATTAATTAAAAATGGATTCTGAATAACCATCATGTTGTCTATTCTAATACAAAGGTCATGAGCTATTTAAAACAGAGAATACTTTATTTGCCCCCAAAATGAAACTGCAATATATTTCAACTTACTGTTTTTGTTCATATCCCAGAAGACACAGATAGGACTAGGATTCTCCTAAAAATAATGTACAAATAAACATTTTATATCTCACAAAATATAAAACCTGCTAATGTATAAATGCAGCAGATATTCCATTGCTTACGGTTTTGCATTAAAATGAAGTGAAGAATTATTATTTGTACTGTGAACATATTTACAGGTCTCAGCCAACAGCCCTCTTCTGTCAGAATGCCAATCCTGCCTTAAGACATTAAAATCTAATGTCCTGCAAAAATTCACACCTGTGCCTAAACTGTACATATAAGTACTAGTCTCACTGAAATTCAGCACATATATGAAGCCTTTGTGGGATGTAAAGGAGAAGTACTTTTCCTTGTTCACTTTCCTTGGGATTCTCAAGGTTTTCACCAGTACATGTTAGGCAACACTTTGGAAAATCAATATAGATTTCACATGAATCCATTTAGGAGTCATGTAGGCTAACCAATAAAAAGTAAGCCTAAAGTAATTGAAATATGATTTTTTTTTATTTCTTCCATTTGCAACAGGGCTCATTCTCCTCACTTAAAATGGCCTAGGGCTGATACAACTTTCTTGTCTCTTGTAGAGCTTTTCCTGATGTATACAACGATATCTGAGTCCTGACCTACGTTACGGTATTGCAAGAAAAAATCAGGTTCTGTCAGAAAAACTATGAATGCATTTACATGAAGAGCTCCCTGTGCAGAGTAAGACCCTTCTTTCTGCTAGCAGGGTAACACTACCACTTTGACCAGAACAACATTTCTGCTGCCATCTGGAAGCCAGTAGAAGGTATAATTTGACAACCCTGCACCTTCTGCCAGCTGCTGTGGTCTCTTCAGCACTGGGTGCTTTCCCCAGGTTCATTATGCACCTGCCAGCACAATAAAGCTTACCAGGACTGTTCAGAGGCTTCCCTGTGGCAGCTGATGGCAGAAGTTCTGGTAGATGCAGCAGCCTAGTTTCAACAAGGTCTTAGAGCAGAACCAGACTCATACATTGGACTATTTTTTTAAAACTTATATAGAGCATTGTGAAATATTTTTTTAGGCTTCCATTTCCCATCAGTAAGAATCAACCACTTTTAAATGATGTGATCAATCCTTTTATATTTGGGGGAAGTCAAAAAATAACAAAACTTCAGATTCTCTACCCCAGGAGTGGGCAAAATGTGGCCCAGGGGCCAGATGCAGCCCGCCAGGCCATTCTATCTGGCCAGTGGGGCCCTCAAAAATTTAGAAAATTAATATTTATCTGCCCCAGCTGCTTATCATGCGGCCCTCAATGGCTTGCCAAAACTCAGTAAGCGGCTCTCCGCCCAAAATAATTGCCCGCCTCTGCTCTATCCTGACTCATGTTTGATCAAAGAATTCAGATAAACCTGGCATTCCTTTCAACACTATATACTGCACAAGTCATGAAGAGATCTAATGTTATCAAATACTATCAGCACAGAATCTGTAGTGGGACTGAAGAATTTCATTCCAAGTGAGTGCTAAATCATACATTGTTTGTTTGTTTTTACAAATCTTATTTTTTCCTTATTCAGTAAGGATACTGAAGCTTTCTATGAAACCCAACAAAATCAGTCTTCAAAAAGTCTTTCTTCAGTCTTCAGACCCATTAAGAGACTTTCTATTGCCGAGCTCTGTCTTTTAATACACATAATGTAACATTTTATTATTCTGGAAACCCAGTGTTTTCTTACCTGAATTTTGGTGTGTTTAATTGTAAGCGTGACCTTTTCCTGGAGGTCCCGGATGGTAATGTTCCCAATACTGCATGCCACCACAAAGCTTGTTAAGTTGGCATGGCTTTCTACATCCTTTGAAAGATATATATAAAATATCCAGTAAATGCTATAGCAGAGCACAGGGTACATTTTATTTTTATAGTGTGCCAGAATAAATAAGCTGTCTGTATTTCTACACTTAAAATCACCCATTATGAGAACATCCTGTTTACAAGATCAAGTTGCAAGTTTTCCTCATGGAACCCTTTGCTATTTCCCTTATTGTCATAAACATATACAGGCTAAATTATAAGGACAGATTGTAAGGCAATTTCCATTAATTCCCCTTCTAATCACTTTGTTTTATGCCAACTAGAGTGATAACTCAAACAATGCTAATTGATAACAAACTGTGTTATAATTAGATCATTTCCCTAACTAAGAATGAACTAGCTTTCTTATCTTATTGACAAAACAGCCAGTTGGGGGAAAATTCTTTTTTTTTGGCATCAAAAATAGTCTTGACATGACCCATTTGCTGCCTGTAATATTACATACTATAACAAAAAAATCTAAGCAATATTATATAGCAGGAGATAATATTTTGTACCATATCCTATTTCCTAGTAGTTTCACTGGAGACTAACTTTATTGCTGATGTAATGCCATGTGTAAGACACAGTGAAAAGGCAGTAGATTTGGTTGGGAATTTTCCAGTGAAACAGATTTTTGTCCAAAAATGCTGATTCATCAATATTGAAATGATTTATAGAAACAATTCTGTTTCCAGTGAAACTGTGCCTAGTTTTCTTTTACAGAGGAGCCTGTGCTTCCATGTCTTTACCACCAGAGCAGCTCCAAATATGGCTTGCCCTCCTATGATAGGTACCTCAGGGCCACCAGTTTATCTGAGCTGTGAGGCATCCCTCTTATATAGATTGCTCCAGGGTTGAGGACCTCAGGACTTTAAATCTCCTAGCCAACTTCTTCCATTTATGTACATCGTTGTCACAGTATGGACAATCAAGTACCCTGAAAGTCAAGCAGCTTGGGAAGCTAAATGGCTCAGATAAGAACGCTAACTGTGCAGTAGCGCCCCTTAGGCAAGGAGGCAGGGAGGGGGATTATTTCTCCGTCCCTCTGGCAGAGGGGGCTTATCTCACCACTTGCCCCATGCACAGAGTGAGTGGAGGTGGTTGGTGGGGCAGACCCTGGCTGTGGTCCCCTAGGGCCAGAGGGGTGGTAGAGGGAATAACACCCATCCCTGCCCACTCTGCCTCAGGGGCCATGCTGGCCAGCATTTGACCCTGCTGTGGCCCCACCACTGCAGCAGCAAGGGGGAAGTGCCTTGGACACCCCAGCCCAGGTCCATGCTGATGGGACAGGGAGGGGGGAATTAAACCCCTCCCTAGCCAGTTCACTTGGAGCTACTGTTAGGGCTGTCCATGTCCCCCCCCCCCCCAACCCTGGAAA
>NW_017729034.1:88803207-88807714 GCF_001723915.1 Gavialis gangeticus
CCACCACTGCAGCAGCAAGGGGGAAGTGCCTTGGACACCCCAGCCCAGGTCCATGCTGATGGGACAGGGAGGGGGGAATTAAACCCCTCCCTAGCCAGTTCACTTGGAGCTACTGTTAGGGCTGTCCATGTCCCACCCCCCCCCCAACACTGGAACAGCCAGCAGAGCCATGCAGGTCCACACCAGTGAAACCAGGGAGGAAGGAGGGTGGGGGGATAAACCTCTTCCCTTCCCCCTTCCCAGGACCAGCATCTGGCCAGGCTCCCTTCCTTGCCTGTCCCTGCTCTGGCTGGGGAGCGGAGGCACGGGGCCAGCCCTGCTGGGCTGGAGCAGAGAGACCAGCCCAAAGAGAATGTCGGGATGCTGGGGGATCCTGGTTTAACTTAAACCAGGAAGGGGTCTTGCACAGGCATTGCATAAACCGGTTTGAGCTCAGTAAGTTAAATCTGATACTGCATTTAACCAGGCTTATCTCAAACCAGTTTCAGCCATTTTGAAACAGGTTTTTGTCCGCTGAACATCTGTTCTGTTACAGGTTTAAACCAGTTTCTGATCACTTAAACTGGTTTATGTGTAATGGCTGTCCCTAGCCTATCTGCAGGTGTGGGCTATTATCCTGTAAGGTGCTCTGCCTAAGTAAAATCTTAAGTTTGCATGATGCTCTTTAATGGACTAAGACCTTGATTAGGTAGTAACTTGCCACAAGTCATTGTTTCTGTTGTATGGTAGGATGATACACAAATAGATATATTAAAGCTCTGCATGTTGACGTAACTTTCTCAAGCATCAGATCCACTATAGATAGACTATATGAAAATATATAATAAACTTTCAAGAAAAAAGGGCTGAAAAGGATTTTCCCAGATCTAAGTTTTCACTTTCTACCTATCAAGTGCCTTTTATTTTAAATTTAAAGGACATTCTATTGTCATTCAGGGTCACCTGTTAAGAAGTCAGATCAATTTTATGGTGATTTAGCATCTGTATGCTCAACAGATATGTATGTGGGTGTTATTAGCTGTAGATTGCAATCACTATGGTTGAACTTTATCCCTAAATCTAAAATACAGAGAAACTAAGGTTAATGATTGGACCTCATAAAGAACAAATTTAGTGTCCTTTAATAAGATAACATGTTTTGTCATTATATAGATTGTGGGCCATTATGATAAACCTGCTGTTACATGTTTTTTGTTTTCTTTATTCACTGTATCATCCTGTTTTCAATTAAAAAAAGAATTAAAAAGGAATACCATATAAAACAGCTGCAGACATTACAGGGTATATTTCAGAAGGCAATTGCGGGTCATGGGTATTTGCTAGCCTAGATTATCTGGAGCATCTAGATACAGTGCCAATAAAAACGATAATATACACACAATACAATACTAGAGTTCTGCGGATACACAAGAGCCAAAGGTCATTTGAAATACTAATGGGAAAACAAACTCAAGCCAAAAACATTGCTCATTATGAAAACAATGTTTCCTCTGAATGAACTCAGTATCATTGTGAAGTAGAGGATTTTTCCCCTTGATTGGGATCTTCCTAACTCAGTGGTGTAAGCCAACCTGAAAATGGGTACAACTATCATGTGATAAAATTTAAAGAAAAAAACATGTGTGTCAATCATCTTAATTTTCAGATCTGAATATTTCTACCTCTGCTGTACAGAGAACAATCTCTATGTAGTATGAAAATGAGAATGCAAATATGTAGTACTCTTCCTGAGTGAAATTTGTCCCTGGAGTACCAAACCAGACCAAGGGTTTACGTGGGACTTGAATGATGTTTAGGTTTTATGCTGGTTTTCTCCACAGAGAGGAATTTTAACAGTGTCATGATTATTTCTTTAAAGGAATACAAATAAAGAAGGAAAATAAATAGTTTGAGTACTATTAAAGGCCAGATTTCAACTTGGGTAAAAAAGCATGCCTCAGCTGAATGCAGTGAAACAATGTAAATGTGAATGTGAACAGATGCTCTTTTAAAGCCTTGTAAACTAATTCTGATTATACATACAGCAAGTGGAGTCTCAATTCCTTCTAGATTATTATGAGCAAAAGTTTATGCCATATGTCACACATAAGAAATTTTCCTTGAGGTGAGGTTTACAGTAAAGTCTCTGATTAATATGCACAACTTCAGTATCATGGCAATCTAGTCATCATTTATATGCAAAGTTTATTCCCAGTACAGACTTATATTTTTACCATGGCATTTCTGTAACATGTAAGATATGAAAAAGTAATTATATTTCAGGATAATTTTGGCAGGTTCATTTGATTCAAGTTCAGGTGAAATGAGTTCATACATATTCATACTTGCCTGAAAAAGTCCATTTTTATTGAAAAAAGTAAACTGAGCCCTGGAAACAGCTTCAAGCTCATCTTGACTTAAATTCCTCAGTAAACTTGATGGTAGAAAAATGGAAGCCAGGGCATTTGACTGATGCTTGTCAAAATCTATCTGTTATATAAAAACAAGACAGACCAGTTTAGACTAAAAAAAATCCTTGAAAGTCCATTATAATCGGTGCATCCATCTAATATAATGTGAGTATGGGTCTAGAATAGCCTTTGGCATACATAGGGCATAGAGGCAGATGAGGATTGCTATTATCCAAAATAGTGGTCTGGTAAATTTTCATATCTTCCTTGTATGAACACAGTCTTGTGTCATACAAAAGTGGTAAGCAAAACTGATCCTGAGTGGTCTTGAGAAAAATGGCTTTCAGAATAATTTACAACATCCTTTAAACTATTCTAATATACATCCAACAAGAGAAGGCACAGAGCACTTTTACATGCTCTTTTCATGAGTGGTGCTGCTTGTTCCTTGGCCATAATTGTAAAGCAGGGCCATTGCTTGACTGGTTTAGTTTATGCTTAATTCATGTTTTAGGTGCCTTTGCACTAGAAAATGTTGCAGTTATTCTTGCAGAGGGCAGGAGAGGCAGAAATATTAGTAGCAATGTGAGCACTGGTGTGGGCACAGATCAGGCATTTTTGCCACTAAATCATGAATTATTCTTGCTCCTTTCTACATTAGTACTTGCAGTGTTGCAAGTGCCTGTATACTGTTGCTTTGTAGGAGCAAGAAGGTATGGGCTTTCTAGTGTATAAATGGATTTAGAAGATTTTCTTCACAACTGCAGGGATTAGAGAGTATAATTCAACTGAGAGCAGTTGATTCTGTGACAAATTCCATGGATTCACAGAACAGACAGGGCTTTGGTTATATTTAAAGTGCCATAGTAGAGGCACAGAATGATCATATTTAGTCATTTCATATTCAGAAGCATGATCAAAATAAAATAGCTCTAATTTGTTTTCATCTTTTTTTCTTACAGGACAAAATTCAGATTGGTGCTCAGGCAACTCCAATTCAGGTTTTGGTTTTCTAAAAATTGGACAGCTGGCCCAAAAGTGTGTTTCAAATAAATTAGGTCAAGAAGCTTTGCTCCTATACTATCAGTGAAAGGACAGACAGTTCCACAGGGTGACTGAGGAAGTCTAAACACTAGGGGCCAACATCTATTGCTTTAGGTGCCTATGTGGCACATATGCTGCCATATAACTAGAGTTTAGGAGAACTATGCACAATTTAGGGTTCTATTTTTCCCTGTGGCAAAATAGACTCACCCTGCGCCAGCAGAAGGGTGGAGGTGAAGGTAGCAGTGGAGGAGCACCTTCCCACCTTTTAGCTCAATAGTGGGTACAGGATCTACATGGGAAGCAAGCACAGGTTCTAGGCTCCACTCGCTGTACTGTACTTCCTTTCCCCTCATGGAGATGGACCTTGATAATACCTTTCTTGCCTATTGCAGGGGTTTATATCACTTCTGCTGTACATGTAGCTTCATACTCCTTCTGGTTGATGTGCCTTCTATTCCCTAGGCAAGTGCCCTAACCACCAGGCTATCAGCTGAAAGATAGGTGATGCTCCTCTTCTAACATACAATGGTCAAGGGGTTTTCACTCAACTCGAATTCTGGGATTTACCCACTTTTTTATGCATAAAGGTGATTCTATTTTGCCAGCCAGCTAACCAGAGTGCAGGCTTACTAAGTGTGCTTAGTAGACTTGTGCAGCCTATGTGTAACTGTGAAAAACTAGTTATAAGCTATTTAAATACATAACACAAAATAGGATTTAGGTCTAAGTGGGGAGCTCTTATGACCTAGCCAACAGGAAGCCATAAGCCCAGAGGAGTGTGGAAACTCTGCCCCTCTCTGGATCTTAGCTGCTTGACTCAGGGCACACTCCAAATCACCAAATCATTAGATGCAGGGGTAGCAGTGGACATAGTCTTTCTGGACTTTCGGAAGGCCTTCGACACTGTCTCTCACCCTGTTCTCATTAAGAAACTGGGGGACTGTGGTGTCAACACCCACACAGTCAACTGGGTCACCAACTGGTTGGAGGGCCGCACCCAGAGACTGGTGGTGGATGGGTCATTTTCAGCCTGGAGGGATGTGGGCAGTGGGGTTCCGCAGGGCGCGGTC
>NW_017729034.1:88812714-88827185 GCF_001723915.1 Gavialis gangeticus
GGGCTTGGACTAGATGATCTACTCAGGTCCCTTCCAACCCTAGAAACTATGAAACTCAGGGTACCTCTAGCCACTCAGGATCCAGAGCCCCGAGTCTTCTGGTGCCTAAGTGATATCATGGTGATACCACTACTATTCACCTCTTACATATTAGCTTAGCAGTTTGATACTCATCAGAAGATCTAGATGGTGCTTTATCATGTATCTGTGGATGTTCAATCTACTATATTTCAAGGTGTTGCTTTCTATGGGTTCAAAATTATGTTTCTATTTAGCATCATTCATATTTAAGAAGGGTAAGTGTCCATTACTTTTGGAATCCTGTTTATATTAGCAAATGCATAGTAACAATTGTGCTTGATTAACATTGTTTCTCATCATTTATAAAGATTTAATTCTCTCCCTTTTGAACTCTGTCAGAGCTTATCAGCTTCCCTAGTTTCCTTGTGAAACAATATGGGGAAGGTGGGGAAAAACAAAGATTTTTAAAAAAATGACATTTGGGGCATAGGTGACGGAAGAGCTGACTAACGGGGCTAAGCCCCCCAAATGCAGGGCAGTGGTGGCAGTGCAAAGGACCACAGGGCAGCCTGGGTGTGGGCTCCAGGAAGTTGCAGCTGGGGATGCCCACAGGCACAGACATGTAGCCACAGCCTGCATGCAGCCAGGATCACAGCCCAGCAATGTGTGGAGCACTGCCCACCACAGCAGGCAAGTCTGTGAAGGGGAAGTGGGGACGCAGATCGAGGCCCCCACAGTGTGGGAGAGAGTGAGGCAGAGAAAGAGGCATGGGCTGGGGTAAATGGGGCTCTGGGGCGAGTAATGGGATGGTCAGAGTCCAGGCAGCTTGTCCAGGGATGCAGGGGGGCTCCCAGATGCCCCCCAGATCTCTGTGTGGGGCAGAGGTTGCCTTCCACTGCGGGCTGGAGCTCTACATCCCACTGCCTCTGCTTGGGAGCTGCACAATGCCATGTGCCTGCTGCCGCTGTGTGGGCAAGGGTGAAGGTGCACAGTGGTGGAGGCAGGCACATGGCGTTGCGTGGCTGCTGAGGAAGTGGCAGCTGAGCACAGAACCCCAGCCTGAAGCAGCAGCAGGCAGAGGTGGAGGCAAGCAGGCCCTGCCTCCACCCTGTGCACAAATTTGGAAGGCATGTGCCCCCTGTGCCTCCCCTAGGGTGCATGCAGTGAAGGGAGTCTCCCTGCACCCATGGACGAGCTGCTCAGGCTCTGACCATCACACAACCCATCCTGAGGCACCATTCATCACATGTCTAGCCCACTTCCTCCCTCACTGTGGGGACCTTGATCTTTCCCCCTAACCCTTCCCTCTCCCCCCGCCCTTTCCCCCTCTGCAGACTTACCTGCGAAGTGTTTTCTGTGTGCGTGTGTATGCATGTGTACTCAGGCCCCCCAAATAATATTTTCATCCTCCACCTATGATTTGGGATCACTGGTTAGCCCTAGCAGAGAAGAGGAACTTTCTGGAGTCAGAATAAGGATAGCCCCCACAGGATTTTGTCAAACAACTGAGAACCTGCTGTCTCTCTGACCATTCATCTATACAGGTTCTTATATGAACACTCCTCACTGTCATACAAATGAGAGCTACTACTTCCCCATCCCACCATAGGTACAAGCAGAGAAGCAAGGTGATTCTCCTAACACTTGGAGCAAGACATTGACACCAACAGGCAAGCAAACGTTGGCATGTCAGTGCTGAAATTCTGTTGGAGTGTAAACACATCTTACACTAGTTTATGAGTGAAAGTCACTGAGAATGAAGCCAGTAGCATAGACTGAAATGGTCAAAAATACCATGCGTGCTATTTCATCTGCAACTCAATAGTTTTTAGTGAAGGAACTTTTACAAACAGAAGTATTGATAATATCAGTGGTTAAGCCTCTAATCAGCCCATTTCCTCATAGACTGTCCTTCTAACTGTTGCCTCTTAGGACCATGTTGCATGTTACATTTAGCATATGTTAAATGCACTTAAAACACAAGCAACCTCATATTCAAGCAGAACCATGTGATAGGTATGCTCATACTACAGCAAATTTATGACTTGTGTGTGAGGAGTATCTCCAGATCATCTTAAGTAACATGAGTTCAACTATTGTCAGACTGCTTCATGGAGAAAATAGGAGCAATTTGCGGTCTTCACCAAGCTGTGACATCAGCCAGGGGCCTCTCTGCTGTACCAAGCTTCCAGGTGACATGAGGAAAGCCACACACATTAGGGGGAAGGATACTGAATCTTTCACTTGTTAGATTCCTCCAGGATGAAGTTGAAAACCAGATGCCTGCAGCCCCAGGGGGTTCTAGGGCTGGGATTCACAATCAGCTGATTGTTGGTCCTAAGCCTAGCACTATATCAAGACTCCAGACCAGTGCCTGGGCTGGGACCAGCAATCAGTGAGCTATGCATTAGGGCTATGCGACACTTTAGTCACTGATTCAATTCGGCGGAGACGCGGCTCGATTCAGTGGCTGAATCTCTGAATCCGAATCGAATCAGGAGACCCTTTAATCTCCCTAAATAGAATCAGAAAGATTTGACAATTCAGACATAGACCCGGCTTTAAATGTCTTTTCTACATACCTCAAGGTACCAGGCAGTTCGTGAATGCTGAGATGCTGGGGTGGATGGAGCGTCCCACAGGAGCACGGGGGAGTCTCCAGTGTGCTCGACAGCAGATCTGGAAGGGACCAGAAGAACTTCCAGGTCCACTGCGGAGTGTGTGGAGGGCCCCCCCGGCTCAGGGACTGGTGCCTCCTGGTTCTAGGGGGGAACACAGGGTCCCCTGTGCACGATTGCTGAGGTGGGAGGGGGGTGTGGTGGGGCCCACAGCACACTCCCTGGCAGACCCAGATGTGAAATGAAAGTACTTCTGATCCACTTCTGGGTTTGCTGCTGAGCACACGCCCCCCCTTCCTTGTGCTCCATCCATCCCACGAGCCTTGCCTGGTACTTTCATCCATTTACGAGCCATGCCTGGTACCTTGAGGTGTTTAGAAAAAACATTAAAAGCTGTCTATGGCTGAACCGCTGAATCTCCAAATCAGCACTGAATCTTCAGATTCGGATTTGGCCAAATCTAATAGTGATCTGAATCAACTAATCAAATCACTATCCCTGATTTGGGCTGAATCCAAATCGAATATGACCTGTTTTGCACACCCCTATTATGCATATTAGACATCATAAGAAACATTGCCATACTTAGAATACATTCTAACTTTAATACTGCACAGATTTAACACCTACTGGGTGCATCTACATGTTCATTAATGCACCATACGTACAGCACATTACATTTAGTACCCGTAATGACAGGTACTAACTTAATGTGCAATAATTGGTACTACTGAACGTTAGCAGAGATGAACGCTTCTTATGTGACAATGCACAGCAGACTAAATCTACTGTGCATTAGCATAGGTTTTGCCCAATGTGCTAATTCGCAGTAGAATTACGACTTCTGTGCATTAAGCATCTCGCGTAGATGTGCCCACTAAGTATCCCTTGTGACAAGGCCCTTAGGTACCATGTAGTAACATAACACAGGAGATAATGGGACATAACATAATTCACTGTGTCGAACAGTATTTTTTATAGAATCCACCTCTAAACTTTTAACCAGCTAGTCTCTAACGTGCCACCCTGCCCTACATTCTACCTCTAAACTCAAAACTAGAGGTAGCTGAGCACAGAAAACCAAGTGTTCATAAAAGTTCGTGTAAATGAAATGATGGTATTTTCAGTCTCTCCCATATACCCACAGTAAATGCTTGGAAAAACAAGGGTGTATTTGCAAGAATGTTAATCTAACTTTTAAAAAGAATAACATATAATAAAGCAAAGAAATATGTGTGGTTTTTTCACAGCTTCTGAAGCCATGTTGCAAACTACTTGTTGGCATTCCCACAATTAATCAACAGGCCTACATAACAAATGAATTTAAAAGGAGACTCCTTTTTATCTGTTATGTCAAGCAACCATGTGACTGGTGATCAATTATAGTTGCAATTAGCAATAAAACCAGGGCAGGGGCTACAGGTTTAAATATCTGTTAACATAAACTACGCTGAGCAAGTTGAATAACAAATCCATTTGTAAAAATCTGAACCTGTTCATAGATAATTCCTGACAGGCAGAAAAGAACACTAAATCCATGTAGAAAAAGAATCGCAACATACAGTTTGAGCAGAGCTAAGAAAAACCCTGCATGTGAAAAAAACATCTCTTTTGGTATTTTGTATACTTCAGTGTAGGTTTCTTTTAAAGCATGGACACATTACAGGAATAATTCAATCAAATGAATTGCCAAATATTAACTTAGTCCAAGGTTTGGCAAGAACTGTAGAGGCATCAGAATAAATAGAATCTTTTCAAACTGTTGTGCATACATTTGCTTGATATCCACTTTAAGAGAAAAAAAATGAGAAACTGTCTGACAGGTAACTTGAAATTTTAAGATTCTGATGAGCCTGAGATATATCATCATGGTGCTGGCTGAAGTTTTTGGGCTTAAAAATGGGAATCTCCCCGACCAGGGACAGAAAACAACTTTTCTGATGGACATGGAAACTATGAACTGTGACCACAGCTGTTGCAGACATTTTTGATGGGGAGGATGCTAAGAATTCTGTCAGCTGTTGGAAATGTAAAAGGCTGAAAATCAATTTAAGCTCCAAAAAGAACATTATTAATAACTTGTCAGAGCTTGGACCTTATGATAGGTTAGATAGAGCAATAAAAAATTATTCCAGGACAAGAAAATTTGAATATACTTGGATGTCCTCGGGCCACAGATGGTATTTCTTATTATAAATTCAGGTCATCCCAGGTCCAATTTCAGAATTTTTTCCTTTCCCCTTTCCATGAATGGGGGATGAATATTGGAGGATAAAAGTTCCTCCTCTTTGATAGAAATCATCTATAAAACTTCATTGATAAAATAAACAATTAGGTGTCTTCACAATGCATCTTTCCCCTTTCAGCCCTTTCCACTGCATGATTTAGAGAAAACATGGGCCAGATTCTCTGAGTGTAATATGACTGAAACTCCATTATAGTGAATGTAGCTATGCCTATTTACACTATCAGAAAATCTGATCATTTAATTTTAGGTCCAGAAGATCGTAGAAAAAATGCTTAACAGGCTTATGGTCTTTTACATTACTATTATTAATTTATCTAGCGTCACACATTTGTCATGCTACTTTACCCAAGTGGTAAGTTATTTAGGACTGGACCTAGGCTAATTTATACTAGAAAACACTTTTCTTTTATATTAGAGCAGTAACTGTTTAGATGTTTATGCTGTAGTGATTAGCATTGCTAACCATTTGCATAACTTTGGCTTCAAATCGAGGAATTAACTCCTCAGGTTTGATTATTTGTCAGCATTAAGATTTCATATTGGATTATTTTGCTTGCCCCTTTCTACATAAGCCTCCAAAGAAGATTTGCACACAAAAATGTAGGAAGTATAGTTCCATGGTCAGAGCACTGACGGACCCTGCTCTGCCACACTTCTTGGGTGGCCATGGACATAGTCATTAGGGCCAGATTTTTAAATGTACTTAGGTGCTCTAAGATGCAAGTAGTTATTTAGGAGGCTTTTTCAGAAGGACCGAGACATCTCTGTCTTGTTAATTTAAGTGAGAGTTAGGCACCTAATAAAATACCACTGTATACCTACCTGCACCAATAGGAGCCTAAATATCTTTAGAAATGTGGCTTCTAGGCTCTCTGTACCTCAGTCTTCTACCTGTAGAAACATGAGGCTAACAGTGTTTTCATACCACATGTGGTAGTACAAGGGTGAATGCATTAATGACTGTGTGGTGTTCCAATACCATAGCAATAGAGGACTTTGTTCATTATGATAACTCTCTGCTTTCTTCACTATTTTTCAGAGATGAAATTTAAAACTAAAGAACTAACCTCTGTGGGGGACACACAATTCACAACACAGCTCATAATACACATCACTATTAAATCACTGTTGGAGGTTACTAAAGTGCATATCACAACAACTATGAAGTCCTGAACTTCATGTGCATGCAAACTTGACTTATTCTGCAATACAACCGAATGCAAACACTTAGGGTTAGGTCCTAGACCACTGTTATGCACTTAAGTGGCACTTCCTGCAATTTATGGCACTTATGCAGAGCTTGGAATCTATCTGCATGGGTATTTCCATGCTCGTGCTGCACATGCCTTATTAACATGCTCAGAAGGCAGCACTCCAGTTGTGTTAGGTTCCATTTGTAGAGCAGGATCACTGAGGAACATACAAGGTGCTAGATAAATCTTAAAACTTTAGATGCAGAAAGACCATGAATAGTGAGTTTGGAGGAAAAGGTCTACCCATTTTTTAGCCCAACAGCAGAAGACCCAAGTTCCAGGCCCCTCACTCAGAGGTAAATCTGCATTGCCCATTCCCCCACAAATTGCATTAGCCACCAGGTATGGCCCTGGCATTTCCTAAAGCACCCACTAGCCTTTTTCTTGAAGATGGCCCACTGTGCACCTACAAGAGGAAGTTATATGAGATCAGGAGGAGGAAAACAAGGGTGACTTGGTGAGACGGACACTGCCTTGGAAAGAAGGAAGTGCCCTGAGTCTCAGTCCCCGATCCTAATTGCCTTTCTTCACTTCATATTTATTATTCATTGGATAAAATGAATAAAGAGCAGTGGGATAGTTTCTGCCCCATTCCAGGCAGAAACCAAAGTTAAGACTGAGCACATGTACATGTAAAGGTTAAATTATACAATTTATCTCTGTGTCTAATACCACTCATAGTTCATTATTTTCTATAGGTGACCTAGGAATACATTCAATCAACTTCTCTCAGCCATCTATAGGTAGAATTTTAGTTACAAAAGTGACATACAATCTGAAGTCTGAAATTCACTGCCTTTGACTCATTCATGTTATAAAGAAATGGGGATATTTGTAGATTAGTGAATATACCTTAGCCCTTATTCTTGCTAAATATTTTTCAAGAACTTCTGATTCTCAGCAATAGGATACATGTTGCCAGTATCATCAGCTGTTCTTTTATATCTGTAAGCACATTTAACCCAAGAAGCAGCACCAGCACACTATGAAACTAATAGGCAGTTTATAGTGAAGTTATGCAGGACTGTTAAATGAAGTATTTTGGTTAGTATAATATAATCCTAGAGTCCAATTCAGGAAACTGTTAGAGGCTGAAAAAATTTTCAAATGGAACACATTTGAAATATTCAAACAAAACATTTTTAATATGTAAGAATCAGAAAGAAAACTGAGCCTGGATTTCCTGCCATCTAGGGAAATACTAAATTAATTCATTTGGAATAATGGGGGAGGAAAACAAATATATAATTCTGATTGTGACATGTATGCCCTTCTAGGACATACATATATAATAATAATTCTGGACACCAGAAGGATTTAATGCTGCTTGTTCTGTACCTGAAAATCTGAAGCATTGTTCTGAGAACCAACACTGAAGGAAGAACCTCTGAATGAAGTTGAGTTCATGGAAGAAACTCCAAGAGCTAGATTCTGAGTAGAAATACTCATAGATGGCCCAGTGAACTGAATCTTTAAGGCTAAGGCATCAATTGTTTTTAGAGCTCTAAAAACATAAAGAAAATTATTACAAAAAAATCAACAAAGTTGACAAGAAGAAAACCAAACAAAACAAAAAATTACACCTGTATTACAGCAGCAGAAAAGTGAATGTGTTCATTTTAGACAATTTCTCTGAGTGTTGACTGCACTTCTGTCACTATTTTTGTAAACTCAACAGGAGCTGGATAGCTGAATTCCCTAGGCCAGATTTTCAACAGGTATAAATTGCTGTAGATACTTTGAAAGCATAACCATAGTCATGCTGATTTACATCAGGAAGAAATCTGCACATCTGACTTTACTTTCTTTAGCCTAGAATAATATTACAATAATATTAAGAGTTATACTGTGTGATATAACTTCATTTTGGAATTGTCTCGAAGCAGCACCAGAACAACATTTATCAAGCCAATTAATGTCAGTCTTGCAATATCTTGGACACATCTACATGTGCCCCTATGGTGCTGTTGTTACTGCACCATCATTTAGTATTCCTTTTGGAAGTATGTGCTCCCTTGGTATAGTGTATTCCTTTTGTAAGTACTAAATGATGGAGCAGTAACAGCCTGAACTGCACCGTCTGCACGGCATACTGTTATTTTTAGCTGCTACATTGCCATAACACTGTGCTATACTAAGGGAGCACGTCACTATGGCAATGTAGCTGTGCCATCATAGTTTTTGCCAGCCGATCATACATCACCATAGTGCATCGTTACGGTGATGTAGTGTCATGTGTAGACATGCCCCATAAGAACAAATCTCTGATTAATCTCACTTATTTGAGAAACTTCTTTCAGGAAACTTAAGCAAAATATTTAAGCTGAATTGTTGATAGCTTATCTATCTTGATACCAAACGCTTGAGGTTTTTATGACTTCATATCCAGACAGGTAGTGAAATCCTCTCTCAATCTTCTTCCTGAAATTCATATATACTTACTCAGAAGATGATGCAGCCAAAACACTGTCTGAACTGGTGAGAATATTGGAAAAAATGGTCACCACCGTGGAACCCAAAGATTCATCAATGTCTTCATCATTCACAATTTTTTTGAGCTTCTGAACTACATCATTTACTTTGTCTGAGGTCAGCTGCTGTCCTTCACCAGTGAGATTCAGAAGCTGATTGGCTATATCAGCTGCATTTTCTGCAGTGGCATAGATAAAAGAAACCATAAGAAGACAGGGATATAGGCAAATTCTCAAGCACCCCCTGCTTGAATTAGAATGTATTCAATGTTATTTGTATCAATATAGTAATCAACTAACATAACATATATAGGAATGGATGACCCCTATATAAAGCCCTTCTGTTTCTTTTGGTTTTTCCCTAATTTCACCATGTTTTATACTACTTTGTAGAAGGAGAAATTACAGGATGTGAAATAAAGGGGATGTGCATATTTTCCCTTCTATTCTTTCCTTAATCTTTTCTGCTCATTGATTTTGGAACCAAAGACTGCAGGAATGCTCTTGGATATAAAAGAAATTCTACTTACCTGTGCAGTTTCTAAGATTAGGTGGATTCCAATATGATGTATAATTGTATGGATCTAAATCGCTAAAGAGAAAAACATTTCAGAACATACATTCGTTTGCCACATGTTACATAATTCAGCATAACAAAGCAAAATAATGCTGGGTGTTCATTTGTCACATTTGTTCATTCTGTTACACTGAACTTACAATTCAGATAGCAATACAACCCCAATTAAAATTAATGACATGCGACTGATATTGGGCATGAACTACCATAGATGTAAGATGTGTGTACACAGTAATTCAAGAGCAAACATATTCCGACAACTTTGATCCTGTGCAAATAATCAGAGTACACTGTGTAAGAAAGCTAAAAAGCATGACAAATCCAAGAAATATGCTCAAGTGAAGGAATACTACAGCAAATGAGATATTTCCAAGTGAAGAGAATAAATATTTTAAGTGATTTTATAAAACTGTACAGTAGTTGAGGATTTCCATGAATTCGTTTGTCCAAAAAAGAAGAAATAATAGCATGCAAACAAATCATTCAAGTTTGTATCATGATGGATCCACAAAAGGCAAGCTCAACTCTGATACTAACTTTTGACTGCTGAATAGAATAATCTTATTTTTTTAATGCACTGTTTTTGAATGTGTGTAGCTTTATTTTTAATTTATGTATCTTTATACACTCTAAGTAGATACTGTCTCTCCAACATTTTTTCTACCACTGGGTGTGTAATTTTTTGTGCATTATCAACAACATCTGCTATTAGTCACCTCAGCCCTGCTGAAACTGTAACCCATACTACCAGCGTTTTCAAACCTAATGACATGGGGTTTGAGAAGGACCTAATAGCGCAGAATATTATTATATTGAACACTTTCCTGCATGCCTGGGACAGGTTTAAAATTCATAGGGAATATGACTATGCTTTTGGATGAGGTGGGATAAAAATATCAATTGATTTTGACTTCCTCTGTCATTTTTCCCTTAATCATACCCCATCATTTTTATACCAGATAGCAGGATTATTAATATGAATTCCTGCTGTGCAAGTCCTATGCATACAAATCTTAGGCATATCTTTCTTTCTGCTCCCATGTAGAAGTCTTGATACAGTACAACAGTTAAGCATGTAATGCCCACTTTTATGAATGTAGGAAAGCGTCAGTTTATATATACCACATCCACAGCATGTCTAAAGAGGGACACTTCCTGGCACGAGTATGCCTAGTCCACCCACTTCCAGTAGCACATACAAACCTGGAAATACACTGGTGAAACCACTCCTTGGGAGTTCGTGGTAGCTACTGTCAAGTATGCCAAAAACCAAGGCTATGAAGACTGGGTGGGCAAAGCAAGCTTGTGCCATACAAGGGGTATGATATAGATATAATCAGAGAGGCTTCTGCGTCACTGACTCCAGTTCCTAGCTAATCATGAGCAACCACATCATTCTTGTTTTGTTTTTTTTATTGGCAAGAGTTAATGAAGACAGTAGCAAGAAAAGTTTAACTCAAGGAAGAATAAAATAATTTTGGCTACAAACTATTTTATTTTGATAATCAAAGGTATTTGTGTAGAGCATGAGTGAGCAATTAAGACAAGCAATCCTGGGGCAGTAAAGGCCAGAAGTCTCAACTCTAATGACTTTATGGCTTATACATCAACACAGTTTGACCCCTGCACTAGCTACTTTGAAACAAATATTGTTCAGGCACAATGTAATGGTATTCATACAAAATTAACAGGCTGAGGAAGTAAATTAGTTAAATACAACTCTGGTTGTTTTCCTGTCTGGCATAAAACCTTGAGGTTGACCCTTGTGTTACCATGTTGTTTTCAGAAAGCAAAAGATCTGGACCGATCTTTTCAGACCATATAATAGATGCAGTGTAGGCAGGTAAGCCTATTGTTTTTATTGCTTATGGCTAGCATATTAAAGATTATGCTTATTATTATTTGCATAACTAAGATACCCAAACAAGATCAAAGACTCATTGCATTCAATAATGTACAAATAGATATTAAGAACCAGTCCCACTCCAAAAAATTTATAGGCTGAAACGACAAAACAAACAAAGGGTGGAGGAATGGCAGGAATAATCCCCATTTTACAGACAGATGGGAAACTGAGTTTAAATCGCTTACTGGTCATGTCTACACAAGATGCTGACTGCACAGTAGCTCGTTACTACTACGCAGTAGTGTCACGTGGCACAAAGTGTGACGTGACACTACTGTGCAATAGTAATGAGCTACTGTACTGTCAGTGTTACCTAAAAGCCATTTGGTGGTGCTACTGTGCAGTAATGCTGGTTACTCCAGTAACGACTGCACAGTCAGCTTCTCATGCAGATGCGGCCACCCATGGACACCTACGAATCACCTGTACCATAGCTGAAACCTTAAAAACCCATGTCTAAAATCATCATAAGCTACACAAGAACATCCTCATTCCCTATGACACATTACTGCCAAACTGTTAATGTCAGAGTTTCCTTACACTATATGAGGTGTCCCAAGATCAGTCAAAAGTAATAATTCCTTGATAAGAATTTAGCTGGGAATAGTTTTGGTGATGTACAAACCAAATTAAAATACAACTCACCACGCTGTGCCTGCGTTGATTTTATAAACATTGTTTCTGATGGTTAATAATTGTCATGAGTTGAGGCTATTTAGGAAGCTGATCTGTTCAGTGAGAAGCGTTTTAGTTACTTTGAACAAATAACAACTGTAGGCCTCATTACACCTTGATGTAGCAATGGCTCTTTGTGCCATTTCCAGGTCATTACTGATAATGTATTTCTACTGCAACCACATTGTTTCTACTTGCCTCACAATATGAAAAAAGCTTATTTAAAATACTACTGATCAATACATGGCCTAAGACACAGGCTTAAAGTGGTTCAAGGTACATAACCAATAAACTGTGAATGAGTTCTACCTTAGACAACTCACAGCTTCTGAATGGTTTTCCAAGTATTTGAATCCTTACCACATTCTTGATGCTATCTGAGTGGAGCTCCCTTGGCAAAATGTGAAGTTGGTCACCATGGGCCTGGTATCTGGCCAGAAATAATTTGGAGGGTTTTCTTCAGCTAAACATTTTTCTACAAAACAACAATACACAAGTATGAGAATAGATTTTAACTCTGTTTTATCAAGTATATTATCATTTATTTTATAAGTCTACCTTATACCACATGATTAACCATTCTGTAATTGACAACCGCATAATCAGTGAGTGTATATAATGGATACATAATGATTGGATACTGCAGACTGCAGTATTTGTCCTGAAGGTATTGGCTTGGTTATCAGCTGCTTTACACTGGCATAGCTCCTTGAACAGTATGGACCTCTCACTGATTTAACAGTCTAGACAGATAAGTAAGAGACTCTTCTATGATAGACTTTAAGTATATTTTTATCCAAATGTAGCCAAATTCCCACCTGCAGTACAAATTGGAAATGGATTATTGGATTTTGCAGGGATTATTTAATCAAACAGGAAAGGACTTATTTTGGAGAAAACAAATAAAGCTCACAGAACACCAAGGCTTAAGACTCATTACATACCTACTGGATTAACATCTACTGTCTGAAGCCTTAATCCATCCCCTATGGTGTTATTATTGCTTATGAGTTTCTCCCGGATGGCTTCCTCTTCTAAGTCGATGTTGTTGGTAGAGTTGTAAACAAGAAGAGCCCTGACCACAAAACTACAAGAAAAATTACACAAGAATTTGAGTCAGAATGTGAGAGAACAAATATGTGGACATTAAAATACCTTAAATAAAGTGTCCCAAATTTAATTACTGACAGTAATTAAAAAACTGATAAAAAAGGCTTTTCCTGTATGGAGGGCATAAGTAGGGCAATATTGATCCTTACCTGTAAATTATTTTTCTCATAACCACATAGCTCTCTAAACTAGGGAATATTGGGAATCCCACTCTGAGTTACCATCAGGCAGGTAGCTATAGAAGACTGAATGTAAACTTTTTAAAGGAAACCTAAAGACCAGGTTTTTAAGATACTTAGGTGGCTAATGATACAGCTGTGTTTTTACCAAGATTTTCTAAAATGTCTAGATGCCTAACTCTCAACAGGTCCTAAATGCCTATATAAAAAAGCTGTTAGTGATATGAAAGCCAAAATGCCACTGATTTTCAATGGGATTCTGGGATTTTAACTCACTTAGTCAATTTTGAAAATTTAACATTAATTAGGAAGGCTTGTTTGCTCAGTTGAATAGAAAAAATTAGACTTAGAATAATATTAATTTGTCTGATGGAAACCCACTAATTTTTTTTGGGGGGGGTGGTAAAAGTGGTTCAAAATCCTTTCTAAGACAGTTTTGAACCTCAAATGATATAACCCCCCTGTACTCAACAACCTCCCTAGCATATGCATAGCCCTCGAGACAGAGGAAAAATACCTGTGAGAGGAGAATGTAAAAGTACACCTAAGGCTGTGCTAGGTTGGCAGTAGGGGAGCTACATCATTAATGCAGGAGCCCTTCAGAAGGGCTTCATGGGTGCTGAAAGGTGCAGTGCCTGGCAAGAGAAGCAAGCCTCCTAGAAGCTGTCTTTGTCTTCACTTTGCTCTCAGATATCCCAGAAATCTGAGCTAACACAGGCTTTCCTGGCTTTAAAGTGACTGTGGGCAGCCTGAGAAGTAGGAACACAGCCAGCATACATATAGTGAGGGAGGAAGGAGGGAAGAAGCCAGGTCAGAAACTAGATCCTGCCCAGGAAATGTAAGTAATCCAGCTGCCTGTACCTTTGGTTTAGCTGACTGTTTGTCTGGTTGGGGTTTGCTCTGATAAGCTGGGAGTGAGTGCTGGGTGTTCACTGCTGAGTGAGTGTTGAGTGTTGATTGCTGTGGGATTGCCGACTGCTGTGTGATTCCTGTCTGGGCCTCAGTCAGCCAAGGCCCAGAACGGTATAAAAGGAGACTTCCCAGGCAACTAGAAATCCAGCAAACAGGGACTGCCAACAGGGGAGCAGTTTGCAGGCCAGTTTGTGGGCAGGAGTACATGGGAACTTCTGACAGACTTCAGGTAAGTGAATGAGGAGGGGGGCTTTTATAGGGGTGGTGACACAGAGCACAGCCAGGGCCCCTGCCCTGCTGCTGCCTCTGGCCCGCAGCTCCTGTGAGGCCTCCACCCAGACAGGCCCCTTGGATGTGTTGGTAGTGGCCTGGCCCCCTGTCTGCAGGGGTTGCTTGGCGGGACCTCTGAGGCCTGGGGGTAGCATGTGGGACTGGGGGTTCCCTTGCCTGTCCCACATGTGCCCAGATTGAGGCCCTGGAGGGACAGGTGAGGGAACTCCA
>NW_017729034.1:88832185-88833627 GCF_001723915.1 Gavialis gangeticus
GTTGTGATGTGTAATATATTTGAGAAATATGGTAAGAACAGTTTCTGGTTATGGGTAAAAGTAAAAGTAAAATCTGCAGGTGACTCAAATGGCATTTCTAAATGAGACACTTACTGTGCAGTAGCCTAATAACACTGTGCAGTAGTGTGCCAGGCAAAACCCAAGCTAATATGCTACTGCACAATGTTAGGCTACTGTGCAGTAAGTATCACAAAAAAAACCCATGTGCTGGTGCTACTGTGCAGTAGCACAAGTTACTGCACATTGAATTAGTACTTAGTTAACTAAGTACTAAACTTAATCTACAGTAACTAGGGCACATTAATGAACATGTAGATGTGTCCAGAGAGAGCAAAACTTGGGCAGGATTTGGTCCCTACCTGCTGCTCAGTTACTTTCTACATAATAATCTTTTTTTTCTTCATTCTGCCTTTCAAAAACAAGGCACACTTTATATTCTGGACTATATGTATGTATACATACATATATACATACATATATATGTACACTTATTTAGGGGTTTTTTTTAAGAACAAAATCTAATTGCTCTTGTACTAATATGCACATTTTCTAATTGCATTGCTGATCAAATATTAAAACCAGTAACCTATCTGCTGTAATGTTGATGGCCACAACATATTTAGTGCTGCAGAAGAATTTCAAATCTTCCTAGATATATCAAGCTTGCTCAGATATACCGGCTTCATCCCAGCATTCTATTGGTTCCAACTGAATGTTAATGCAGAACAATGAAATCTATATGGTGCTCATTGTGGAGGATTTTGATGAATGGCTAGTATATTTTGTAAAGCACAGGGCCAAAAGTGGAAAAGAGGTTTATATGGCATTTATTTTTAGAGGACCAATGAAAGTTACTACACACTGGGTACTACATGGGATGTAAATATGCAGCAGACTAATTTACTGTGCATTAGCATTACTACAAAGATGTGTGCTGGCTACTGCACAGTAGCACCAGTTACTGTGCACTGAGTTAGTACCTGTTAGTACAGGTACTAAGCTTAATGTGCAGTAACTATGGTGCATTGATGCATGTGTAGATGCACCCATTGATTCAAATCAGGGGGCTCCCAGTACCTAACCATTCCCTCCTCAAAAAACCCTGGCCTTTCTCATCTACTTTTACCTTAAAAACTATATTGTACTTAAAAAAATATTGCTGTCACTCTCAAGGTGTCTACAAAGAGGAAATTAGAGATAAAAGGTTATTGGATCCTGCCAAATTATGTCAACTTCTAATAGCTAACCAGAATAGACACTCAGCATCCATATAATTGCCAAGGGGAATGAAACATCAGGAGTAATGATAGATCAGGTCTAATTGTATAGTCCAGGCTACCTCCTTACCAAAGCATATGCTGAGGGAGTTGGCTGATGTGATTGCAGAGCTACTGGCCTTATCTTTGAAAACTCGTGGCAAT
>NW_017729034.1:88838627-88839440 GCF_001723915.1 Gavialis gangeticus
TGGATTTAACAAAGCTGCTTTCACCAGAAATCCCTGATGGGAGAAAGGGGAGGTTGGTTGAAGGGTCTTGCTACCACTTAAGGAAGGAGAGCACAAGGGAGGAACTGTGTAGGCAGTGTACTGGAGGGTACTTTTTGGTATGCCTGCCCACACAAGCTAGGATTACATTTGCAAGAATCGCCCAGAAAGCTACCTCTATGATGACAGCTAAGGGCAGGACTTTCCAATGTTACCTGAATTAGGTAAAGTGAAAGAACTGCAGCTCATTATACAGATGTTGCTGTTGGCTACCAGAATTAACTCTCTTTATATTTGACATCTTTTAAAAGTAGGATAGATGTGACAGACTTTTTCAAAGTAGGTTCATTAGTGAAGTGGCATGAGAACAACTGACATTAGAAGAATGTCTAAGCATGGATGACTGTTTAGCCTTAAAAAAAATCAGATAGGACACATTTCCTTTCTGTATTCAGATACAAAAACCTGAAATAATGAATCCTGCTGTTTTAGAAACTATTTGTGAATAGACAAAATTAATATTTTACACATATACATATGGATACACACAACCACACACAAAAAAAATCCATTTTTTTCTCACTTACAGAATACACTTTACCCCCCACCTTTTTTCCCTACCTTCTTTTGTCCCCTCCTCCCCACCTTCATCCATCCTCCATCAGACTCTCAAGAAGAAGCAAATCAGAGAGAGGAAGTGCAGATTAAAAGTGTGTTTATGGGGTGCCTGTTCCAAAACCTTCAGTAATTTCAAAAGCGGTAAAATGCTTCAATTCTGGATGAACTAAGTCTATG
>NW_017729034.1:88839556-88844391 GCF_001723915.1 Gavialis gangeticus
CAAAACCCAAGCTAATATGCTACTGCACAATGTTAGGCTACTGTGCAGTAAGTATCACAAAAAAAACCCATGTGCTGGTGCTACTGTGCAGTAGCACAAGTTACTGCACATTGAATTAGTACTTAGTTAACTAAGTACTAAACTTAATCTACAGTAACTAGGGCACATTAATGAACATGTAGATGTGTCCAGAGAGAGCAAAACTTGGGCAGGATTTGGTCCCTACCTGCTGCTCAGTTACTTTCTACATAATAATCTTTTTTTTCTTCATTCTGCCTTTCAAAAACAAGGCACACTTTATATTCTGGACTATATGTATGTATACATACATATATACATACATATATATGTACACTTATTTAGGGGTTTTTTTTAAGAACAAAATCTAATTGCTCTTGTACTAATATGCACATTTTCTAATTGCATTGCTGATCAAATATTAAAACCAGTAACCTATCTGCTGTAATGTTGATGGCCACAACATATTTAGTGCTGCAGAAGAATTTCAAATCTTCCTAGATATATCAAGCTTGCTCAGATATACCGGCTTCATCCCAGCATTCTATTGGTTCCAACTGAATGTTAATGCAGAACAATGAAATCTATATGGTGCTCATTGTGGAGGATTTTGATGAATGGCTAGTATATTTTGTAAAGCACAGGGCCAAAAGTGGAAAAGAGGTTTATATGGCATTTATTTTTAGAGGACCAATGAAAGTTACTACACACTGGGTACTACATGGGATGTAAATATGCAGCAGACTAATTTACTGTGCATTAGCATTACTACAAAGATGTGTGCTGGCTACTGCACAGTAGCACCAGTTACTGTGCACTGAGTTAGTACCTGTTAGTACAGGTACTAAGCTTAATGTGCAGTAACTATGGTGCATTGATGCATGTGTAGATGCACCCATTGATTCAAATCAGGGGGCTCCCAGTACCTAACCATTCCCTCCTCAAAAAACCCTGGCCTTTCTCATCTACTTTTACCTTAAAAACTATATTGTACTTAAAAAAATATTGCTGTCACTCTCAAGGTGTCTACAAAGAGGAAATTAGAGATAAAAGGTTATTGGATCCTGCCAAATTATGTCAACTTCTAATAGCTAACCAGAATAGACACTCAGCATCCATATAATTGCCAAGGGGAATGAAACATCAGGAGTAATGATAGATCAGGTCTAATTGTATAGTCCAGGCTACCTCCTTACCAAAGCATATGCTGAGGGAGTTGGCTGATGTGATTGCAGAGCTACTGGCCTTATCTTTGAAAACTCGTGGCAATCAGGGGAGGTCCTGGACAACTGGAAAAGGGCAAATACAGTGCCTGCTCATCTTTAAGAAAGGAAAAACAGAGGATTCAGGGAGCTACGGGCCAGTCAACCTCACCTTCATCCCTGGAAAAATCATGGACAAGTCCTCAGTGAATCCATTTCTAAGCACTTGGAGGACAAGAAAGCGATCAGGAACAGTCAACATAGATTCAGCAAGGGCAAGTCATGCCTGATCAACCCGGTTGACTTCCATGATTAGATGATTGGCTTTGTGGATACAGGGAAAACAGGACCCTGGAGGGTGGTGGTGGGTGGTGTCCAGTTTTGGGTCCCCCCCACTACAGAAAGGATGTGGACAAGTTAGAGAAGTCCAGTGGAGGGCAATGAAAATCGTTAGGGGGCTGGGGCACTGACTTATGAGGAAAGGCTGAGGAAACTGGGCTTATTTAGTCTGGAGAAGAGAAGGCTGAGGTGGGGATTTGATAGCAACCTTTAACTACCTAAAGGGTGGTTCCAAAGAGGATGCACGTAGACTGTTGTCAATGGTGGCAGATGACAGAAAAAGGAGCAGTGATCTCAAGTTGCAGCAAAGCAAGTTTAGGTTGGATATTAGGAAAAACTTTCTTACTAGGAGGGTGGTAAATCACTGGAACAGGTTACCTAGAAAGGCTGTGGAATATCCATTTTCGGAGGTTTTTAAGACACAGATTGACAAAGCTTTGGTTGGAATGACCTAGTTGGAGATGGTCCTGCTTTGTGCAGGGGGTTGGACTAGATGACTCCTGAGGTCCCTACCAACCCTCATTTTCTATGATTCTATGTACTACACATATTGTGCATTATACTGTGTATGTACATATCACATAACATGAAATGCCTACATTTTATTACATAAATTGAAAGCACTATAAGCTGTCCCAATGACTCATGTAATGTCCTGAAACAAATCTTAACATAATGTAACTTGATAACTGACATAATTCTTAGTTTAGCACTGACCTCCCTATTTGTAGCAATCAGATCCCAGAAAGGAAATATTTTGATAACATAACAATAAACTTTATTTTAAATTTTTGAAATAGTACGGTCAATTTTCATGTAATGATGCCAATGATGAAACCATGGGTCAGTGCTGGAAGTAAGAGAATCTGCAACTTTAAAACACATAATCATCCTTTATCCTATACTATGTTAGGAACAAGTAGAATACTACAGCAAATGGGATACTATAGCATAGCTCTGCTAGAAAGTATTATGAAATTTTAATCACACAGAGGACATTATTATCACTCCTATCAACGTTAAAGAATGGATATCAATGTTATCAAATTACCAATGGGACTTCTTCTCTGGCACAGGCACATAAGATAGGGGAAAGATAAAACATCTTCTTTACCATGTGTAGCTGTGCACATCCTTGTGCTCCCTGATTTACAAGATTCAGAAGTGCCTGGTATAGGCAAAGAGGGAGGTAGGATTATAGCCCTGCTCCCTTCTTCACCAGCCAGATGAACTGAGCTGGCAGGGAAGGAGGAGGGTAGCACATGCTATATTCTGATGTGTTTATAAAACAGAGGACATAAATAAGGGCAGATCTAGGATTTTGAAAAGGAGAGTGCAGATGGTGTGGCACATCATAACATAATACATATTTTTCTCCAGTTAAAGATAATTTAGAAGCTTTACTAATATGGTAAGGAGCTAGCACTAAATTATTTGTGTGTGTGTGTGTGTGTGTGTACATCTACACATGCATATTGATTACACAGTAACTGAAATTACTGCACAGTATAGGTGCATGTCTACATATGCATACCTGTACTTTGCAGTTATGTGGTGAGTTATGTCAACTTGAGAGTAAATTTTATACCTGCATTAGGAAGGTATCAAATTTACACCCAATTAGTTACTGCTCAGTAACACTGTGTATCTGGACTGAGTTGGGACTAACTGTAGTTGCAAGTCAGTCCACACACAATATTAATGCTGGGAGATCTCAGCGTCAAAAAATCCCAAGGCAGAAAGAAGTGTGGCAGTGCAAATGGCAGCAGTATGCACCACCCAAAATAGGAGCCTGGTTGCCTGGAGCCACACTCTGGCTGCTGGCCATACTCCATGGGCCCAGACTGCTGCTGCTAGAGCCCTGGGAGGTCCCCAGGTAAAGCTGTTGGGGCCAGCCCAGATGCTGGTCCCAACCTTCCCTACCCCACCCAGGGTAACTTACTGTGTGCCACAGTGCACATGCACAGTGTTCCCCAGGAACAAGGAGCAATGGCACAACTAAGCGCTGTTATGTGTCCCCAGGGAAACGCACATACATACTCATCTGGACGTGCTCTATGTGTCGCATTTCTCTACATAGATCAAGTATGGAAATGCAAATAATTGATTATAATGGCTAGGTACACACTTAATTGTGCTTTAAATGTGCAGAAAGCTCTTTACAGTCATAACAGAACAGATGTTCATGGCACATAAAGCACTTTAAAAATGGCAGGTCCTGGTCTAAGTGAACCCTAGATGGATGTGTACTAATCCAAAGCAATCTGTTAGAGCACTTTATTGAACAACTGTGCCAGATCCCATCAAGGGTTAACTTACAGCGTGATCACTGCTATCCCAATTCACAACAAATTTAGGGCCAGACCCTATTCAACTATTAGGCACCTGTGTGGTCCTAGTGTAGTCCTATTTCAGCCAGTTTGAGCCCCTGAAAATCTATGAATGCATCTGGCCAAAACACGATTTGAGATATAACTGGCAACAGACATAAAAGCCAATAAAAGGGATTCTACAAGTTTGTCCAAGAGAAAGAAGACCAAAGACACAATAGGTTCACTGCAAAATGCAGAAGGCAAACTAGTTATGGATGATGCAGAGAAGGCTGAAGTATATAATGTCTTTTTCATTTCAGTCTTCACAAATTGGGGCAGCTACCAGATGATGACTGCAGTTGACATCAAAGATAGGGAAGGAGCAAATAGCCTGGAGTAGAAGATAAGGATAGGGATTACTTACTGACGCTAGATGCTTTCAAGCTGGCAGGGCTGGATGGGATGTACCTTAGGTTACTGAAGGAATTAGCTGAGGAAATTTCAGAGCTATTAGCTATCCTCTTTGAGAACCCACAAAAGTCAGCTGAGGTCACAAATTGTTGGAAAAGTGCAAATATAGTGCCCATATTTAAAGGGAAGAAGAATAATCTGGATTGTTAAAGACCATTTCAGCCTGACCATGGTATCTGGAAAGATCATGGGGCAGGTCCTCAATCAATTATGAAGCACTTAGAGAAGAACAAGGTGATCAGGAACAGCCAGCATGGATTCACCATGAACAAGTCATGCCTGATCTACCTGATTTCCTTCTATGATCACTATCCTTACCCAGTAGTCATCAATGGCTCGATATTATATATTTTCATTAATGTATTAAAAAAACCAGTAAGATGAAAAATCCCCAAACACAGACATATGCACTTATATGCGTGCATGCGCGTGCACGCATGTGCATGCGCACATGCACATGCGCGCGCGCGCACACACACACACACACACACAC
>NW_017729034.1:88844512-88865834 GCF_001723915.1 Gavialis gangeticus
ACACACACACACAGCTACAATTGTTAGCCTGATAACCTCAGGCCCAACCCAGCTCCCACTGAAGTCAATGGAAAGTCTCAATGGAAGACTTTGGGAGATAAATCTAAGGTTCTTAATGGCCAAAGCTGATGGATTTGCAGTTTGTCACCCTCTTACCTACAAAAGTCCCCCCCTACAAACCAGGATTAAAGTATACTTGAGCATACTGGTTTAGAATAACCTTGCATCATCAAGAAGACTTCAGTCTTCAGAACTTTCAACATAATTTTCACAAGCAAAAAAATTACACATAAATGCAACAATTAAAAAAAATGTGGAATTTTTCAAAATCTTTGTTATTGTTCCATTTCTGCCCTTATTGAATTCAATAGAAAAATGTGGCTTCAAGGAGATCAGATTTGGATCTACACTGGGTGACTGAAAATCCCAGCTATAGGACTTGAGATGTTCTAAAATATGAACTCACATCACAACTACATTACTTTGCAGAAATGATGGTGTTCATATTTGATAATATATTTGAAAGCATTTAGGAGGAATAGGATTTTCTACAGCTATGTCAGTTTCCTCCATAATCTTTTGTTTAAGTTCCAACATTGTGTTTTCTCACACATTTGTAGGATGAAAGATAATTTATGAAACCACAATAAAAATTAGAGTATAGTGCCCATAAGCAGCTGACTCTTGGCAGAAGCCATTACACTTCTAAATAATGGGCGCGTCTTCATGTGAAATTAGTCTGATGCAGTAAACCCCAGTGCAGTTTGTTTACATTTGTGCCTGAGACGGCAGCACATTGAGCTGGGGTGGTGAAGCCCTGGCGAGCAGAAGCCCAGAAGTCAGCCAGGCAGCCCAGAGCTGCTCTGACCTGGTTCAGTGTACTGTGGAGGGGCTGGCTGGGGCAGGAGGGTGCCATAGTGCGGGGCTAACCAGCAGGCAGCTCCACACTGTAGCACCCTCATGCCCCAGACATCTCTGGCTGGCATCTACATATGTGGTGCAGTGGAGTAACTAACTCTGCTATATGATAGTACTTGTGTTGGGCAGTGCTATCCTACAGTGGAGTTAATTAGTTTACTCTGGCCTAACACATGTAGATGCTGATGCTTTATCACAGAGCTAATTAGTCAGCTCGCAGTAAACATCTTGTGTCTAAGTCTTTCTAATCTGAAGGATCCTTCCCATCCCACATTCCATTAAACAACTAGCACCAAGAATTCATCAGAAGCTTGAGTGTTCCCATTGAAACTGACAGTAAAACTCCCACTGACTTCAGTAGGCAAGACTGGGCCTGGGCTTGGGCCTGTCTTTCTCAGCTCTTTTCTTTTCTAAGAAGAGATTTCTACTTAGGTTTAGCAACTTATCTTCAAAACCAATGGTTAACAGTATTTTTATTTGGAGTTGTTAAACAGTAGTAGCATTACTGCTATTTTCCATGGTAGGAGTGATTAACTACAGAGAATGGACCAACATTATCACAATCAAGTGGTGGAAGTTGCAGCAAGTGTCATCTGATTTGGGTGTTAAGAGGAGAAAAGCTTGTAAATGAGATCAAAGCTTAAGGTCTGCAAAGGTGTTACCAAAAAAGCTCAAGGAAAGCAGGGGTGCTGAATGGGTCTGCAGAAGCCATTTTTCTTACCCAACTGACCCAACCTTGGTCATATGGCTACACCTAGGATCTGAAGCACCTTTCTGGGAAAAGCAGCAGCAGCAGTAGCAGAAATGTGTAGCATTACTGTAGTGTCAAAAAGGGCAAGGAATCAATGAAAGAAACAAACATACATGCAATTTTTTGTGCAGAAAGAACTCGCCAAATTTATTTTATTTTTAAACTTTAAAATTCATGGAGTCAAAGTCCACCATGATCACAAACTATTATATTTATATCCCATTTGAAGTTCAACTCTACTTTGAAGGGGTACCTTCTGATTATTGCTAATAAGATAAGAAAATTAAACATGCATAAACATTGAAGTAGAGTTATGATAAAAAAATCATTTTTTCATAGAGTTAATAATCCACTAAAGCAGTATATTACATTGCTGGTATCCAGAGATCTTTGCATGGGTCAAGGTGCTGATCATGATATGCACTTTTGGACTTGGCACTTCACACATTCCTCATCACCATGTACAATGAATACATCATAAGCATAGTGTACTTTGGATTGTGTCAGCTCATAGAGCTCAGTAATATAAGAATAACAAGCCATTTCCATATTTTCATTTCCTTTTGCTCTTCCCCAGAATCTAATAGAGTTTTAACACATCTTTTTAGAAAATGGCTATTTTTAACATGACAAAAATGACAGCTTCCTGTCTTTCACTGCCAGGTCCCACTTGTCAGGCTGAATTATTCTGTTTCTATTGATAATGACTCCTTCACTTGTAGGTAGGATGGATTGTGAATTGCACAATGCTGAGGCTACTTTAAAAGTTACAGCTGGCAATCTACCAAATAAAGTTGAAAGGAGATTCAGTAAAAGAAGTGCAAATGAAAAAGATGAACAGTTTGTGAGCAATTATTTTTAAAATATTGCATGAAAGAGTGAAACATAGGCTGGGGGAAGAGAAAGAGTGAGAATGTTAAAAAATTGCTGGAGAATGCAAGAGAAAGAGCATATACTAAGAAAGGTTAATTTAAGGAACCAAGGCAATGATCTGTTAGAAATATGAAGACAAAGTTACAGAAAACCAAATGAATGTAAGATTCAATAAGACAAAAGCAAATAAATTAATTTATATGGAAGATAAGGGCAAAGGCCATATTTGCTTATGGGCTAATACTGAAGTTTTAGTTTTAAAACAATCTGAAGGAGAATCAAATGAAAAATATTTAAAAGCAAGATGAAATACTAGTAGGCAGATTAAGTATAGAGCTTCCTGCAACTAAGGGATAAGGTTTATTTAAGGCAGTGGTTCTCAACCTTTTAAGATTCGAGGCACCTGTCAATAGACTCAAGGCACCCCTCAGAGAATACCAGCTTAGTTTGCACTTGTTTTTATTGATTACAGAAAAATAATACATCAGTTCTTCTATTGCAAATACCTCAGAAAGGCCACAATGGGTTGGAATGGTTTTAACACTATGGATTCCTATTTGAAATCTCTGGGTTTATGTTGTGAATCATGTTTGCTGTGGCAACCAAGTTAAGAATCACTGATTTACAACCATCCATAGTAGAGAAAATTAACCTAAATCACTGAAAACTTAATTACCAAAGAACATATGAAAAACCTTCAGGAGCAAGAAAATTAGAAGAAATTAGCTCTAGCTTTCCACCAGATCATCCTCAAAGTATAAGAACCTAACTCCCCCACACCCCAACAAAAAAAAAAGTTGACTGCTTTTGAGATAAAGATTTATACTCATAACTTTTTAACTTTTTATAGCCAGAAATTACACTCCAAGGGCCTTATGGCTTCTTTAGAGTCTTATCCAAGACAAACCTGAAACTGGAAAATTTAAACAAACATTTTAAAGTCAACAATCAGGAGAAAGTAACAAGAAAGGTAGTTTTCTGGGCCTTCATCTGAGATCTAAATGATTTCCTTTTTGTAAATATTGCAAATGACTATATTTAAACATATGTGAACCTCAAGGATTTGAAAGACTGGTTGTTAGACACAGGATTAGTGAAAATGAATGGTAAGCTAAACTTCCTTTTTTGGCAATAAAGGGGCAGTGAATTATGGTAAATGTACATGTGCTTAGCCCACAGAACTGGAAGAGCACAGATTTTCCCTACATATTTCACAGTATGTGGCAATGAAAATGAAACAGTGTGCTAGTATAGTAATACTAAACCCCCCCCCAAGCAACTCTAGAAATATAGGCAGTATGATTTCTAATTTTTCCACAGAATACCCATTTGGTTAAATGTCACTCTTTATTAAACCATGCAATACCAGTAACTTTGATTAGGTTATCCAACGTATTGAAAGGTAGAATTTAACATGAGTTTTACTATTGGTCTTATGTGGTATGTATAATATAATAACACAAGATTCTATAAAGTATGCTTTCATCATGTATGACATAAGAAGCATTTAAAATCATAAATGAAGATAGTATTTTGGTCCTCATCCATAGGCCACTGTAGTCAAAAGAAACATTTTCATTGACTCCATTTGTTTTTGCTACCAGGCTTTTTATATTGTACAGTTCTACAAAACTGTTCAATATAAAACTTATATGCCGTCACATTGACTTGGAAATCACATGTGAGGAGTAAAGTGTCAAGAAGAGACTTGTTTATTTGCTGTGCACACATCCAGCAATCCATTATTCGATGTTAAGAACATTTGTAATAGCTAGATTAATTTTACAGCAGCTGTACTAACTCCTTACAATATGAAAGTAAATATAGTGGGATAAATTGGAGATTGAAACAGCAACAAACTCCATGAGCTAAGATAAATGTTTTTAAAAATATGATGAAATCCTGCTACTGAATGTGTTTATCTTTAACAAAAAGTGATTTTGATGTGGTTTTACCTCTCAGGAAAACTTTTTAAATATCACAACACAGTTTGGATTGCAGTTGAAGGCTTTTTTGGGTTGGATGTTTAATTTTTTTACTTAATAGTTTTATTTAGAATACCAAATGATTGTTAGAATGGATTGTGGGGGTGGGGAGAGGTTGGCTACAGGATTGTGGATTATGGACAAGACAAAGTGAGCTTTGAGAGTGGGGTGGAGTTGACTGTGAGTTGACAGGCTGTGGGAAGATAAGGCTGCAGAGGGGGACAGAGGTTTACTAGGGGTTCTAAAAGATTGAGATCTGCCATTTCAGAAAGTAGATTATGCTGCAACAGAAGAATTTACTTGGCTTACCATGGATGTGAACTTAGTCAGCAACATTCTGTGACGGGTAAAAATTAAGTTGGAAACATGATTAGCTAAGTTTTATAAGACTTGGTGACTTATGCTACCTTCAGTACAGTAGGTAGTTAAGACCAAAGTAATTTAAATGAAATAACTGTCATGATATTGATGCAAGGTACATCTGTGCCTCACAAGTCAAATATTTATGAAATGGCAGGTTGCGGCCCATAGTGTGTAATCATGAATTCATTTGATTTCAGTAGCGGATTTACCTTTACCAATAAAAAAATCAACAAGAAAGTTACCTTTGACCACCAATGCTTCTTTTCTCCTTCATCCCTTCTGTCACAGTGCTTGACTGAATACTTTAAAGAAGAGAAACATAAGAATCAATTAGAGCAGAGTCCTATTCTATTGATATTTAATCAATAGTCAGCACTGACATTTACCTGATATTGACCACAAACACAGTATAATTCCACTTCTGGAAGGTTTGATTTAGCTGAAAAATACAAAGAAAATAATCATAAGGATGCAGTAGTACTACATTATTCATGAAAAGAAGAATAAAAACACAAACCCACTTCAGAACCCTGTCCATCCTCTCTACCACCACACAAAGTTCTCTCTTGCCCTTGCTTATCACCTTTATGTAGAAAAACAGAGACCGTCTTCCCATTCCTGTGAAATTATTCCTTTATAAAGTTTGGGTTTTTTTCCTATTGGGGTGGGGCGTTTCAGTGGGGAGAACTTCACTAAATGTACTTTGTAAGAATAGACAAGTACAAGAGACACTTAAACCCCCATGCTACTATTTATAGAGAGGATGTGGTTGGAAAAGATTTTTGGATGCTGAATATTGTGGAAACTATAATGTTATGGTTTCATCAAAAGCCTATAAGATGCTGCAGAGCCTCTGTTTTAATCCTGTATTGGAAATATTTTTAAACTTGCAGTAGGTGTTCAGACTTGCCCTTTCGAAGACAACTGGAATTTTACCATTGACTTTATTGGATACCAAGTCAAAGAGTGTAGTGCTTGAAGACATTAATTACTTATTTGTCTCTCTCCTCACCTAAACAGCTCACAAATAGAGGTCAGAGATCCATGAAGCCTACTATTTGCAGACACCATGCACGGTTTGGTTTGGTTTTGCTTGCTTGCTTGTGGGGACTGGATCGAGTGGAGTGCCATTGCCATCATGTGTGACAGTGACAGATTCTCAAGACTGAGAAGAATTAGCAAGGGGAACCTTGGATGGTGAGGGGAAGAGGGTGAAGCAGATTCTGATAACATTTTATTCCCCACCCAGACTGTGGTCTTAAGGAAAGACGGAGAATTAAGAGGAGTGCTACTACTGGGGAGGTAGTCTTTGTTGCCTGCCATGAACATTCATTCTAAGTTTGTTCACCTGTATTCTGTCAAAGGACACTTTATACTGGTTGGGAAAATAACATGTTCTTGGGCCCATTCTACAGAACGAAAGCTCCATATTCAGTGATTCCTAAAGCACATCAGTGAGAGATTTCATCAGACTTTTCAGTATAACAGGTAATCCACACACCATAACTGATTCCATTCCAACCTCATTGTGGGATTAGCATGCAAAGTAGGCTGTATTTGATGCAGTTTGAAGATGCAAGGTCTCCCATTCTTTAGGCAGAACTGCAAGCAATTTAATCATACACCTCTACCATTGATCCCCTTTATGTCCATGCTGTATGAACCATCTGAATGAACCAAACTGCTTCGAAGACTAGGTTTGCACTGTGCAGTTCTCTCATAACGCAGGGTGAGAGAGTGCAGCCCTAGGTTATTCACAAGCAGTAGGGCAGTAAGAAGCAAACAGAGTACAGGTTTCCCTCGATTTATGCAGGTTCTGTATATGTGAATTCACTCTTATGCAATGAGCATGTTTAGACCCATCATTCATTATATGTGAGGTAAATTCACTCTTATGCGATTAGCATAGGTGCCCCCCATCCAATCAGGTAAGTCTGTGGGGGGAGGGGAATGGGTCATGGGGCTGACGGCACAGTGCAGCTTGTCCGCACTCACCTTAGCCCCTGCTGCAGCAGCTCCAGGAGCAGCTGGCACCAGTTGTGGAAGGAACTGTCAGTGGGTGTGGGTGGGATGTGCCTCTTGCTGCTCTACAACCCCCAGGAGGGCCACGCTGAGTGCCAGGAACAGCCCAGTGCTGCTGTTGGCCTCAGCCTGCAGCAGCAGCCTGTTGTCCCGCACACAGATCTGGGGAAACACGCCCCCCAGGAAGAGCCTGGCACAGCCCCCCAACCTGCAGCCCTCCCGGGGACATGACTTACCTGTGGGACATGGCTTATGAGGAAAAACTGAGGAAACTGGGTTTATTTAGCCTAGAGAAGAGGATTACATAGATTTCATAGACATTAGGGAGGAGACAGAAGAGATTTAATAGCAGCCTTCAACAACCTGAAACGGGATTTGAAAGAGGATGGAGCTAGATCGTTTTCAGTGGTGGCAGATGACAAAACAAGGAGCAATCGTTTCAGGTTGTGGCAAGGGAAGTTTAGGTCTCATGAGGAGGGTACAGGTTACCCAGAGAGGTGGTGGAAGCTTCATCCTTGGAAGATTTCAAGACTCGGCTAGACAAAGCTTAGGCTGAGATGATCTAGTTGGGGATGGTCCTACCTTGAGCAGAGGGTTGGACTAGATGACCTCCTGAGCTCCCTTCCAACCCTTATTTTTTATGATTCTATTATTGAAACTCAGAGAAAGTCTTGCCCCTCCACTCAGGGTCAGATTAAGTTGGTAAATACTGTGAGGTTTTTTCCTTCTGTAGTGGCGGGGCAGGGAGGGGGAGAGGGGGCTCTTCCTTAAATCTCTCAAAAGTATTTTAATACTCTTGCATCAGCAGGCCATTGGCCATTGTTGTCTCCCCGCTTTACCTGTTAGAGCAGGTTAAAGTGTTGTGTTCTGTGGTTATGTGACAGGGTTGCCTGTGTAGTTTTAGTAATAGGTTAGACAACGAATTGTATCAAATGAGCTGGGTAACAGGCCTGTGCAAATAGGGAAGTATTTGATTCGGATTCGGATTCAGCTGATTCGGAGGACAGTGATTCAATTCAGAGATTCAGATCACTGTCCTGAATCAATTCGGCCAAATTGGCTTTGGAAGATTCAGCCCTGATTCAGAGAGAAGCCTGCCAAGTTTCAAGGAGATAGGTGCAGGGGTTTCTGGGAAGCTGCACCTCAAACTGCTGAAAGCAAAACTTGTGTCACTTGTGTGTGTTAAGGCAGACTTAGATGAAAACAGCAGGGGTGGTAGCCTATAACCAGGGGCCTTCCTGGTGCCAGTTAGATCTCTGCCCACTCACCTGTTTCTGGGCCAGCTGCCCGCCCCTCTTTTGCTCAGGCAGAAATGGTTCACAAAAGGGATAGAAAGCCTGCAGATAGAGGCTTATATGCTGTTTCTATTTCCCTCCCCCCAGAGCACTGTGAATGGAAGGGGATTCAGGGAAAGATCACAGTCACTGGCCAGCTAGAGATATCTGTCTTTCCCCCCTGCTCCCCCTCCCTCTTCTCAGTTTCTGTTCCCCTGAAAGACTGCCTTCTGAATATCCAAATCTCTGAATCTTTTCCCAAATCTTTTCTGAACTGATTCAGAGGTATTTTTGGTCTCCCAATTTGATTTGGATTTGGTGATTTGGCCTCTGAATCAGGCCAAATCTTTTCCAAATCAAATTGGAGACCGAAGCTTCACACACCCATACTGGATATGGATGATCTGGCCTCAGGCAGGGGGTTGGACTACATAACCTCCAGAGGTCCTTTCCATCCCTACTATTCTATGATCCTATGAGTCTAAGAATACAGTGCACATTTGACCCACCAGATCCATCCATCAAACCCCTACACTTTATTTTAATCATACAATCTATCACAGATTCAAAGCCCTCTATTACCATGTAAACACCTTACCTATACATCTTTTGTCAGAAGATCATCATGCTCCAAAAAGTTGCAACTTAATTTACATCTCTCAAACATGCTGCCCTCTCCATAGCATACTAAAGCAAACATTTATTATATAAAAGGACAGAGAAAAGCTACAATACAAACTGGCTTTCTACATAGATAAAAACACCCACCTCAAACCACCAAAAAAGATAATGAGTCTAAGTTATTTTTTTCTTCTATCCCTTGAATTAAGTTAAAATTTTACACATTGGGCAAGGCTATTGATTTACAGAGTTTTAACTTAAAAACATGGTTTAGATCAGTAAATTAGCTTTAAACATGGCTCAAGTATCACCTCAGATATTGTATTATCAAAGCCTTCCACAGACAGAGAGAAACACTTTATTTAATTTTAGGATTCATTTAATTATCTTTAGACTTTTGCAAAAGTAAAAAGAAAAACTTATCATGGTCATCCACCCCTGCCATCAATCCCTAAATAAAAGAAAGAAAGAAAGAAAGAAAGATAGAAAGAATAATTTTATTTGTACACAGATCTAAACCCTATAATAACTTTCCTAATATGAGAAAAGGGAGGAAGGAGGTGTGTCCTGGCTCAAAGTCCAAAATGCCCCATAAACAAGAAATGTCCCATTTTCCTTCTTTTATAAATATGAATACTTATTTATTTTATTTTATATTTCAAAGCAGTCTCACACTTGATGTACACTTTTGCTTTAAAGCTGTTAATTACATATGAAATGCTAAGATCAAACATCAACATTAGATGAAACAACATCAGGTTTCCCTTGGTCTAAGAAATATTGCAACTGAAGACCTTATTATGCCAACAGCAGCTTGATGAGGATGTTTTTCATACCTGATGACTATTATTTCCTGACTTTCTCCTCATAACTTTAAAGATCTCTGTTTACAGATCATCCAGTTCTGCATGGCCAGCTACATTTGGAAGGTTTCATATTTCCAGATTCCTTTTCTTAACATAAACCCAGCCTTGCATAGGAAATACCTGCTGCAATTAACAAATGTACCTTCTAGGTTTTACGACAAATGTAGAAAGCGTGCCTGGTTCCACGTATATATCTAATTCTGGTCTATCGATTGCTGGTGGTACTGCTTTCTCTAAATTCTAAATCTAATGCTATTACCAGGAAAAAATTCAGTGTAATACTTTTAGAATATTATTTTTCCATGCAAGTGCCTGCCATGCGGAACTGCAAATGAGGTAAGTACTCTTTGCCCTTGTAAATGAAAGAGAGAGGAAGCTTCTGTATTAAAACCTGGCATGTAGTGAGGAAGTTCATGAGTTCCTTATCCAGAGGGCCCATGAATTCATTTAAAAACAAACAAACAAACAAACAAATTAATCACATTGCCTCAAAGACTGGTACAACTGCAGGGAATCCCAGTTGCTAACCTTAGAGCTAAAGACTGGTGAAGTACATAATGATGGAGTAGGGTAAAAAAACCTTGATTTTAAAGTGTTTATTTTAAATGAGCACTCCTTGCTGTTATTTTTATTTCTGTTCAAGCGGAACATATCCAAAAGTGCCTATATAACTTAGGCTAAACTTAATCCATGACTTGAAAGCCCAATCACCCATTTAATTTAATGGGTGATCTAGGTGCTCGGGTGCTTTCAAAATCCCACACTTAAGAGAGGGTTGCCCAAATTCTCAACACCTTGGGGCTGCATCCCTGCAGGCCATGCACCCCTGGGCCACACACCATGCAGGCTTTCTTGCTGTGTGTCCCCCTCCCCAACACACAGGCTCCCCTGTCTCTGTGGTCTGCCCTTTTGCATGAGCTGCCTCAGGGTTCCACCATGGCATAGGCCACCTTGATCCCAGAAACCTGGGGACTTTGGGACATGCCACCCCACATACATGGGTGGGGACAGGAAGCACAAGCCAGAAGAGGGAGTGGGCGTCCAGAGGCTCCAGGAAGCAACAGCAAGAGCAATGACAGGAGCATCCAAGAGGGAGCCTGGGAGCTGCAAGTTAACTCCTTGTGGACTGCAAGCAGCTCACAGCCTGCTAGATGGACAGGCCAGATCTAAAATAACTTTTGAAATATCTGGCTCTGAGTGCCCAAGTCATTTAAGAAAACAGGATTTACGGTTCTCTCTTAGAAAAAAATTTACTCATAAGGCTTTATAATTCAAACAAGGATCAAGGCCCTTCCATCTTTCCCCTCCTGTAATAGGCGCTGTGCAAAGAAGTAGCATAAAGAAAAATGCTATTCTATACAGCTCACACTAGCCTAGCTGGATTATTTGACGCCCCCTCTTTCTTCCAATTCTTTCAGACTGATGAAATCTGTTGGACAAATTAATTCAGGTACTACTGCATTAATAGAAACTCAGCTTACCCATTTTGCCACCACATTCTGTACTTCTGACTTTGAGTCAATGTTGGAACTGTAGACAGTAATAGAAATCCTGTAGAACAGCCCACCTGTCCATTAAACATGGTATTACAAAAGTTAGAAATATTGAATATAGTTTGTAACTTATTGTCAATTCTTCTTTATTGTCAATTTTTCTCTATTTCTCTATTTTTTAGTGTCTTGAAAGATATTGGAACCCACATTCTGGGGCACATAAAACTCTTGTTAATATTAGAGTTTGTAGTCTCATTGTGTGTGTGTATCATGTATATACACATTAGAGTATACATAAAGCTTCATATACCATGTGTTTTATATCAGCATATACAAACACATGTGTATATAGTGCTGCATTATATATACTTCATATATTACATATATTAATATATACTCATATAGTCTATACATAGGATAGCATGCTTATATATGCATATATGAGTGTCATATGTGAATGAAATCATCTCAATGTAGGATATATATACAAAAAATAAACATTTATACATACATTTTATAAACTAGTGCTAAATAGTTTCACACCAACCACCAGATGGTGACCCAAAGCAAGATGCAGTCAGACTAGCAAAGCGTTACTCTACATTTGTCATCACTCTCAGGAAACTAGAGAACAACAACAGGCAAAAATGAAAAGTGCTTCACTTTCCCCTGGTTAAAGGAAAGGTATTTGTTACTATCTTCAGAATATCGATTACAGAAAATTCTTCTCACAAAAAGATAACTGATGTAAAACCATCAGACACCACTGAGAAAATTTGGCAGTGAGGAGTGAAAATTCCAAATATATAAGTTTAAGTGAATTATCAGAACTGGATTTTTTCCTATGCTATTCAGATTTTCCAAAGTTTTCCTAGTTAAATTTGAGCTTGATCTTTGGTTTTTCAAAATTTAAATCCTCCCACATCATAAAAATGTAAGTACTATAAATGAAAAAGAAAATCTAAACTAAATTAAAAATAAAATAAAAATATTGGATATCAGGGCTGAAGGTGTGTGTGTGGGGGGGGAGGGGATAGTAAACAGATGATCATCAGTTATCCCTGTAGTCTCCTGAGAGCTTTGCTGGTTAGTAACTAGGAAGACAGCAATTGGAGACCCTATATTATTAATGGAATATGCTATGTTTAAAGTTGTATTTGAAGGATGTTACAAATTCCCTACTACTGTTAAATGACTATTCTATAGTCTTATACTACATGAAGCTATGTATAAGCACTAAACCCAGGTATTTCTATATAAAATTCTATATCTACAAACTGCATATCTAGCAGATGAGATGATTTTTTTCTACATCTAGCTTAATGCCTTGACATACTGTAGTTGGCCTCAGGTCCACATGGGCAGTTCAAGTCAGCGAAGGAGTTACATAAACAAGATAAAATTAATCTGGGAGAGCTGGTAAGTAGGTTCAGTGGTGTATAAGGGGTAGAGTTTTGGCTTGCTGAAGCAGATAAATTGGCTAAGGAATTTGCATGTGCTGAAATGGATGACTGATGGTACTTTACTGGAGAAGCTGAAATTTGGGACTGCAAAACAGAATGATGGATGGCTGCTGCTCCAGTTATCATTAGAGTGTAGTTTAAGATGTTCTCACTATCATGAACGATAGTCCCAAGGTGTGGAGATGACAGAAATATTGTACTAGTTAAGTCTGAAATTCTTGTTGGTTCCAAAACAGAAGAAAGATTGGCTAATTTTCCATAACCAGCATAGTCTTCAGAAGTCTGAGGTACTGTTTGTAGTTGCAAATCAGAGACATAAATATTACTAGTGGTCAAAGAAGACATTCCTTTTTGAATAAACTGTTCAGTGTGCTTGTTAAAAGAACTGTATACCTCCCACTTTGATTCTCCTCTTGAGAACCCCAATTCAGTATTTGATGTCAATAAAGTAGCACTTCTGGAGTTCACATCATCATAGATCATTCCCATTTGTGCTGTTTGAGAAGATGTCAGAATGCTGTCTCCATCTTCAATAGATTTTTGTCCTACAATAGTCAGGTGACTTTTACTTCCTACATTCTGTAGATAACTCAAGCTTGGAGACATTTGGTCAAAGTAATTTGGAAGGTCTTGTGACAGTGGGGGTGTAGAAAAGACACATGCTGTGGAGTAACTGTTAAGAGATATTCTAGACCTGATTTTTTGTTCTGAATGAAGAGCATGTGTTGTTTCTAAAGACAATGGCATTATGAAGGAGTTAGAACTTGGTGAACTGTAAGTTTCTGAAAAATCAAGTTCCAAATCTGCCTGAGCTTTGTCTTTTTCATGTTCTATAACTATTGTCCCTGAAGTGCTTTCCATGATGGTTTGTAATACTGATGGCACTTTGGCTTTATCACTAACTGAACTTGGAGCTGATTTGTTGACCATGCAGGAAGTATGGTTGTTCCTTGTACATGAAGGTTGGACTGTTGAGTGTGTGCGAAGGATTGAAGCAAATGTCTGTCTGTGTTGCTGGAAGGCCATATTAACTTGACTGTCATGTACACTTTCATCCCAAGTTTTCATAGTTAAACTAGTTAAACTGTTTGTGAAAATTGCTTGGGCAATATCAGTGGTAGTGGTCTGTAAGTGTATGAAAGGTTTGCTTGAAGATTTTTCTAGTGAAGGGAAAGGAAAATCAAACGAAAACGTATCATTTGCCAACACATTTATGTTAGGAGAAACAGCCATTATTGATTTTAACTGTGATGCTGTCCTTTCAGCCCTTTTTGAACTCTTTAGTGAAGGAATCACAACCATTGAACTTGAGCTTTCCACAGTCAAAGATGGCACAGAGCTAGCAAAGTTCACTTCTTTTATTACATAACCTGATACATTATTGGTGGTAGTTTGCATAGGAATACTATCAAGTTCAGTTGGGGACCTGACAAATGGCAGTCTCTCTGTTGGGGAAAAAAGTGGTTTATTAAATAAGAATGACCCCCTTTCTGAAGGTTCCCCAGAAAACCCAGGAGTCTCTTGTTTGGAATGGTAATACATGGTCCAGTAATTTCCTAATAAAGAAGGAGCAATATCTACATACTGTGTTGGAACAACTATGTGACCTTGTTTCAAGGAGTTTCTCCTGTTTTCTGACTCTTGTGTGGAAATAACAGAATCATCTTGTAGGTTATCATTATGAATTGCATTTAAATTATCCTCCAATATTTCAATTCCAGGGATCTCATTTGGTTTCCTTTGCAAATTTGTCATGGGTTTTAAAGAATGAGGCATATCATTGATATTGTAAATACCTGTGTTGAGTTCAAATTCTTGCTCTGGAGATGACTTGTCATTTTGCTCTTTTGGCAACTTGGTCAAAGGTCTAACTGGAAACAAGTCACTTTTCAAATATTCATTATTAAAGGATTCTTGATAAACAGATAAAGTAGTAACAGCATGTTGAAATTCTGAACTTGTCTTGCTTGTTCCTAGTAAGCGTAATGGCCACTTCACTAATTCTGTGCTGTGTTCACGTGTTAGAAGAATGTGTGACTGGATATCAGGCATGACTTCTGTATGTACTTCTTGCATATTTTGGAAGAAATGAGATGGGGTTGATGGCTGTGACTGTTTGGGGGCTAAGTTTGTATGGTCCGCTGAATGTTGTTTCTTAGAATATTTAGCTCTTGTAGGCTGCAATTCATCATTTAATGCTGGAATATATGGGCTATTCCTAAATGGATCTTCTATAATTCTCTTAGAGGGTAGTAGGTGAGTATTTGAAAGAGCAAATTTTAGTAAGTCCAGCCTACTTTTCTGATACATCAACTCCTGAGTAGAAGAAACAAATAAACTAGACTGAGAATGATAGTTTTCTTTTGGAATGTCAGGAGTGACAGGATGATATGAAGTAGCTTTATTCCACCAAACTGAGGATTCCAAAACTCCATATGTGCTTTCATGTGTGGAAGAGGAAAAGATCCACAGGGATTCTTTTGTATGTCCATTAAGGGAATTTTTGCTAACTGGAGACTGGAATGCTGACTCCGAATTAGGATATGGATACTCCAGTGTATTAGGCAAAGTCCATGTCAGTTCTGCACCAAAACTTCCAGTCTGCAACGGAGGAACTACTACATTCTTGGAATAATCTGTACTTACAGGAGCTGTCAGAATTTGTTCTATATCATGAGTCTCACTTAGGAAACTGCTAGGATTATTTGAAATACTCTTACTGATTGACTGATTCGTGGTAATACTATGTTCTATGCCTATATTTTCTTTAAAAGGAACCAAGCTACCAACTTCAGGCTCCCCAGAAGCAGGCGATGTGGTCTCAAAAGTATAGAGAGGGAACATGTTGTATGTATTTTTTCTCTCTGGGTTTTGTTCCTCGACTGATGGACTTTTACTGGGATGGAGAGGTCTTTGTCTCACTGGCCAAATAATTGGTGTTGAGATGATTCCTATGTTTTTGACCCCTTTTATTTTAGAATCTTGCTGCCCTTGTAGTAGTGGATGGGAGCTGTCTGCTGAATTTCTCTTCATTCTGAAGATAACTGCAGCAGGAACTCTGAATTCCTGCAGGTCTATGTGTAGTCAGCCACAGAGTTAATGGATAGAAAAAGAAAACATTATTTGCGTAATCTTCCTGACTTTTCTTAAGTCAGGCATCAAGCTTAGTGCATTTGCTTATAATAAGTCTAAATTTGGCTCACTGTCTCTTAGTCTTCCTGCTCTTCATTGAGAGTTTCAAAGCCACCCAGAAAATTGGAACATCCAGTTCCTAATTCATATTAATGGTAGCTGAGCATCCAGTTTCCTTAGAAGTCTCTGAAAAATCTTTGTCTTATTCTTACAATTAGGGTAACTGTTTGGTATGAACATCTAGAGATTAGCTTCATAAATAGTAACTAAGCACCCATTGACATAACTGACTCAATACTTTTGGGATTTGGCTTCTTGCTTTTAAATTATGGTCAAGTACTAAACAAAAGGAATATAGCAGTATAAATGGATGCATTTGTTAAAAGCACATAAACATTGATTTAATGCTCTGGAGCCTGCTGAAAGTGAAATCCTCACAGAAATGGAATTTTGAGTTATTTTGTAAGATTTTACAGACAATCAGCAATGCCACTGTATTATAGTTTCTCAACAAAATGTTAAAAGAAATCTCTGCTTTCCAGTATGGTGCCAATAGCTTCATTAGTTATCATTCATTCCCACCCCCTCCTCTCCCCGATCTTTCTGAATTAAAAGTTCATCATACTGGTGCTGTTAGTATTTCCCTTAAAACAACCAGATTCATCCCACTGTTAAGTAAATGGAAAAATTCCTATTGGAAGTGGAAGTTGTTGTCATTTCCTCCTGAAAGTTACTAGTGGGAAATAGGCCATCCAAAGTTCTACCAGTTTATTTGAAAAAGTGGTAGTTACATGGCACCTGAACAGTAGTGGTGTTAATATGTTCAAATCATGCGACTATTCTTGCCCCCTTCTTTTAAAATATTTTTCTGGGCTCTTTGTTCTTTGAAGTTTAGTAAATTAACAATATAATCAATGTATGAACTGAAATGTAGCAGTATTGCAAGAAATATGCAAACTTGCTAAAACCGTGGTAAGCAACACACAGCTTGGGGGTTGGACCTGGCCTGTGAAGAGGTTGGATTTGGCCAGTAAAGGTCCCAGTAAACCAGGGCGTCGAACCTTTCCACAGAGCACCCCCTCCACAGCTCTTCTTGGTGCTCTCTTGTACCTGTACTTACCCTTACTACAGAATTTGCCCCTTTCCATTGCTGCTGAGGTAGGGATTGGTGGGGGGGGTAAGTGCAAATGAGAGCAGAGACTTACATGCCACAGCAGCAAAAGGCTACCAACCCCTGAGCTAAAGCAATACTCTAGGTTATATCACTTTTATATAGATGGCTTCAATGATGTTATTCCTGATTTATGCTCACATAGGTATAGTCAGAATCAAGGCCAGTATGTCAACCTTAACTTTTATGATATTACTAGAAAAAGGAAACATACAAACAAACCTTAAAACACAAGAAACTTTCTCTAGATATAGTACAAGGAAAAACATAATTCAGGATTTCTTACCATTGTTTGGCTTATCGGTTCTATTAGTATCGGGCATGTTAGTGGTGACAGTGGGTGGTGTAGGAGTAGTAGCATTTACAGTAGCTGGTAATAAAGATGAGAAAGAGGTGAACTTGGATGAAACATGAATGTTAATGAGGTAAGGCAAACTGGGAATAATGCATGATAACATATATATACACACAGTGAATGAATCCATGTACTTAAACTGCTGTACATGCTGTATACACACACACTAATTTCCATATAAAGTGGTGGACATAAATGAACTGACATGAGTTCTGATCCTGAAATCTTTTACTTTCATTAACTTCAGTGGGAATTTTACCAGTGCAAGGGTTGCAAGATCACAAACTTCACAATCCTTAGATCCAGCAGCTGTGAAAGGCCAGAAAATAAATCATACAACTTCTAAGACACATAAACTAAGAACATGAGCTTGTGAAAAAATAACTGTCTCTACTCAGGGACTAAGGATGAAGAACAAATGTGAAAAGAACACACCCATGTAAGGATTCAATTAAGTGCACTGAGGGCTGTATAATGAACAGAATTAAAATCAGACTTTGAATACTTGTAAGGAATATATTTTCAAAGCTTCACATAGGATCTTAACTGACATTAATATGCATCCACTCCCACCCCACCCCACACAGAACTTAAAAAATTTACCACAAGCACTAGCTCAAATGCATTTTCTGTGAAGTGGAAGCAAGATATATAGCTGAAAATTCTTCCTGGAATGAATAGGATTATATACATGAAAGATCAGGAAAAAAAGGAAAGAAAAAAAAGGACCCAAAAAAAGTACTAAAGCTCAGCGCAGTAGCAATGCTGCTGTACATCAATGTGTCATGCATGCTCTTGTTTGAAAAAATATTTGGCCAACAATCATATTTTAAAGGTTAAAAACTGTATTTCAAAGATGGTTTTTTGTTTGTTTTTAGTTGCATTATGATACTGTTTTGCTATAAATTTCTCTAACTTTTTGGTAATGGGAGAGTAAATCTTTTAATTTTTTAATTGTTTTTATTTTGTTTAAACAAAATACAAGAAACAACTTAAAATTTGAACGTAAAGATGATATATTTTCAACCATTTGTATGACCAATAGATAGTTTCTTTGGCCAAGTCAACAAAAATAGTACTTCTGGAAAAATGGGAAAAAAAACATTCTAGAGTATCTAGTCCTTTATTCATGGTAAATGTTCCTATAGGAATCTAACATCTTTAATTCATATAAAAGGAATCAGTTATGTGTGGTCAAAATTTTGTTCTAACATTCTTTTGAAATAGGTTCCTTAAAAAAAAGCCTGTTTGAGATCTGAATAGGGCCAAACTATTCAAAGTATAGTACTCCATAATAATTAAAAACAGATGACCAGTCTTACATGGGTGGGAACAGGAGACGCTGATAGTGTTTAATGGACCATGCTGGTGTCAATTATTCCCTATCAAACTTAAATCACTTGCAGCCCACGGTGATGGTTTCTATAAGTTAAAAGATTGCATTCTGTGAGGCTATTTCTGTACTGTTTCAGGGTTTTCTTCCTGGAGGTGAGCAGTACTCAGAGTGAAATGTGTATGACTCTAAAAGTAGAAGTTTAATAAATCTTGACATGGAAAGAAGTGCCAAGGCTTCAAAAGCCCAGATGAAGATGGCAAGTGCTGTAGGAGTCAGAAACTGCTGGAAATCAGGCTTAGTGTATGTTATACAGTGAGAAGGAACACGGTTTCCTTTTGAGTTAATGAGTAACCAACTATAATGATTACTGCCATAATGATATACAATTTGCATTGTCATCTTAATGTTGGCTATAATGCTGTCCCATGAAGTCTTACAGGTGAGCTGTAATCTAGAATAAATTGGTTTGATCCGTTTTCTCTTCTGCCCTTAGTTTGGGGACAACAACCAACACAGTATTCTTCAGTATCCACTGCTAGCATACTAGAATGGCTTGCAATAACTGGTCTTATTAATAGCTTCATTCTAGGAGCATGATTAGGAGAAGGAAAAGTTGAGCAAAAAGGCAGCACAAAAAGAACAAAATTTTACTAGCCTATACCCAGATGCCTCAGGCACATGATACCTAATACTTAGGGACCTACCTAATTCACAGATGCTACCTTTGTATTTTGTGATCCCAGCATGGGGTTGGGGGCCAATTTTGTGGTGGAGCATGGTGGCCACCCCATGCCTCTGATCAGATGAGGAGCAGGACTTCTTGGGCCCTTTGCCTCAATCAGAGGCAAGGGAGGGGCCCTTCTGCCCTTGATGGAGATTGACAAATGGCCATCTGTTAATCTCTGGAGAGGGGTGGGACTTCCAGGGCCCCTTGGGCACTAAGAAGCATTGGAGGCCCCTCTGCCCCTCCCTGGAGATGGCCATCTGTCAACCACTGGGGAAGGGCGGAGTTTCCAGGGCCCCTTGTCTAATCTCCCTCATCACCCTCCACTCTCCTTCCCCCCCATGCTCCAGGAAGTCAGGGCTTCCCACACTTTTCTGTTTAGAGCTGCCTTCCTCCTCCCTCCCCCTTCCCCCCCCTCAGCGGACTCACTGCTGTTTTACTGTTTTTTCACGGTCCTCATGCTTTTTCAAAGGGACTGGGATTTTTCACTGGGGGACCTACCAAATTTGCAGAATTCCCTACTAATACTAAAGTGAAAGTATAGCCTAAGCTCCCTGAAGTGATAACATTAATGTTATAAGACTAATTTAATATGGAGGACTCTAGCCTCTGAGAAAAAATACATCTTAGCCATGAGGCTCATCCCACTGTTTTCATTTTAATACATAGTCCATGGGCCTGGGAGGTAGCAACACAGAGCAATTTTAAACTGAAAAGTAACTACATAATAATGGGGCCGTTTTATGCAAAATATCTGTTTTCCAGGTATATGCTGAGATGCATGCTTAAAGTTTCCTAATTCCTAATCTCACATGGCACACCTTTTGCCTGAATGACATTCAATGTACAGAACCCATTGATTCTTTCAAACAATGGTGGTGGTAGTGGTGCCACTCATATTTTGCACCATAGCTTCAAATCCCTATTTCCTATTTCCTAACAGAGTGTCTTAATCTCCTGGCTTAATCTCCATTCTGAATAAGGGTGATGGGAAAGTGATCCTTTACCCTCTTTTTGAGCTAGACAAGTAGGCAGAAAAGAGTTCAAGAGTTAGGGGGATGGAAGGAGAAAACGGAAATGGGAGCCTGATTCTGTAGCCCAGTGAAGAAGGCACTCCTGGGCGGGGGGTGGGGGGGGGTGGTATGCCTGGGTTCTGTTATCTGCTACCAGTTATTTTTATTTTTTAATTTTTAACAGGTGCTTGTCTAATGGCAAATGCCAGGGGTGGGGGTGGATCCAGGCGGCTGCAGTAGTGCAGTTGCACTGCACTTTTATTCCTGCTCTACCCAAACTTGAAAACTGCCTGAAGAGGCAGTGGCATTTCTATTCAGGGAGTACTGAGTGAGGCAATGGACTTCATGGCTTTTTATAATCTACCTGATTTCTGCTAATCTCTATAAAGATTGCACAGGTGTTAAGGACCCTCTCTCCTTTCTAATTGCCTTGATGTTCCACCATGCAAACTACCCTATCTTTTGCAATTTTGCTTTCTTTCAACAGTTCTTCATAATATCTCTCTTCTATTTCACAGTCCTGCAGACTGTTTTCAGCTCTATGTAAAAAGTTTAACTCTGATGTAGTGATATTAAGTCAGGTTTACAAATGACTGACAGGGAAGTATTGGAGTTACTATCAAGACTCTCAAGGAGCGCTCTCTACATGAGATGCTTACTGCACAGTTGACTAAGTAGCTGCTCAGTAAATGTCTTGTCATCTATACGTGCACCTCTGTTAGGCTGGAGTAAACTAATTTACTCTGCAGCAGGATAGTACTTGTAAATACAACTACTATCTTTCTGTAGAGTAAAAAACTTCACAGCAGTGCACATGTAGACACTTCTGGGACTCACAGGGGCATGAGGGTGCTTTAGTGCAGGGGGTGCCTGCCAGCTAGTCTTATGCTGAAACTCTCTTGTACTCCAGCCAGACCATCTGCAGCAAATTGATTGGGGGAGCAGCCCCAGGCTGGCAGGAT
>NW_017729034.1:88870834-88875563 GCF_001723915.1 Gavialis gangeticus
AACTACTATCTTTCTGTAGAGTAAAAAACTTCACAGCAGTGCACATGTAGACACTTCTGGGACTCACAGGGGCATGAGGGTGCTTTAGTGCAGGGGGTGCCTGCCAGCTAGTCTTATGCTGAAACTCTCTTGTACTCCAGCCAGACCATCTGCAGCAAATTGATTGGGGGAGCAGCCCCAGGCTGGCAGGATGACCCTCTGGACTCCCTGCCAACTGGGGCTGCTCTAAGCTGGCTCAAAGTGCTGTGCTCCTGGGCATGTGTTCAAATGGCAATAAACTCCAGTTTACTGCTCCTGGGCACACATTCAAACCTGTGTGCCTGTGAGCAATAAATTCTAGAGCAATAAACTCTGGAGTTTATTGCTTCACATTAATTGCATGTGTAGATGCCCAACAAAGCTAGATTTTGTTTACAAATTTGAGTAAGAAAGGTACATTTAATTATAATGACTATAGGGATAATGACACTATCATTGGACTATACTGATCCTTTTTTTTCTTGCTTAGTTTATTGTGTTATTTAAATGTAATATATAATTAATCAAATTAGTGCATATTCTAATACATTTATATTTGTTTTTGCTTTGCTCTTAAATGGAATAATATAGCTGTTGGCCCCTACCATCTTAGTAAAGCTTCTAGTTTTAACTGGAGAAAAATGTATGTCATTACTTGTGATGATGCACCACGTTGTGCGCACCCCCCTTTTCAAAATCTTAGATCTGTCTATGGTAAATGCATAAACAGTCTTTAGAACTGGGTGTTTGTCCCCTCAGCCTGAGAAGCACCTAGAACCCACAGCTCCCACTCCTTAGGTAAATAAGCTAACCGCCAAAGACCCTGTGTTAAAGATGAGCAGAATCACTACTTTTCAAGAATGAAAGTTGATGTGAACTTTGTGTTTTGTGCTTGCAATGTGAATGCTAAGGCAAGCTGGTTGCTCTGAATGCTGAGATGACAGATGTGTCTGAAGAACAGCCCTCAGTCTGATTCACTGAATGAGCTTTAGTTAAAGTGCCCCCGCTGCAATTTTTTTCAGTGTGGGGATGCTGATAAACGAGACACTGGAGTCTGCTGGAGCATGGCAAATACCACGTTCCAGCAGACTTGATTAATTGTAAAAGTAATTACAGTATGTTGGAGCAGCCTTGCTCCTCATGTATAAGCACCCTTAAGCTCTGAGAAGGAGTGGGCATTCTAGCTCTGTGCCTAGCATTGTCAATTCTAAACCACCTCCTTGCACATTGCCTGCATGTTATTTTCTCCATTAACTGTATGACAGTCTTAAATGACTAACCCTATTGATTCAGATTGCATGTGTAGGGCAAAGGTTCCTTGTTTTTACATGCCTCAATGTCTAAAGTCTCTTACAGGTACTGCTTCAATCAGGCCCTAAAGTTCTTTTACTCTGAGTAAAGCCAGGACAAAAGAAATAAACGATGCTATAGCTTCACGGCTATATATCTTTTAACAAGGTCCAAAGCAGTTACATTGTGAAGAAAAGAGCTCTCCTTGTGAATGTGACTTGACTGTTCAGAACCTTTATTAACTGGTGATGATAGACAAAAAGAAAAAATGGAAATCCAAACCTATCCTCAGAGCCCAAGTAAATTTTCAGTGCTAGCAGGCAGATGCATACACAATTCTGACTCTCAGTAAACTGAACAGAGTTCTGACAACACTGGGCAATAAACACAGAAAGCCACAAGGTTATTTTAAGAGTCACTTTTCAGAGTAAGACTGCACATCAAGAATCAACATTCTGGGACTGAGAACATATTGCCATGCTGACTGTGAACAAATCTCTTGGCATGTTTCTGAAAGAGTAGAGTAGCACCCTTGTATTCTGATTTTCATAATCCTTTTATTACAGTTGTGTGAGAGATTCTTTTGAGTTCACAATGGTTACTTAAGCTGTTGCTCTAGTATCTAACTCATAATTTCAAAGTACCTTGGCTATAATAAGTATTGAAGTTGCTATTTTAAATAAAATTCTGGACATAATTGGCATTTTGCCATAAATAGAGACCTTATGATCTAGACTTCAGTTTATACTTAATCTGAAATACATTAAGTATAATATACTCCAGAAACTTGACTCGAATGAACTAGAAATTCTGAGTCAAGTACTGAAATTCCATTGTAGCCTTTGAACTGGTTTTCCACCAGCAATAAATTTTCCCTTTTGTTGTTAAGCTAAATCTTTTATTTTCAAACCTGTTTTAGAAAGAATTTCTGGGATCTTCATTTGGCTTATCTAATTTAGTTTTCTTTCCCTCCTGTTTCTGCCCCATATCCCTTATCTTTTTGGTTTTATCACTTGAAATGATTAAATAGAATTGCTACAGTTCCCATTTGTATGAAAGTTTTGCAAACAAGCATTAGCCTAGTAGAAGGGTCTGGGTTTACAAATGCATTGACCCTACTAACATAAAGGATTTGTGTAGAATTCAAACCTTTGACCAAAGTTGCATGACTGACCCGGTGTGAATCTCGACATATAACTTTACAGGTGTTATTCATATGACGTACATAAACATAAATCTGCAGAGGTCACCCATTTCTACTGAAAACTTTGCATTCAGTTCATTTAGCATTTCAAGAGATCTAATACCATGGTTCCTATTATGAATGGTAAGTCTTGTGGAATCCTAGCGACTGTGATCAGTCACTACAGTGCACATGAAAATGGAGACCAAATGTCTCACCATCAATTATTGCACTGTTTTATTTTATTAATTATCATTACTAGACTTTGCATTTCGATGGCATCTTTCACATCAGTCTGCTGGAAATACACAAATTGTGGAATTGCATCTGCTTGTTTTTTATTTAAAGCCTACTCCCGTTCTGTTCTGTTTATTATTTTACCCTTAAAATGTGCAGGAGGGAAAAAGAAGAGAAAAGAAATGAAACCAGTCCATCCATCCAAGAGCATATGATTGTTAGGTTTTGACATAATGAAGACTTTTTGGAAATGTGTTATGAAGAGTGTCATCACATTCTTTCCACACACTGTGTGTACAGTACACCCACAAATCTGATGAGGCTAAAAAATTCTTTTCTTTGCTCATTTTTTTTCTAGGCTTCTGCCTGAAAAAAATAGTAAAAGTACAATGAAATGAAAATGAGAGAACAAGAGAGATCAGTTAAAGCTGAAGCTGTAGGGATATATTTCATGTCTTACCTTGGCAAAGGCTTCCCAGATTTGCACAACTGGTTGGTTCAGTTATAGGTGTGGGAACTAAGTACGAGCCTTCAGAATAAGAAAAGATAAATCATTACAAAGGCTTTGCACAAGATACCTAAGACCATCATGTCTCAAAATACATTAAGGCATGCAGTGACATCTCTGTTCTGATCTGTTCCTGTGAGAAACCCAATATGCCATTTTATTCGTAGGTCTAATGCACTGCCATTCAGCTTTGATGCTAAGGAATCCAGGAAAGCACCTTTGGCTTGCAAATTACAGTCATATCTAATGTCTAAATCTCCTCCCATGTCTTTCAAGATTTCCATTGGCTTTAGCTACACAACACCCCTGAAAACCAAAATGTACTGCGTGTGCCAAAAACTTTAGGGGCTAGTCTGGCTTTAGTGCCCATGAAGGGTTAGCAAATTGTAACATATTGGAGATCCGATCTCATCTGGAGTCATACAGTCTACAAAATCATCTTGTGAGATACCAAGGAGATCAGCTCTTGTACACCAGGTGTAAACATGAGTAATGTTTTGGTATGTACATATGATGAACAGGGAAATATTTTAAATACATGTATTTACTAACTTCTTCATAAAGATGCATACATATATTGTTGCCTAGAAATGTAACTAACAGAGGAAGCGCTGAGAAAGCTGCCTTAATTAGTCTTTGCTTATCCCTGTGCATCAGATGCATAAGCAGATGCTTTTGCACATTATTTTGAAAATAATAAAGCCATACAGAATGGCTTTTTCTGGCTCTGCTGGGATAGTTGCATTCTTGGCACTAACTCTACCACTTCAAAATCATATTGCTTCCAAGAGTATGAAGCATTACATCTGTCAATGAAAATCAGAGAGACCCATCAGCCTACTTTTAAAGACAGTGCAGGATATATTAACTGAAACACAAGGTCAGGATGGAGCCAAAGGCCCTAAGTCAGCAGCCCTGAATTAAAAGACAATGCAGCAGGATGAGTATTGCTGCATGGGGATCTGAGGGAAGAAATGGCCAGAATTAAAAATACCTTACCATGTGCTGACATTAAAGTTCAGTTTTTTCCAAGAAATAGACTGAATCTTATGGGATAGTGCAAATATATTTGCTAATACTAATAGACTAATAAAATTGTTGCTGAAAGTGGATTTACTGTTGGCTCTGTATGTAACATTTATTGCTCATTAAAAGAAGGTATAATGATCGGGAGGTGACTACATTTTGGATTCCTGCACTATGTGCAACTTATTTTGACATACCTGAGCTAGTTTTAAACTAACTAGCTCAGGCACGGATACAAGTATATGGCACATCTAAAATTCAACTAGTGCTACGGTGAGGTAGTAAAATGGCAAGCTTGGTTAGATTTCTTTGGGATAAAAGTGTACACATACACATACAAACACACACACACAGGGCATGTCTACACAAGATGTTAACTGGATGATGACTGGAGACCCTCTGGGTTAAGATTCGTGGGCAATACAGCACAGGGGACACAACGGTGGGAGTCTACTATAGACCTCCCA
>NW_017729034.1:88875574-88888840 GCF_001723915.1 Gavialis gangeticus
AGGTCCCTTCCAGCCCTAAAGTCTATGAAATCTATGAAACTGCAGAATTGCCTAATTAGCTCTTCAGTAAATGTCTCAGTGTCTATACATGCAGGGCTATTAGGCTAGAGTAAACTAATAAACTCCACTGTAGGTTAGTACTTGTAAATACAAGCACTACGCTGTGGTGGAGTTTTTTACTCCACAGCAACACACATGTAGATGCTGACAGCGCTGTCTGGGGTCTGCCAGCTAGACCCATACTATAACACCCTTGTGCCCCAGCCAGTCACTCCACAGCACTTTGAACTGAGTTGGAGCAGCCCCAGGCTGGCAGCTGATCCTCTGGGTTCTCTGCCAGTCAGGGCTACCCCCACCTGGCTCAAAGTGCTATGGTCCCAGGAACATGTGTAAACACGGCACCTGGGAGCAATAACTCTGGTATGATATGTGCAAGAGTTTACTGCTGCACATTAATATGCATATTAGAAGAGCAAGAAATCACAACCATTTAAGGATTACATTCTGAATAGAATATGAAAACAGTAAAAGGCAAAGTTCCCAAGAGACCATCAGCATCAATTTGTTAGTGCCCTGATATTCAATGTGTCCCTTAACAAAAGCTTTGAAAAACCAGAAATTAAACAAAAAGCAAAAGCCCTTTGCTGCAGAGTTCAATAATGCAAGTGACATTCCTATGCAAATTTGGCACTTCTCACAGGTAGATGTGTTTAGAAATGTGAAACTAGGGTGTTATTTCTATGAAAACTGCATTATGTTACTTACTGGATGCATCTACACATGCACTTTACTGTGGAGTTGACTCAGCTTCGCAGTAAAACATCACCATCTACACATGTGGTGCTATTAGGATGGAGTAAATTAATTAACTCTAGTGTAGAATAGTACTGCTCGAGACAAATACTATCCTACAGCAGAGTTATTTAATGCACTGAAATGAAAGTGTAAATGGTGACGGGGCTGGCTGGGGCACAAGGGTGCTACAGTATGGAGGCTGCCTGCCAGCTAGCCCACACTGGAGTGCCCTTGTACCCCAGCCAGCCCCTCTGCTACACATTTTGCTGGGGTGGAGCAGCTGACCCCCAGGCCCCACTGCCAGCTGGGGCTACTCCACCCTGGCTCAGTGTGCTATTATCCCAGGCGCACGTGTAATCACTGCACCCAGGAGCAATAAACTCTGGCATGAAGTATGATAGAGTTCATTCAGGCACATTAATAGTATGTGTAGATGTGCCCACTGGTAGTTAGTGCCATATATTTGTATACTGCTCTCAGATCAATAAAAATAAGGTCCACACCCCAAGCCCAATTAGACTGAAAATACATTTTTTTTAAAGCTTATTTGGTTGTTAAATTGTATCTCTTATAACCTTGCTGTTCTCCTAGAGGCACTCAGCACTTGCAATTGCATGCATGTGGTGTGGAGTTAGTAAAAGATCAACATTTTAGAAGTATATTAAAGTCATAAGGGAGCATGAAGGCTGTGAAGGAAAGGCAATATTAGATATATAGAAAATATTATTGTCATGGAGAGGCAATTGTGTTATATAGCGGTGGCTGTTTATTAAATTATACAATTGTCAGCCTGTGGCCTCAGCATGGCCGTCATGGCTACTCATCTAAGCCTGCCACCCTGCAGGATGGTCACCCAGGCTGTCAAATCTGGCCTGAAGCCTCCAGCAGAGCCTAACCCTCCGCCCACTCCCTGACACCAGAGTGGCGAGCTGGAGTCAGCTGACTGCACTTCCCTCATGTATCTCTCTGACCCAGAACAGGAAGTGTCTGGGAACAGGGCTCTACCTGACTCTAGACTACACTGCTGTTCCCTTTGGCTTGTTCTCTGACTCCACCTATTGCTTGATCTCCCACCTTCTCGACCCAGCTTGCTCTCTTAATTTGGTCTCTGCCTGATCTCCCAGCTTTTTGACTCAGGTTTCTAGTCTCTGCTCTCAGACTGACATCCTGGCCTTCTGAACCTGCCTGTACCTGAATTGTGCACACTCCTTCTGCCCCTGGTCAGCACCTTAATCCCCAAGTGGCCCCAAATCTGGGCACACATGACTTAGTGTGACAATAATTGTGTGTGTGTGTTTCATGGTTGTGTGATTTCAGTATTATCAACATAATACTTATTTTGACCTTTTGAATTTTTTTCCACATAAAAAATCTTGTTAGAATTAATGTTTCCACTGAATGATTTGACTCTAATGAAGTTTCATTTTCCAATGGAGAGATGTTCTTTCAGAAAAATTCAGCCAGCTCATATGCATATACAACTAGCCCTAGCACATATACAGGTTGTTCAGGTGGCCTTTAGGAGGACCAACCCATGTCCAGACCATAGACTTTTTGATTCCTTTTTGCCCTGGATCTGAAGAAACAAATCCTAGTATTCTAAAATATGACAATATTTTCACTGAATGATTTCATTCAGGCTAACAGGATCTGTGTGACAGTCCACGAAGTGTAGGCATGGACACACACAAGATTTAGCATGATTTAAATGAAGTATAAACCTCAAGTGGAGAGTATACAAGGCTGTCAAAGTGGTTTCTATCTTTCTGGAACAGTTCAAAAGTATACCTGGAAAATGTAGTACTATTTTGAACCAGTTCAGTTTATGAGTAGAAACCATGGGGATTCCTTAAGATGGGTTTTGGTGGTATACCAGGCATCCCACACTACATCATTTCTTACTCTTTCCCCTTTACTGCTGCAACTGGCTGCTCTGGTACATAGGCAGAACTTTACTGCTTCCTCTTTTCCCTCTAGTTGGTATGTCTGACCTGTGAACTTCCTCATGGTGTTTGTTCAATAAAAGCTATCTTTCAAACAGTCAGGTGTGTCCTTATTTCATACTCAATCACAGCTCATTATCATGCTGAACCCATGGGAATCAAAAAGCATGGGTCCACACCCTCCCCCAAATCAGGCCAGCGCATTGCAGATTTTGGTCATCTACAGACTACTGAAGTTTAGTAGTTACTGATGTTTACTGAACTCATGTTTAGGAAAGGAAGGAAAAAAGAAGTGAAAGTGCCCCAGCTCCAGGTTAAACACCTCCTCACATCTCCAAGCATGGGTGCAAGTACTCCCTCCCCACTCACCATTCTGAATGGTGCTGGGCTGGGTGCTTACTCCCACAGTACTTCACACAATTATGAATTGGTTCCTAGTCCACAACATTGGTTATGTGTGTCCATACCCTTTTAGAACCATACAGCAAAAGGATAGGTAGAGATGGGAACATGAAGCAATAGCAGTTCTCAGAATAGAAGGGCTGGACATCTTTATGGTTGTTCTATTTCTGCAACACCATTAAATGGTTACAGGGATGTGGTACACAGGACTGATGAACTGGACCTGAGTAAGCTTTGCTTTAATCAACCTAGCCATTATGCTTCCCCTCAGAAGACAAGGGCCCTCCTTCAGGTTCTTTTTTCTCCTTCCCTTTAATCACATGAATTTCACTGGCTCTCCTCCTAATCCCTGTGGCCTTCTAAGCATGAAGGTTTTATGTAGTATCTTGGACCACTGCTGGCATGCCAGAGCAGCTTCACCAGAACTTGCATAAGAGTACAACATCTTTACCACCATATTATCTAAACATCCTCTGAACAGGATTAGCTGAAATGGCAATGAAAATGTCTGAGAGTTCTGATGCATTAGTTTTCACCGTTGCACCGGTTCCCCAATCTAGGATCCGATCCTCTAAACACTTAGGTGTGTATTTGGGCCAGATTCTCTGATGTATTACAGCATCTTTGCCGCTGTTCTAAGTCAAGTTGCAGTAGCGGAAGGTCCTGAGAATTGGAAAGGCACACCCAGCTCTTCAATGGTTCTCATACATCTCAGCACTGAACAGAACTCTGATACAGGAAAGAACAGAGGCTGTATACCTTTAGCACATTAGTAGTCCACTATCTACTCAAGGATTTAAATTTAAGCATATTCCTAAGTACTTGTAGGATCAGGGCCTATCCTGAATCCCATCAGGTCAAGAATGCTGTCATTACAGAAACATGTTAACTAAGCATAACTCTAGCTACAGGCCGCATGTAGACGAAAGAAGAGATGTGTGTGCACACTTTAAAGCGGATAAATCCTTTTGCACCGCTTTAATGGTGTCAGTGTTTGCATTAATTACAGCTGCTGTAGGAAATGCTGCGGCATAATGCACCTTAAATGACTCGGTGCAGCAAACTAAAAGTCCTTTGAGGAGTTTTAGTTTGCTGCCCTACAATTGCAGAGTGAAGCACTCAGCCCCATGCAGCTCAGGGGCTCTGCAGGAAGCCCTGGAGGCAGCTCTGCCCAAGAAAAGTGGCAAGCCTGATCTTTTTTTTTTTCCCCTGGTGCCTGCCTGCCTGCCTAAACTGTGCCGGGGCCCAGTGCTTCCCTCTGCGACTGTGGTGCTCCCTGGGACCGCCGGAGCCGAGTGCCTGCAGGTGGGTGCTGCCTGTGTGGGGCCGCAGAGGGAAGCACCAGCCTCTCTCACTGCCCAGGAAGCGCTCCGCCCGCTGGCAGCTCACCCTCCCCTCCCCACCGGAGAGGCAGGGAAGTCAGCTGGGGGTGTAGATGACATGGGGGTTTAAATCAGCCCTAAATTGAAGCGGTGTTGTTTAAAACCCACCACTTCAATTTAGGGCCTCTGTATCGTCTACACATGCCCATAAACTACTGCTATCTATTACACAGTTTCAGCAAAAGCTTACTTTATCTTCTTTCACCTCCCTACATATAAGTTAACTAATTTGTCTTAATATAATTTTAAAGTGATGAGTTTATAGAAAGAAATATCAGAGAATTTTTATACATATATTTTTATTACTTTTGGTTATTGATTGATTCTATTCTGAATGTTAAAATTAATATATATGAAATGTAATTAAAATATCTAGCTATAACTAGATATATCCATATATATCTATCCATATATATATATATATATATATATTTTTTTTTTTTTAAACTAATTTTTTTATTTTTAAAAAACTCATATATTGTTTAAAAAACTCAAAGTCAGCCTGGATATATGTTTGATTAAATAAAAGAAATAAACATACCCAGGAGCAAAATTAATATTTGGGGCAAGGGAAGCTTGCAGGCTTAAGAAAGGTAAGGCTGCTTCTGGGAAGTTCTTCCTGCTTTAACTGTGAATATGCCATCTCTTGCTGACATATGATACTTTTGGAACAATTCAGAAGCACAGAAATGAGGAAAAAAGTACTTACCACAACTTAAATTGTTTTCTGCTTTCAGTGCTGATTTTGGGATACTCCAGAACTCATTTTCCCAGTCTATAATGTTCCCTGGCACATCACAGCTGAGATTGGACAGTGTTTGGGAATTCATGGTGAAATTCCAAAGACGAAAATTGTAAATGTCTCCATTTAGAGAGCTTATTTCATCTCTGTCAGAGCCCAACACTAGGTTCCCATTCCTTGGAATAATCTTTTGAAAGGTATCTGGGCAGTAAATTGTACGATAGGTGTTCTTTGCATTTATACCTAGACTGCCAGAAAAGCCATCCCATACAATGCAGAGTTGTTCAAATGTTCCTGTAAAAAAGTCTCCAGCTGGATTTTTGTCCAGGGCATCTTCTAACATGCATTCTATGCCTGAGATAAATAGTAAATGGCCTTTTGTGGTCTTCCCAAAACTGAGGCACTCTTTTGACAAAGAATCACTGTAGGAGAAAGCCTTCCAATCATCATTGTCATCATTGATGGCTTTGGTTGCTTCAAAGCAGAGTGTGAATTGTCTAAGATCTGGTATTGAGACAGTTTTTGCCATAGACACGGTTTCTGCACCAGAGGTCTGGGGGATGACGATTTTTTGATTTCTCAGAGACACAGCAACTAGAAGAAAAAATAATATAAACTATATAAATGAGCCAAAAGGAGGTACACGTTCGATTAAAGACAATGACTGAAGTACAATTTGTTAAACAAAACATTTATGAGGAAGCTTTCATCACTATATTACATCAGTGGTACATATAAAGAGCCATTTAGCTTGATAACGTATTCAAATAAAATGTGCAAAGATAATTTTAGTGCTGCATTTAGTGCTGCAGATCTATAAGTGTTAACTGTTAAGGCTTTCATAAGAAATATATTAGCCTCTAAGTCTGCAGTCAACAAGACGTTTGTAAAATTACTTTTCATTTATCAGGTAACTTGCAAGGATTCATTGATGCATTAGACAATACAGTATATGAAAACCATTTGAAAACCACATTTTATTTGATTTTATGGTTTTTACTAATATTTTTAATGACTTATTTTGCATGAGTGCATTTCTCCAGTGAATTCAATGCCACACATCTTGAAAGACTGACTCAACTATAATCCTTGGCAAATTAAAATCTTTTGTTCCTGAACTCAACTGATGGACTTCTGTTGGATTAGGAGTCTCTCTCTCAAAAGTCAACTAGTTTAATATTGCAAGTATTTATTCATGTGTACTCTTGCTTTTGCCATTCTCTACTTGTGAGTATTTGTAGGAATGAGTGGGGATTTTACAAACATATCTAAGATAGCTGAACTTTTTTACAGAAATGGCTATGAACAAGGGGATTTGTATATGAAAGAGAACATCTACTGTTCCTGTTCATCATTTGATATTTCTTATTTGTTATTGTCTTGCCTGAGAAGTATCAATTATCCCATAAGGCAGCAAAGAACACCAGCATACTATTTAGGTTGTGTTAACATGAGAAACTAAAGGTAGAAATAAACTGAGATAATTAAATCCCTATAGTCATATAGGTATAAGTTCCTGTGTGCATATTCTTCTTTGAGAAAGACACTGACAACATTACTGATATAACCACAGTGGTATAATTCTGCTGGTAGATTTTCCAATGTACCCCCCCACACACCTCCCTGGCTGGGCAATTGGCCTCAGAGGGACCCCAGGTGCTCCCTCAGACCCAGGAGGCACCAGTTGCTGAGCTAGGGACAGTGCAGGGGCCCCCCTGTGTGCTCCCCAGTGGACTGAGTGCAATGGAGACCCCCCCATACTCCTGTGGGATGCTCCATCTGCCCCAGCATCACAGCATTCACAAGCCATCTGGTACCTTGAAGTATGTAGAAAAAAACATTTAAAGTGGTGTCTATGTCTGAATCATCGAATCTTTGTGAATCTTTCCGAATTGATCTGGAGGGTTCCAATTTGATTCAGAGAGATTAAAGGGTCTCCTGATTCGATTCAGATTTGGAGATTTGGCCACCAAATTGGGTCAAAACTCCACTGAATCAAATCAGTGACTGAAGCTTCACACAGCCCTATCTAGTAGGATGGTCACTGGACTAGTTAACAGGGGACTTAGGTTCTAATTTTGGCTTTGCTACAGATCTGTTGTGTGTTATGTGGTCAAATCACACCATCCCACTGTGGCTGTTGTTTTCCCTGTCATATGGTTGATTTAAATAGTAAACTCTTTTGAACAGGAATTAGTTTTCATCATGTCAAGGACCTTGATCCTCACTGGGATAGCATAGTGTGACTGCATTACCCAGGATAACAATCCAGGAGCACCTGCTCCCCTTTAACAATGGTTTAAAATCTAGTGTATATGAGTGTAAGTATATGGAGAGTATAGGTAGAAAGAGTCTATATACTAAAGCAATATCATGTGCACAATTCTATCACTTCTTCCTTTTTGTTTGCAAGAACAAATTGAACTCTCAGGTTCAAACTGTACCTCCAGGTAGACCAGAGTAAATTCCTTTGATAGGAGTTGGGGGTAGGCACCTAAGGACAGAATTTAGCCAAAATAATTTTGTTTAGTACTATATAATTGTTTGTATTGTTTTGATGATGGAGCTGATGGAGGAAAAGAATTGGAAAATATTGCTCTTTCATGATTTTCATATTCACCACATTATGGTAATCTTAGAATGATGCTGTAGGAATCACTCTAAGAGTCATGACAGTCCAGGAATTTTGAGAGCAGTAAGTACTTCTTGGGGTGATACTTTTACTGGACTACATAAATAGTTGGATTAGAGTTAGACAAGCTTTCAAATGCAAGACTTCTTCAAATGCTTGTCTAACTCTATCTTAATTGCGCAGTTGGTTTAATAAAAGATATAACCCCAAGAAATCCTTGCCTCTATCATATTCAACTCATGGATTCTGTCCTTTCTGCAAAGACAGCTTTAATAATTTGTAGATGGAAACTGGGTTATGCTTTCCCTTAATTAACAAGAGCAATTCCATGGTTTCATCATCATCATTATTATTAGTAGTAAGATGATATGCCAAATATTCCAAAATGAGGAAGTCAGAAATGGGAGAGGGAAGTTTATTATACAAATCCTATTCATTGTGCATTAAGGAAGGTCACAAATAGTCAGGGCACTGGTTGTATGAAAACAGTATAAAAACAATGTTAACATGCTCAGTAAATCTGCTGCGATACTGAATGATTCTAATCTGTTTTGTAACTGAGGTCATGATGTTGCTGGTGATAGTGGGTTTTAATAGCAGGTGCTTACACCCAGAGGCTAAGTACAGACAGTCAAAAAGCTTGAGGCTGAATCGATTAAATCTTCCCAGGTTAATCTAAGATGCATAGATTGAACTAATAAATAAACAGCCACTCACTTTTAATTCTGGAAATGCAGCCACATGTCTGCAGAGGCCCAGGCCTGAAGCCAGGGAGTGCTAGAGCATGCCTCCCTGCTCAGCTGGAGCAGACAGCTTGGGCCAAGGCTAGCCCACCCACCCTATGAGGGGGTGGGGGCTTGTGGGAGAGGTACAAAGCATCCTGGGATGCTGGGGGACTGTGAAATAACTTGAATTTGGGCATCTGGGACAGAAGTTCAATAAACTAAATCAGTTAAGTCTGATACTACATCCATCTAGGTTTATCTTAAACCCATTTTGAAATCAGTTTATGCTCAACTAATGTCTGTTGTGCTACAGATTTGAGCCAGTTTCTGATCACTTACATGGGTTTATGTTTAATTTCTGTCCCTATCCACAACAAAAGGGCAAAATTAACACCAGTGAATGTTTTGGGCATACATAGAGCATAGAACATCATAATCAATATGGCAGCAGATTTCTTTCTCAGTTACTCAAGGCACAAGCCATTCATCATTTTGATGAGTCTCAGATGTCTGTACTTAAGGAGCTGTTCACCATACGACTTGCCCTTTTGGTAAAGTGGTTAGACCACTGGTTCTCAACCTTTTTAGACTCAAGGCACCCCTCCAAAACTTTCCAAGAATTTAGTGGCACCCTATTTTAAAAAAACTATTATAAATATACTTATGTATATTACCATATAAGCATTATAGTTATTTTATTAAATAATATGTTATTAATACTGATACGTGGGGCAGTAAGGGGCAGAGTCTGGTGACGTCTGTCTGGCAGGAACAAGGTACTGGGCTGCACATACAGCATGCAAGGAGTGCTGAGAGGATGGGAGGGGCAAGGGTGGGCAAAAGGACACATGAGGTCTGGGAGTGGGGAGGGAAAAGGCCAAGAGAGAGTGCCACTATGTGGCCACTGCCACTGCTGCCATGGTCAAGTAGAACTGTGCTGTGTGCCTCCTGCAGACCTGGAATGGGAACTGGCTGTGGCAGGACTGTGTGCTTTTGTTGCATCTCTTCCTGGTTCCACTCCAGACCAGAGGTGCTTAAGGTGGGTCTTCCTGGTGCCAGCAGAATCTGTCTCCAGACGATGGAGTGAAACTGCTCTGTGCACTTCCTTTTATCAGAGATACCATGCAGGATCAGACCTGCCTGCTCCAGCCATTTGTCAGTTTGTCTCTGTCAGAACCAAATCTGATAACAGTGCTGGTTAACACAGGGTTAAGTACTGACATGCGCAGACAAGCTATGGAAAATCCCCAGAGGGCTGACAAGCATGCCCAGCACGTGCCCCCTGTACGACCTCAGGCTTGTCAATCATGGCTCTGCCATGAGGTAACCTGACTTGTTACCATGCGCATGCCCAGTCTTGCTCCAAGCATGACATAATTTGACTAGAAATTTCCACAGAAAAGGTTACCTGATTGGCTACCTGTTTAATATAAAAGGCTTGTAAGTTTCTGCCCACAGCGGAGACCAGACCCGACCTGAGAGCAGAGACTGCTACTGCAGAGACTGCCTCTCAGGAGAGCCTCTTAGGCCTAGAGCCCTGGTTCGCTTCAAAGTTCCGCTGGTCTCCCCGCTACTGTGGACTCATGGCATACTTCTGCCTTAACTATCACCCATCTTTGTATCGATCACGTGTTACTGAACATTGTTCTGGCATTGACTACGGCACCAGTTCTCCACATTCCAGCTCACGCTTCTTCACCACCGTTACCGACCCGGCATCGTCCACGTTTCTTCATCGTTCATCGTTTCGCGTTCTTGTTTCTCGTACCATTGTAACCAAGCCTAAGACTGAACCAGCCTACGCCACCTTACCATCTTGGGGCGTATCACAGAGTAGGGCGCAGGAGCGACCGCGATCTCACTAGCGCCCCCCCTGCCGTGCCAAGTAAGTGATCCAGCACCCTCTTTTCTCGCCCGCCATGTCTTTGATGATATATCTAGCTTTATATGGGAGGCTGCCTTTAGTCCACCTGGACATGGTGCTATAACTATCTGGGCTCCTACTCTCTATGGGGTGACCTGGTGCACCCCAGCCGTATGGGCTATGTGTGCCTCCTACCTCCTCTGTAGCATGCCCCAAGCCTCGCAGTTATTCCGAACGTTCTCGTGTCTCTGATATACGCACCCTTGCCGGGGCCTCTCCGATATACGCGCCCTCGCTGGGGCCTTGCCCCCGCACTCGCCCTACTCCAGGCTCTGTCCTGCGCGCCCTGCACTCTCGGGTTCTATCCCACACTCCCCAACCTCTCAGGCTTGTACCCACACGCTTACCCCTTCCGACAAAGGCGCCCTTGCCGGGGCCTCTCCGATATACATGCCCTCGCCCGCCCTTCTCCGGGCTTCTAATCGCACGCCCGCCCTTCTCCGGGCTTCTAATCACACGCCCTGCACTCCCAGGTTCTATCCCACACTCCCTAACCTCTCGGGCTTGTACCCGCGCGCTTACCCCTAGCACACCTAATGTACTCGCCCCTCGCCTGGTGCCCTGTTGCTCCCCGCACAAGCCCTGTCTCGCCCCTTTGGGGTTCGGCTAGTGTAATCACCCTTTTCAGGCTCCCGACCGCACACTCTGGCCCGGCTTCGGGCCTCTACCCGCGTGCTTGCCCTACTCCGGCCTCTTACATTCGCCCTCGCCCTCTCCGGGGCTTGTCCCAATACGCGCTTCTCGCGCCCTCGCCCTCTCCGGGGCTTGTCCCAATACGCGCTTCTCGCGCCGGGGCTCAGGTGGCCCGTAGCCGTGCCTGGCCCCCTTGACCCTTCTCAGGGTTCCTTGCCCTACTGGGCCGAATACTGCTCTCACGGGCTGGGGCCTCAACCCCCACACACCGCGCCACACCAGCGCCAAATAGCTGTGCCTCCCAAGCACTGCTCTGTGCCCGTACAGGGCACCCAGGAACCCCCACTCCACTGGGGAGCTCCTAATGAGGCCTCCTCGCACCCCTACACCCTCACCCAGTCCTCCGGTCTTTACACAATGAACTAAACAGAACCATAAGCCAACCGGCTGTAACAGAACAATAAGCCTACCGGCTATAACGCACACTCCAGTCCCACAGGCTTCTCCTGCCCAGCCTCCCGGTCAGGGTTCTCTCTACCCTGTAACATGATGCAGCTGCTGGGTCTATCAGTCTGCTCGACCCAGCTCGATTCCGCTGCAGAGCTCTTGCTCCTCCGGCAGCCAGAAGGTAACTACTAGCTAGGCTCCGGCCTGGGCTGTTTATAAAGGCCCGGCCCTGCCCCCTGGCAGTCAGCTGACTCAATCAGTTGCTCTAGCAACCCTCACCTGGGCTGCCCTGAAGCTTGGCAGCTAAGCCCACACCACTATTACTAGTAGCAGGCACCCCAGTGTCCTGCTACACTTCTCCCCCTCCCGGGGTTGAGCCTCTTTAGGAGCGGGGCGTGGGAGTGCCCTGCGACAGGGCTTAAGTAACCAATAAAGACCACCTTGTTTTGAAACTGCAAGTGTCCCGAACCGCTCTAACTCCTCGCCGCTAATCCCGCCTGATCCAATCTGTACCCCAGCCCACCATGACCTTGGGGCCCGTCCCCGACAGTCTCCAATGTGCCACCTAAAAAGCCAGGCATGCAGTTGTTTTACCTCATGGGGGCAGTGGTGGTGATGCCAGCATCGCAGCACCCCTGGCAGGTTCCCATGACACCTCAGAGTGCCGCCACACCCTGGTGAAGAACTATTGGGTAGACAGTATATAAAACCCAGCAGGATTGTTTGTTAGGAAGAAAAACTGAAGATGTCAATCAGCTTTGATGTAATCCTGTTTATTTATAAAGAAAGGCCTGTTCCCCTGGATACAGTAGAAACAAATGACAGTGGACAGTAAACTATGTGATCACAAATAGCTCTACCTTCCAGCTTCTTTTCAGGGCCATGTCCAATATCTCATCTCTCCTTTTTTCACACTCACTGAGGCATACACAGATTCTAACAATTTATTCCCAAGCTCCTGCATTTTGCTGTTACCCCAGGGAAACTACTTGAATTTCTCACCCCCATGATTTAGCTTCTAATTGGCCTAGCCATGAGGACCACTGCTTTGCACAATGGCTTCCTATTGTTTTTAGCTTTTACCACATACGGCTGCCAGTCAGCTTAAAGGGAAGGGCCCTCAACAGACAGCTTTAACAGGGTCTGTTTCTTTCTATGTATCAAACACCTGCCTGACAAGTGACAGTATGTGTATATAATAACTATGTTGTATCAAATCCATGCCGGATATAACAACTTTTGCAGTTACTGCCTGCATTTAAATTTCACCTATGTTAGGATTTGAAATATTTATACATGAGAGATTGTATTGCAGTTCTCACCTCCTTTTCCACTGTTGACTGAATAACTTCCCTGTACCAAGCTGAGAATTATTTCCACAGATAATTAATACTGGGGAAATGGTTAAGGGGCCAAGTTGCCTGTTGATAGATGCTTGCATAGTTCCATTGAACTCAGCAGAGCTATCTGTTTACTCCATCTGAGGATTTAGTACTTTAATTCAATGCTACAAGGAGATTCTCCAAGAAGATCCAAGGAAAGTGGGGGAAGACACCTCAGACGCCAGTAGTGGCACGGATGTTTGATGAGGCAGCCTTTCTTCTGGAAAATAGCCTTGATGGCATTGACCACAGCGTCCTG
>NW_017729034.1:88893840-88916859 GCF_001723915.1 Gavialis gangeticus
CAAGTTGCCTGTTGATAGATGCTTGCATAGTTCCATTGAACTCAGCAGAGCTATCTGTTTACTCCATCTGAGGATTTAGTACTTTAATTCAATGCTACAAGGAGATTCTCCAAGAAGATCCAAGGAAATGTGTTCTGGACCCAAGGGCAGATTCAGGGGGAAAGGGAGGGGTGCACTGGTGCAGTCGCACTTGCCCTTTGATTCTTGCTGACCCCCAAGTTTAAAACCAGCTGCCTGGCATTGGCATCAGCATTTCTGTGAACTTCAGGCATCAGTGAGAGCATCAGTTGAATTCATGGCTCATTAAAATCTACTTATTCCTTCTCTTCATTCCTCATAACTCCTCATTCCACAGATGTTAACAATCCTTTCTCCTTTTTAATGGTCTTGATGTTTCACTAATCAAGCTGGACTTTCCTCTACAATTATGCTATTTGCTGCTTCTGGTAAAGTAGCTCCTATTTCACAACTCTGTAGGGTGTTCTTAATTCATTCCAATAAAATTATATTTGTTTTTGTTTCAATCTTAACCTATATAACACCGCCCAAGGCTCCCGTCATATTAGTAAAGCTTCCAGTTTCCTTTCGTGATGATGCACCACAGCATCCATACCCTCCTTTTCAAAATCCTAGATCCACCAATATCTGGATCTCAGTGTGAAACCACTCTTACGTAACATTTCAAACCCCACAAAAACTGTATCTTTTCACCTAAACCCTTCCCTTACTTCATTTTCTTGTTCTATCTGCATGTAGATTGGCTCATGTACTTATTATATACTAACCGGTATATTTACCCGCTAGCAAATTTTATAGCAGCATATCTAGGATAGCAAATTGTCCAGTTTTTTCAAAACCCCTTCTACTCCCAAACTTCTATTTTTCCTGTAATATCCGGTGGTTTTTCACCAAATTATTTTGGGATGGTCAGGATTTTTATGGATGATACCTTTTATTGGACCAATTGCATAATTGGAAAGAATATAAACATGGTTTTTGGTACCACTGGACCATTCCTCAGGTCTCTCCATGGAATGGTTCTCTTTTACATGAATGTTAAAAGGGTAACATTTTCGACTGAACTGCAGTTTTACAGCCTGTCAGGGCTAAACTTTGCCATGAGTTGTACTTTTGTAACACTGCTGAAATCAGGGGAATTGCACAACTTTCATGGATAGGGGAATTTATCCAGCTGTTTCAATGATTATAGTTCAATTATATTCTTGGATGAAGACAATGCTTCCTGACACTTAAGGTCAAAAATGGCTCTTAGATAAGATAGTTGCAGGTGTACAGCAATACAATTTGCTGTGGTTTAAAGTATCACAGTCTACACGTGTGACACTATTAGACTACAACAAATTAATTTTTGCCACAGCAAGATAGTACTGTCAGGGACAGTACTGTCTTACTGCAGCAAAAATTACTGCACCTAAATACACATGTAAATGCTGAACCTGGGTGTACATTGCATTCAGTAAGCCCAGGCAGCAGAGAGCCAGACCCCTGCCTGCCTTCTAGACACAGGGCTCTGCATATTGGGGCACACTTGTGCCCCAACCAGCCTCTCCAATGACCAACACTGCCTCCCACAGACTCAGGCTGGCCCTCCAGGCCCCTGCCAGCCCAGGGCTTCTCCTCTCCAGCTCAAACTGCTGCAGTCCTGGGTGCAGCATCTGCATGTGTATCCTGGTCCACAGCAGTTTGAGCATCTACACATGCCATTAAAGCACCATAAAATCTCTGACACAAACTGTGCCAGGGTTTATCACGTTGTCTTAATGGTATGTGTAGATGCACCTGCTGAGTAATATTTTACGCCACAGGTAATCTCATTCACATGAGAATATTGTACAGAAATATTTGTGGGAGAGAATGTTTAGAATAAAGTATCTATTAGTGGAGTAGAATGGGAGGATCCCTAGCAAACTTGAAAAATAGTAGTGTAAATGCATCACTTTGCACATCTGTTTACACTGCTTTTTCTTTTATTATCCAGATTATATTCTGCTTGCTCTGAGCACAGCAGAAACTGCTTTTGTCACCCAGAGTAACCTCTTAGATGCTTCTAATGAACCTTAGTAACATTTCTAACTTTCTAACTATAGTGTTACATTTTTTTCATTTCAGGATTGTAAACAGATTTAGCTTGTGGAACAGGCTTTAATTCTTCTGCCCTCTGATTTTAAGAATTCACTTATTTATCTTGTAAAGTCAAAGTGTAGTTGAGTGTGAAAGAGGCTGTAAGTCTGACAGGGTGAATATCATCTTATTCTTCTGGGTCTGTACAGTACTTAGCACAATGAATCCCTTCCCTATTACCAGGGCTCCAAAGTACTACCTCAATCCAAATAAAGATTAATACCAATACTCAGGAAGTTTCAAAGGAAATGACTGTGGTATAACTTAAAGAACAACTTCCCCATCTGCTCCCTCTCCATAAATGCTAAACCCAGAAACGAGGTAGTGAAACTGTCTTGGAGATCAGGCCCTGCTGCCACTCATGCTACCTCCAGCACGTTTGTGGGGGGAAGAGAAATAGGCAACTTCAGGGTAGTTTCACTACCTCACTTCTGGGTTGGTACAGGGCTGGGTGGGAGAAGTTTGACATGGCATACTTCTCAGCAGTGCTCTCAGAAGCACTGTAGAATCAATGCAGACATCCCCTGTTCCTTCAAAAAAAGGAGGCGGTGGCTTTCTGGGAATAAGCAAGATGAAGAAATAGTTCATTTGTATAAAATTTAATCTAGGGAAGCTATTCTACCATTCAGAGAAAACAAGGTCTGGGACTGCTACTCATTCTATTCTATTTCAAATGAATACTTATACTGCACTCATCACTGCAGTATCTGAATGTTTCCAGTGGCGCATTAAGTAATGTGTCTAACATCTGTCATGTGCTGCTTGTTCTCTAGCCCTCTCCCTTGAGGGAGAAATGTGTACAGCAGAATGTCTTGTTTTGGTGATTATATTTTTGAATGATCTATGTTGTCACATATGTATGTTAGAGGAAACAAGATCAAAGAAACACACATTGCATTTGGAGCTGGAGGTGCTGAGGTTTGTGATGTCCCTTAGTTAGCTGGGGTGGGAGGTGGGAAAGTGTTATTCAGCAGTCTTGAACCAGCCCCTGAGAAAGTTCTGTCTCCTGCACAGACCTGCTTTACCTTTGCTGTGGAGAGCTCTGATGTGCCAGAGGGTAGACCTATACCTGGATGTGTTGAATTCCCTCTGCTGCTGACCTCAGAACTGGGAATCAGATTATAATGTCCTGCTCTTTATGCAGGTTTATAGTGTTAAAGGTGAGTGTCACTTTCATACCCTGTGGCAGTGGTGACATGTAGGGGTGCATGTGCACCCCCTGAGAGCTCTGGTGCACCCCCTGACAGGCCGTGCTCCTCTCTTAAGCAATGGGCTGGGGGGGCAGGCGGGAGCACTGCAGCCACTTCTGGGAGCACTGTGGCCACTTCCTGGTCGTGAGATTGGCTGCGGGGGGGCCCACTTCCCCCAGTCACCTACTGTGACTGGTCACTAGGCAGGGCATGACCCCCCCCGACTAAGGTGGCACCAGTTGGCCATGCCCTGTAGTATGCATATGAGCCTAAAACATGTTAAATTGTTTTCCAGTGTCCTTAGTAAGCTATATGGAAGGAGAAAACCACATCCTATATCTTCATTCACACAAAAATTACATGATTAAAAAGCATGAAGAGTACAATTTATTGATATAGTCTGACCTGTGAATATGCTGGAAGCCAGGGGCTTCAGATTCACACATGGAATATTCACCTTCGCACATTCAACAAGCTTGCTTGCTAGATAATACAAGAATGAAGTGTTTTAAGTTTACCTACCTCGGGTATAGCTTGCATTGAAGCCTCTCTTTTGGATACTAAAGTCACTTGTAAAAGACACAATCATTTCATTTCCAGTCGAGTTAAAGGACAATCCTTTGGCAGTGACACCACAAAATTTAACCTCGTGTCCTCCAGTGTCCAATGTCAGTGAATCATAAATGCAGTTTGGAGCTTCTTCAATGTCAAAGTCAATAAATGTTATCTGAATGATGTATCCCCGAGGAGCTTGGATGGTCCACTTGCACGTTTGGGTGTTGGGGTAATCACTGGGAAAGCATGGAGAGCTGAACATTCCAGTGGGATTGGTCAGTGCTACCCTACAGTCGTAACATCCAAGAACTAGGAGGTCAGAAGGAAGAAAAAGAGGGTTGGAGAGAGAGGGAAGAAAAATGTTATTCCATGAAATTGAACATTACTTTGATCAAAAAGACAATTAAAATATATATAAAAAAAGGAGGATGAAGGAAAAGGTGGGAAGAAAATACAGTCTATCTTTTAAAGGACATGTGTCCATTGGAGGACATGGCTACATGGCTTAATCCACAGCAAATATACAGTACAGTATTTCTGTTATGATGACCTGATATATTAACACTGATGAAGTAGGAGCAACTCTTTCTCACTCTCAAATAAGTATGCATTCTTTAACTGGAACTTTGACAAAGTTGAGAGTAGCCTTTTTTATTATTGTTATTACTTGACTGCTAGTGAATATACAAGCTACTGCATGCCTCTTACCAGGGTATTGTTTTCAATGGTATGTCACTGGAATGCTACAGTACAACAGAGGGACTAAAAGGTCATCAGAGAAGTAGCAAACATTCTGTAGGTTTCTTAAAGGCCAGTCATAAAATGATCAACAAATTAACCTACAATTCTCTCCCTGCCCCCCATATCAAAAGGGCAATAATGTGGTTGCTGACTTATATCAGTAGCAAATTATTGCACCCTTCTCATGCTTACTCCATTCTGCTGACTGACATTATAAATATACTTACATACATTAGGAAGAAGTTGAGAGTGGGAACCATGGCTCATCCCATTCCCCAACACTTCCTTCCGTGTACTCAGACCTTATATCTCTTTATACTCTATGTCCCTGTGTGGACCTGCAGACCAAGGGATGATCTAGCTGAGGAGTAGGCAATCCCTGGCGTGAGTGCCAGAGTGTGGCACTCAGAGGCATTTTGCTTGGCATGCATGCCTCTGGGTGGATGGTGGGGAGGGGGTCAGGGCTACATGGCAACAACAAGGATTGGGTCCCTTGTGGCTCCTCTGCCATCTGCCCCTGGCATGCCAACATCTTAGAAGTTGAAGTTGCAGGTGTTTTTGGCACTCTGCCCAAAAATGTTGCTGACCCCTGATCTAGCCCTTGGTGTTTCTTATAAAACACCTGGGTACGCCTAGATAAAAGGTATGTACTATGACTATTTCTCTTGCCAGTGAAATCTAGAATATATTGCAACTATCTGTTACCACAATGCCACTGAGCAATTCAGGCAAGAACTTAAAAGGGGCCACATTTTGCCACCCAGACTCATGCTGTGCTCCTTACTCTGCAAACACCTCCCCCAGTTTCACTTAAATGTTCTCCAGGAGGACGGTACTACACGTTGTTAGAAAGGATGAAAGAATTTGAACATGTATTATAGCACAGAAACACAGGCTTGGAAGGCTGAGGCTCAGCTGGTCCAACCCTCTGCATGAATGCAATAATACTATTCCTAAATTATCCCTGTCTGATGCTTATCCAACCTCCTCTTGAAAATCTTCAATGAATGAGATGCCACAACATTTTCGAGAAGTTCATTCCATTACAATACTGTTCTGGCACTAAAAAATCTACCTTGCTGGTACAGCCATCATTTTGTATCCTGCCCTCTGCAGTAAAGGAAAACAATTGTTATTCCTCTTCTTTATGGCAGCCTTTAAATATTTGAAAACTGTTATCATGCCCCACTTAGTCTCCTTTTCTCCAGGCTTTTCTCTCAACATTTCCTTGCACAGCTCCCCTTCCAGCCCCTTATAATTTTTGTTACCTGTCTCTGGACCCTCTTCAACTTCTCCACATACTTCTTAAAATGTGGAGCCTAGAACTACACACAATACTCTAAATGAGGCCTAACCAGCACTGAATAAAGTGTACTATCATCTACCATGTCCAACGACTAAGACTTGCATTAATGAAGCTCCAAATTATGTTTCTTTTTTTTGCAACTGCATCTGAGTTGCAAAAAACAACTGTAACTGTATCATGGCTGAGTTAAGCAACACAAATTGAAAAATGACCACTAAAAAAGTCAAACTATCCTATATGTTATGCAACCTGAAATGTAAATAAAGCAATAACTGAGTTGTTCCAAAACAATAAGAATGTATTCAGCAGTGGGCACATCTACATGAGACACTACTGTGTAGTAGTTACTGGACATTTATTTAGTACTTGCATTAGCAAGTGTAGTATTTAGTAGCAAGTACTAAATAAATGTGCAGTAACTGCAGTTATTGAGCAGTAGTGCCGGCAAGCATTTTTTAGGTGATGCTACCATGCAGTAGCGTATTAGCGCTGTCCGTGCTATGATGAACTACTTGCGCAGTATTTTTCAGCTACTGCACAGTCAGCGTCTTGTGTAGATGCTCCCAGTCTCTACTAGATTTAACACAAACATTTCAATGCAATAATAATAATAATAAAATAACATCACTTTGAATTTCAGTGGTTTATTAGGAGAAGCAGAAAGGTAACTTCCTTTGCTTTCATAGGAAGAAGTGCCCTCTTTTGATAGTGCTACATGACTTGCAGGCATTGCTCCAGTTTTTACTGACTAGAAAGACTCAAGAGTAAACTGGGATCCAACAGGGAAGCTTAGGAAAAAAGAAAAACTAAAGCACTAAAAAACTGAGTCCTACCACTATAATACAAGCTATAGGTACTACAGGATGGACATCAGCAATGTATATAGACATTTTAGACAACTGTAACAATAGTATTTTTACTATTAATTATATCAAAGGGAACCTAGAAGCTTCCGCCATGGACCAGGATGACATTTTGCTAAATACTATATAAACACAGAACAAAAGGATGATCTTTATCTCCAAGAGCGTTTAGAATATTTCTAAGCAAACAATATCTAGATATGTTACAGGAAATCAAGATTCTCAATTGCCTAGCAAGTATCTTTGTCATTTAAAAAAATGGAATCTGTATTTGCTCTCTGCTCTTGTAATTGTCAGGAGTGGAATAAAAGTTGTCTTGACACGTTGAATTCCTCAGTGTTTCCAGTCCTCTTCAGGACCTCAAAGTGACAATGGAACTGTGTCAGATTTTGACTGAAGTACAATCAAGTGAGGTCTTTACAAGTGAGCTCTGTCTTTAGGAAGAAGGAATAAGTGAGGAAAACTAAATTTGGAGACATTCTAAGATTGTGCTAACTTCTCTCTACACAGTGCTAATCAGGAGGGAAAATATTAACAGCTGCAGGTGTGTCCAATGTTTTCTCACTCAGGAAAGGGATTAGGAAGAATTACCAGCAAATGATTGGAAAAATATGAGTAAAGAATAAGAGTCCTAATTTTAGATACCTGAGGTCACTAAGATCCTTGGGTTAGCTTTTATTTTTTCACATATAAGAAAAAACTAAAATCTAAAAATCCTAACTGGAAAGGAGACTAACAAAACTATGGACCCATTTTCCAAACTAACCAGCAAGAGCTGGCCATACCGGAAGACTATTCGCCTTGAAAAGCCAAGGAGGCATTCTGTACAATGCTCCCTGAAGCTCCCACTGGGACAGTGGGACTCATAGCCTCAATGTATGGTTGTGCCTTCAGGAGCTAAATATTTATTATTATAATAGACAATTCCTGCATGAGGTGAAGGAGTTGTTGGTCCTGAGGTGGGGAGTGTCATGGTAAAAATAACCTAGTCAGGGTAGTGGAGGAGGTAGAAAGAGGGAAGTCAAGGGGCTGGAGCAAATAGCTGGACTTTCCCAACCCCTGTGCTGAGCTCCAGATGTGAACTGAATTAGATCAGGCAGGACTTTTTTGCCCTATCTAACCTCCACGAATGTCTGTACTGATTGGCACTTAGATTGACCTAACCCTAACATCTGCATGTACCCTGAGCATATAGTCATTAACTGAGTCTGACAGTAGCACTATAAACATAACATTGCTGGCTTCTAGATATAATTTGTTTTACATAATAGGAAGCAGGAAAAAAAAAGGAAAAAGAAAATGATCTTTTTTGTTGGGTAGAAAACCTGTGATCTAAAAGTCAAATTAATGTATCACAAAGTAAAAATATCAGCAGTGAAAATGGTGTGGATGATGTATCTGCTAGCATAGAATTCACCTTGTGCTATCTGTCTAACTGCATGTGTGAGGTAAGGAACTTTTTGTGGTCTCTAGGCACCACAGAAAAATAAATGTCAGAGTAAATTAAGTATTTCTGTTTACTCTGTTTCCCCACAAGTAGGAGAGTGTGAATTCTAATGTTTATTTTTTACCATAATTACTGTTTCACTGGGATTAAGAGTTTCCCAAAACTGCATTGGTTAGCAAGAACGAATACAGAAAAAAAATTCTGATAGGAAAATAAGGAATCTAAATGAATACAACACTTGGATCCATTGAGTGGGAGAGTTTACTTTTTTGAAGTAGGAAGATTCCATTATGGCATGAATACTTTTCTTACTATAACTGCATTTTAAGAGACAAATATCCTGTTTTCATGCATATGTCTACAGTAGTAAGTGCAGAGGAAAACAAAACTAACAAACAAATACTATAAATAAACAACATTGGTTTTGAATGGAACTTTTTACAAAGCTTCCCAGGAGACATTTATTGGTTTATAAATACCACCTAGTTCACTCATTAAAGAGCAGAATTATTATGGCAACTTTAGGCTGTCAGCCAGATCTAAGAGAGAATTTGTAATCCCACTGGCCCAGAGCAGCTTTGACCCATGATACCAAAAACTTGCTACAATGCACGGAGCAAGCATTTTGTAAGTCAATCTAAAATATTTAATAACCGAATGGAACCAAAAACAAAGCCATGATATTCATGGGCAGAAATGCTAAGAGCACAGAGTTCAAATTTTAAAAGTACCTTGTTTTCTCTCTGAACCTCTTGATAATCTAGGCTGATTATGTTATATCAAATATACATTACATAAAAAGCTACCCTGTAATTCAAACTGTTAAAAAAGTAGGTGCCAAAGGTAGCTTGTGTAATTTTAATTTTTCACCTTTATGACTACACAAAGTGGCTAAATTATAATTACATGATCACTTTTCCCCCCTCCACAGGACCCCAGTCTCATTCAGTGAATGATAGTTAGCAAAAAGACTCAAATCCATGTTTTAGGCAAGCACACAATAAGGAAAAGAATTACCTCAAATAGCTAAAGTCTGGTAAGGTTATATAAGTAACAGAAAATAGGCTTTTATACCGAGAAAACAGGCTTTTATTCAGTGTACTATCTGGTACTTAAACAACAGGTGTTATTGCCATCATCATCTATAGTTCATATTTTATGGGTGTGTCTACACATTGCCGTATGACAATGTTGCTACGGTGCTGTGCTTTAGTATTTCCTTGTAGAAGTACTAAAGCATAGAGCAGTTATGGGCGGTTACTGCACCGCGCATACGGAGCACGGTTAGATTTCACTGTTATGTTGCCATAGCAGTGAGCTATACCAGGGGAGCATGCTGCTGATCATGTGTAGATCCACACAGTTGCTATGTTGTCGTAGCACGCCACATGGCGATTTAGCGTGTCACTACATCATTGTAGGGTGACATGTAGACGTGACCTATTAGGCTTATTTTAAGCTAACTTGCATGTTTATACAAGGATTTACACCTGTGTGCATTGGTTGTAAAATACTATTGTTCTGATAGGGCACATCTACACAAGATGCTTAATGGCGAATTACCATAGTTTACTATGAAGTAAGCATGTGGATCTACACGTGCACATGCTTACTTCACTGTAAACCTCCCTAATCCGGAGTAAATTTGCTACCTATAAATGCAAGTAGCAAATTTACTTGGCATTAGTAATGGCACTGTAGTACTTGTGTAGATGCCTACGCGGGAACCAAATCTGCTTCCGCACAGCTGTCTACAAGGGGGTGGGAGACAGCTCCCTGCCCCTGGGAGCTGCCTGCTGCCAGGGCAGGCTCTGCCGCAGGAGCCCAGGTGGGGACTATGTGCCCTGTCGAAGTAGCAGGGAGCTTCAAGCCCTCTGCTTCCAGATCGTGATCATGGAGCAGGGAGCGATGGCTGGAAGACTCTTACCTCCCAACAGTGGCTCTGCACACCCATGGGGCTCAGGTTGGGAGATAAGCGTCTATCAGCCTGAGCCTTGCAACCCCTAGGGAGCTGTCACTGGGAGCTCCCTGCAGGCAGGGGCTGGGGAGTTTGTTCGCCACCCAGCTCCATGAGCCTGAAGCTGGAGGGCAACAGGCTGGGGAGCTTGTTTCCCCTCCAGCTTTGTGCTCATGAAGCTCCCCAACCTGTTCTGCCCCAGCTCTGCACTCATGGAGCTGGGTGGGACACAAGCTCCCCAGCCCCCACTCCATGATCGCAGCTGCAATTGCAGAGCAGGGGCTGGGAACTTCCTTCATGGGGACAGTTCTCCACCCTGCCCAGAGCTGGCTGGGACCTGCCCCTGATCAAGACAGTTCCCAGACAGCCCTAGGCTGCACAGGGAAGCATGTGCAGCCTGGAGGTGGCTAAAGACTGTCCTGTTTCAGGCAGTCCCCAGCCAGCTCTGGGGTGCACATGCAGACTTCACCACACTACCCAGGGCTGGTTTGGAACTGTCATAGTCAAGGGCAGGTCCCAGCCTCGTGCCCCGATCAGGTAATTGAGGCACAGGGCTTAGAAAGAGCTTCAGGGATGGGGCAGGTCCCAGTTGGGGGTGGGAGGGCAGCTAGCAATGATCTAGCTGCTAGCAAACGCTTATAAAAATACTTATTGCCGAGAGTATCTAGGTCAATTTAATATAGCAGAAGGAGAATAAATTTTCTCTGGTATAAAATGCCTCTCTCTATCACTTTCACCTTTTAGAAACAGAAGCCATAAGATAACAGATCTAAAGAGGTAGAGTAAAGCAACAGGTCAAATGTATTTATGATTCCAGAGTGGTGGGTGAATAAGGACAGTGACTGACACACCTGCAGACAAGCAGGAGAAAGAGCCAAACCACCATGATGTGGGTGGTCTGGAAATTCTATAGAACAAACAAAACACTGTTTTTGGTTTTTTTCAATGAGCTATAAACCCTAAACACAGAACCATCATAGTATGTCAGATGTTTGCACAGTGAAAAATTCCACCCGTATTTGGACTTTTTCTCTCTCAAAAATCATTTCAGAGGTAAAGGGAGTGAGTGTGAGAGAGACTGGCCTTTACACTCTGCCCCTTCTGGATACAAATGAATGCTGTGTTTACTTTGTGTCAGTGGTAAGACTTTCTCCCACTCATTAACAAACATTTCATAAGGCACTTCTTGAGGTCTTAGTACTCTTTATTTAAAAACATATTTTCAAGTCCATCCAGCCCACTTTTTCTGAGAGTTTAGTGGAGCTATGTGTGAGTGGGTACAGCAAGGTTTTTTTTAACCTATTTGTAGAGACTTTGTTTTCCTCTGAAAAATCATTAAATGGCACCCTGTGCAAGCACTTACCAGGGACATTACATATAATTGATACATTTAATGCTAGTGGAAGGTTTTTGGTCCTTCCCCCACCCCAGTTAAAGATATACTGATAACCTTATAGAATCATAGAAAATTAGGGTTGGAAGGGACCTCAGTAAGTCATCTAGTCCAACCCTCTGTCAAAGCAGGACCAGCCCTACCTAGATCATCCCAGCCAAGGCTTTGTCCTGCTTGGTCTTGAAAAAACTCCAAGGATACAGATTCCACAGCCTCTCTATCTAGGTACCCTGTTCCAGTGTCTACTACCCTTCTTGTGATAAAGTATTTTCTTATATCCAAACTAAACTGCCCTTGCTGCAACTTGAGATCATTGGTCCTTGTTCTGTCATTTGCCATCACTAAAAGCAGTCTAGCTCCATCCTCTCTGGAACTTCCCTTTAGGTAGCTGAAGGCTGCTATTAAGTCCCCTCTCAGTCTCCTCTTCTCTAGACTAAATAAACCCAGTTCCCTCAGTCTTTACTCATAAGTCATGTCCCATAGCCCCATCACCATTTTTGTTGCTCTCCACTGGACCCTCTCCAATTTGTCCACCTCCTTTCTGTAGTGGGGGGCCCAAAACTGAACACAGTACTCCAGATGTGGCCTCACCAGTACTGAATAGAGGGGAATATTCACTTCTGATCAGCTGGCAACACTCCTACCAATGTAGCCCAGTATGCTGTTAGCCTTCTTGGCAACAAGAGCACACTGTTGGCTTATATTCAGCTTACGGTCCACTGTAAACCCCAAGTCCTTTTCTGCAGAGCTGCTGCCCAGCCAATCAGCCCCCAGCCTGTACTGGTGCATGGGATTGTTGTGTCCTAAGTGCAGGATTTTGCACTTGTTCTTGTTGAACCTCATGGCATTTCTTTTGGCCCAATTACCCAATTTGTCTAGGTCACTCTGAATCCTAGCTCTACCCTCCAGCATATTTACTACTCCCCCTGGCTTGGTGTCATCTACAAACTAACTGAGGGTCCACTCTATGCCACCTTCCAGGTCACTGATGAAGACATTGAACAAAATCAGTCCCAGGACCAACCCCTGGGGAACTCCACTTGATACCAGCTGCCAACTAGACCTTGAGCCATTAACTACTACACTCTGAGCCTGATGCTTCAGCCAGTTTTCTGTCCACCTGACAGTCCATTCATCCAACCCATACTTCCTTAGCTTGCCTGCAAAAATGATGTGAGAGACCATATCAAAAGCTTGCTAAAATCAAGGTATATTACGTACTTAGGCTCCCATATTTATTTTTCCTAATCCCGAGGAAGGTTTTCTGCATACAGTAGGGGAGAAAAATAATAATTTCTAAAATAAAATAGGAAAAATGACATGGGAACACGAGGTGGTGGGATTTACAGTGGGCTCCATTGTTACTGCCTGTAAGCATGGTTACCAAATATGATCATGCTTATGTATACCCATACACAAGTAATGAAGCAAGATCTTTGTGCCTGAACTGAAACAACAAAGCTAAGCTATGGAAAAATTAGTAGTAAGACATCTAGTAGCATATACATATTACATATGGCATTAATATGCTGATTGGGATCATCATTACGGTTGGGATGATGCCACTTTCAGGCTCATCTCTTTTATCTGTAATCATTTTGTCTGACCATGAAGGAAATAAATGGCAACTTAAAAATTGTGTACATGAATATACACATAGACACACACACTCCATATATAAATAGGCATCCAAACATTACATATGAGATGTCAGTAACCACGGACAAACTATGTAGCCACAGAATAAAACTATTTAATGTGAACCTTTGTACACTTGGCCTACTCTCTTGAACAGTTGTTGATTCCCTTCTTTCCTGTTCTTCTCACACTAGAGGGCATGTTCAAGCACTCCCACTCTGCTGATTGATTTCATATGTTTTTCTAAAATCAATCTGCCACAGAAATATTTCCCCCACCTGTGATTTTTTTCCCAAATTACCTTTGCCCAAAGCCCAGGAAAGACAAGGGTCATTTCTAATCCAGCAATGAATTTTATAAAAATGGAATAAAGCTAAAATCTATTATCCCATATTCTTCCAGGCTAGAAATAGTTTATTCCTCTAAAGAGGGCTCCGTGGTCCCTTTCCAGTGGTCTTCTAGCCTTCACTTCCAAGTCTGTAGGGCCATAGATAGCAGATTTTAAAACTGAAGACTTTCTGGGTAAAGAAAGGTCTTTTGTGTTATTTTTAGAGGTTTTATAGCTCCTGAGACTTTAACAGCTGGACTGATAACTACGAAAGCATCTGGCTTTGAAGCATAGTGAATAAAAACATAATCCAAATATGATTTTTAAAAATATTCTAAAACATTCCAGTTTTCCCCTCTCAAACGTAAGTGGCATCTACTTACCTCATGGTGGTATACACATAGCACTTTAAGGTGGCAAAGGGGGCTAATGAGAGACTCACCTGATCAGAAGAGGGCTCAGGCTGGAACTACATAAGCCCAGAGCCTGCACTGGTCAGGGAGCTCCTGGCTGCAGGGCAGCAGGGCTCCTGAAGAGACCGCGATTTAGCTAAACAGCTCTGCAGGCCTGGGAACAGAGGTAAGTTCCCTGGGTAGAGAAAGACTGGCTTTTACATGCAAGTGGCCTTTGTTTTATGTTAAACTCCTAGAAGATTTGAGGTCCCTGTCAGAGGGCTGCAATGCTTCTTGTTTATTTAAGTTGTATTAGTAGTTTAACCTTGAGCCCTGCAGTGATAGGCGCAAGGCCTACTTAAAGAACCAGTAACCCAACAGCCTGCAGACTGAGAGTGGGGCACAGTAAGGAGTCCAGGAGCCTAGGAAAAGGCTGAGACCTGGACCGGAGGGTCCATGTGCCCAGAAAAAGGATGAGCCAGGCCAGAGGGTCCATGAGCCCAGAGCTGGCTAAATGGGACAAGAGGGTCCAACGGCCCAGAGGAGGGGCTGTATGTAGGATCAGGGGTCTGAGAGCCCGGAGGAGAGAATGCATGTGGGACCAGAGGTTTGAGGGCCCAAAGGAGCCGAGTGTACAAATAATTAGCACCCAAGAGAGAGATCACCCATTTGGCTTGGGGCATGGTGTAGGAGAGGAAACAGAGCTACGCACTGAGCTCTTAAGGCTACGAATACCCAGAAGGGGCACAGACATGCACGTAGCCCTCAAAGCTACAAGGGCCCTGCAGGGACGCAGGCCATCTCAGAGTGCCCACTGAGCTCAAGGGTTGAATCAAGGTTGTTTGACATCCAGGAGAGACCCAGTGGTACTGTAAAATGGACTAAGTCTCACTCTAAGGCCCATGGGCATCCTCCCTTATTCAACCTCTAGTAAGAACAAGGCATGATGGGTAAGCAATTAAGGGAGGGCTGCAATAGGGACTGAGATGGGCAGGAGTCACCCGGCCACCAGTGGGCATCATGGCTGCCCCTGGGGCATGAACAATGCAGTGGAATAAAAGTATTACTAGCAGTCATTTGGGATAACGTGCATAAATGCTTGAGTATCATGACAACTGTAAACCGCACTTATTCCAACAAAAATGTTATATTAGCCTACTTCATTATTTATTGAACACACAAGCACATACACAGCCTAATGCATCTTCCATTACATATGTACAGTAAGGCTCTAAGCGACAAGAATCTCATACCTTTTTAGACTATTCTTGATCGAAACATTAGCAAATGTGAATTTTTTGCTTGAGCTACAAAAGAGCACTATTTTAAGCATTAAAACCTAAGGCTCAGATAAGACTCCCTTTCTGGCTCATTCTCATCACATCATCTGTATAGCCATACTACTTGTACACAGCAAAAAGTTAAAGTGTCCATATTCTGCACTGGAAATAGCACATAACCCTGATGGAGTCTTTTATACTTCAGTGAAAGACAAGATTGTGCTCTCTCACAAATTATTCTACAATTACATTTTGGCAACTGAAGTTAGGAGACAAAGGAAGTATTATGCACTGGCCAGTCATATAAGCTTGCCTCACATCTTCATTTGCTGATACAGTATGCCTTGCAGCAAGCTCTTTATTTGGTTGAACCGGTTGGTGCACCTAACAATGAAGTAGAAGACAAAGCCTTTTCACAGACTAGCATTTCTAGTAATGTATATTAGTTTGTAGTAGAAAAACTGACTTCTTACACAATATTTCTGCTCCCCGTTGCTGTGATCATTAGTGCTTACTTTATGTTGGAACATCAAGTTTCTACTAATGAGGGAGACAGATTAGACACTTCCATTCTCTTTGTGACTTCACAGCATAAGACCAGGACAATAATATTAAAAGGGAGCAAATGAAAAGGAAAGACATTTTTATATAGCTACTTTTCTGATTACAACTACACTATGATTTAGGATAATTTTGTTTGAGGCAGTATTTAAACTACATTTTCAGGACCATTAGATGTGGGCTCACCATGTTCTGTCTCCTGACAACAAAAGGCTAATCACAATTGTAACTCTGATCTGGGGAACTGAGGGAACTAGCTACAACAGAAAAAAATACGTTCAAAGCCAGGGTGGGGGCCCTTGCACTGCCTGTTTCCCCTTGGTTGTTTGGTTTTGTGCCAATGAAAATGGAAGTGGAAACAAACACATTGACTGGGTAAATCTGCAGTGACCCATTTGAACAGAGTTCACACTGTAGACAAAGTTATGGATTTCCCCCAGAGGGAGGGGGTAATGTGAAAATCCTGTGTCCCACCCATTGTAACTTAAGCATATTTTCATTGGCATCCCTGTGACAATCTTACATAAATAACAAAATTGACTAACGAGCTTTGGCTTTAGTTACGCTTCTACAGAGTAAAAAAAAGTTTGGATTATTAGTGGGGTTCTGAAAATCTTGACCGTTTGCTATCTTAGAACTCCTACTGTAAAAGTTGTTACCAGTTAAGTATGTGGTATAATATACGGTAAACACATGGGTCAATCTATACGTGCCCTGACAAAGTAAATGATTGTGGGGATGGGGAGGGTTGAATGGGAAAGAGGAAATTTTTGTGGGGTTTTGATATGTTATATAAAATTGATTTCAAATATGATGCTCACATAAATTTTTTGCCAATAGTATATGAAGAACTGGTTGATCACATGGGTGCTGACTCTCCTGTTGTAGAATCTATGCATCAAAACTGCTCCATGAAACAGATTTCACCTGGTATAAAACAACGTAGCTCCATCAACTTTAATGAAACTGTGTCTGAAGATCTGGCTAATTGAACATTTACTAATATTAAATATCACACACAAGGAGTTGCTGTGCTTGTCACAGGGAAATTATTCAGTCCCAAGAGCCAGAGATGGGGAGTCCACAATACAATCTGCCTGCTAAGGTGTTGTTCATAGATTTCATAGACATTCGGGCTGGAAGGGACCCTGAAGGATCATCAAGTCCAGCCCCCAACTCGAGAGCTTTCATTGCTTGCAACTTAGCACACAGACAGCTGGTGCATAGACTTTCTATCTAATAAGAAAACATGGCTTTGCTGAAGAATGGTTATATAATGTATATATGCAGTTATATTTGCTTTATGACTGCAAGGGGGACAAGCAAAAATCAAATAATTGTTGAAACTAGGAATGGGACTGGAAAGAAATGCATTTGGAGTAAAAGTATACAACCTACATCTTGAAAGCACTTCTGGATTCATTACAGTGTTGCTTTAGGTCAGAGCCATTACTGTTTGTCTTTGTTTCCTGTACTTTGTAGCAGAGCATTAATTAAAAGCCCAACATGAAGCCTCTACAGCACAATAGGCCCAGAGCTGTCTTAGGACTGTTTAGTTTGACCTGTGATGCATTTAATATCTTTATTGCTCATAAGGTCAAAACTCTATTGTAGGGTTTTCTTTACAGAGCTGTAATATGGGAATGCACTTACTAGCAGCTATTGTCAGGCTTCTGAATAAGCATCATTATTTGATCTGCATGCAGTCCTTCAGAATAAAATAGACTAGGGTCCTACCAAACCACATGTTAATGATAGGGTCCTATCAAACCATATAATAGAATTCTTTGGAAATAAAGGTCCCCCTGAACAATCAATGCATTCATGTTTTATTGTTGTCTATCCTTTCATATGGAAATTACAGCACAGGAACACTGACATTTAAAAAACAAACAAACCTTGTGCTTTTCTAGGTAAATGTTTGGCCCTATAAGCAGTCCTGGAATACATATGAGAGCCAAGTCAATTTACCTGCACCCTCTACAGCAGAGATTAGGGGTGTTTCAGTTCAATTTGCTGGTGACTATCAGGGTCTAAAACCAAGCTGTAATTACATCATGCTGGAGTTTGCTATTATACCAGTGACATAGCTGAGTGACCGTTTGGACTGAAATCTGCACAGAAGCCACTCCCCCTGGAATCCCAGGTTGTTGTTTTGTTTCAAATCTGCCCTTCTATAATGCAATTTATCTTTTATATTTACTCAAATCCAAGATGACCCTGAATTTAAGACCAACCACCAATAATTAGGTGGAAAATGTATGAAGTTGTTATAATTTTCCATGTATAGAATCTAATTGTTGGAGGGTCATCTTAAATTTGTCCCCCCAGTTGTGAAGCAGGTGAGCAGGTGGCAGGGATCAGGCAGTGGTATAGGCAGTGGAGAAGGCAGGTGGAGGGGGCAGTGTGGGGAGGCAGCTGGTGGGCAAACAGTGGAGAGTTCAAGCAGCTTGACTCCTGCCCTTTGCCCCCCACCTTACCCTCTGCCACCTGTCCCCCCACCACTCAGACCCCGCTGCCTCAAGCTCCCATCTCTTCCCCACCACAGCGTCTGCTCCCCTGTCTGCCCTAATGCCCTCCCCCCACCCCACTGCTCACCTTTGCTTTGCTCCAGGGCATGGAACAGGCCCGGTATGGGGTGCAGAGGGTGAGGCAGTAGGGGCAGAGGTGGGGGAGGGAGGAGGAAGCAGCTACAGCTCTGGCCCTGATTGCAGGTTAGGGCCAGAGCCACAGCAGCTGCCTGCCCCACCATTGCCTTGTACTCAATTACAAGACGACAGGCCTTCCCCCATGTTAAATTGAAGAAAAAAACCTCGTCTTGGAATCAAGTAAATACAGTATTTATTTGTTCAGAATTTCATAGAGCTAAGGAAGTAGTCTTTCTATTACCCATTTGGTCATTCTAGTATGGCATCATAAATTGAGGCTGGTGGCAATATATTTGCCTAATCAGATCTGCAAGTGGTAAATCTAATATTTGGGATTTGCTTAAAAAATAATCTTAACGTTTACAGGATAGGTGCACCTCCTTTCACCAAACTGAGGTTCTAATCTTCATTTATTTCTTCATTTATACCCATGTGCAAATGAGGGCTGTAACTGGTTCTCTCCTGTTTATAGCACAGTAATATTATGAAGTATAGACTAATAGTTGCCAAGTATTTCACAGATCAGTTAGCGCTTCCTTCTGCTTGTGCAGTACCTTTTTTTACTATACACACATATAAGGTGTATTATTCAAAATAATTTTAAATAACTCCACTGATAGACATGGAACATCAAAAACTATCTTTTAACAACTGAGTTTCAATTGCACCTAAAATGAGACTTGGGGGGTATTAAATAACTTATCTAAAATCACTGATCCCATCACTGTGGTATCACTCATTTTTGGACTGCTTCTGCAGTTCTTCCCGTGTCATCAAAAATGGAAAGACTGTTCACACAGATTTCAAAGAACATGCATTAAATATGCATCTTCTTAAGTAGGCATACTCCTGCCATGAAACCTTGAATTTTTGTTCATCTATGTGTAAGACTTATATTTTTCCTGTTCTGGGTTGTGCGATTTATTCTTCTTTCTTTAATTCAATCCTGCAGTAGTTCTGCTCCCAGAACTCCCACTGTGGTGGTTATAGCAGTTACAATCCTGTAGTCTGTCTGCATTTGGGATCTTAAATTTTTCCATTTCCAAATCCCCCTTGGCAATGTCTCCAACAAAATATACATACCACATTTGTTCTTTTACGTGATAATTCTCTTTCTCTCAGCATTCCCTTACATTTGCTGCTTTTCATTTGCCTGCTTCTTCTAGTTACTTATTATTTTTAGCTTTTCTTAACTATTATTTCTTTTGTTTCCATTTAATTAATTTACTGTGTCTATATATTAATGTTCTGTCAGTCTTTTGTTTCAATGAGGTTTGGATTTGGGCCTTGGTCTCTTTTATACATACATAGAAGTAAAGGGTAAAGATGGAAGAAATTATTAATGCTAACACCAGTTCAGGAATTTTCAATAATAATCAAATGCTTTTTCCATTTCCGTTTTGAATGTCTCAAGAAATAGGGCTTTCTCTACTTCCCTAAGGGGGATGATTCTATGTAACTCCAACAGTTTAGGAATTTATTTCTGATTTTCAACTTCAAATATTACTTGGATTTCCTCCAACTTGTTAAAGTCCTTCAGGAATTATGGTTATATAACAGACTTCCATAACTTATTTTCTTTCAATTTTTATCTACTATCTCCCTAAGCCTATTTCTTTAGAAACAGAGGTCCTCCTGATCAATCCATTCATTAATAATTTACTGAGGTTCTGTTATCTGGAAATTAAAGTACAAAGAAAAAAGTAGAAAAAAATACCTCTTTCTCAGTTGCACAAACTGTAAGCTGTTTTCATACTGAAAGTAATAGTTTTCTGGGACTCTAAAATATCAGTTTGGGTTCCTTTTTAGTATGTCTGAGTTCCGTTTTAAAGCAAACGGAGAACTGTAAAAACAATACTGCAGGGGTTTTCCTAAACATTTCTAAATACCTATTTTAGAAGAGGATGGAAAATCAAGTGGTTAAATTTCTCACTGGAAGTCAAGAAACACTGGACTTCAGTCCAGTGGGAACATCAGCACTGCACCAGAGAAGATCCCAACCTTATATACATGAGTTCTTGCTTTGTTCTCTGCTTCTTCATATGCTTATTTTTATTCTTGTCCCAATCTGTCTTCCTTCTGTTTCCTTTTCCTCTCCAATCTCTCTGCTTTTCAACTTATTTTGAGGGCCACTACACTGCATGAAACCAGCACAGCAGGTGAAATGATCCATCCAGCTCTGCTCAGCCTAAAAATAACTGGTGAAGAAGGCTTTGGTTACCTGAGCCAGCTGATGTCCCAGAGTGAAGAAGCAACCAAGGGTCCAGAACAATAGCTGTCATGGATGACCAGCCAGCCAAGAGCTTTTGTTCTTGAGTGACCAACCATTTTGTACCCAGAGGGGGCATTTGCACTTTACTGAGTTGATTAATTAGCTTGCAGTAAAGCATCGCAGACTACATGTGTGACACTATTAGGTCAAAGTAAATTAATTCACTCCATCATAGGATAGTACTGCACAACACAGGTACTATCCTACGGCAGTTATTTACTCCACCATGGTGCAGGTGTAGACTGTCTACGGTGTGGCTGAGGCACAAGAGTGCTACAGTGCAACGGCTGCCTGCCAGCTTGCCCTCCACTATAGCACCCTCGTGCCCCAGCCAGCTCCTCTGGAACCGGGGTGGCGCAGATCCAGGCTGGCAGGCTAACCCCTTGGACTCTCTGCCAGCCAGGACAGCACCATCCTGGCTCAATATGCTGCAGTCCTGAGTGCACGTGTAAATGCAGCACCCAGGAGCAATATAAACAAACTGTGCCAGAGGTTACTGTATTGCATTAATAGCACATGTAGATGCATCCAGAGAGTATCAACAAAACCTGAATGTCCCCATGCCTTGTGCTTTATTGTTACTTGCCACTTTTTTTCTCACTTTGAGAGAATTATGAAATCTGCCTTTTTCAGATCCAGCAGTTCAAATACTCAAAATTCATCAAAATAACTATTTCTTACTTCCCTACTAAGGCCAGCCCAATAGAATAAAAGACACATATCTTTTTTCTAGAAAAAGGACAGAGTTTTTGTTAATTTTTTCTTGTAAAACCATCACATTCCAATTTCAAAATGTATTATGTTTTGTTTTCTATTCCCTTCCTCTTGTGTATCTAACCTATACATTTCCTAACTTTGGCATGAATTTTCTAATGTGCCTGGCATGGAATTTAGGAGTACCTAGTCAGTGTACTTACAACATTTAACCCCTCTTGTTAAACATTCTGCACTGACAGAGTCATGTTAACAACTTTGACTCTTTGGACTTGTTTGTTCTACCAAAATTAAAACAATAACCTCTCAAGTACTATGGTAATATGAGTCATATAAATAAATAACATGACAGTATTACTGCAAGCTTCCTATTTCAGTTCTGCATACTTGACATATTCAGATAGTTTTGATGAGCTTCTGAAACACATAGATCCTGGCCCAGAATACATACAGACTCCAAACTTCTTGTAGCTCATTCCTGAAGCAGGAATCCCCATTTCCAAAAGTGAAAAACAGCAAGTTGTGCAAGACCTAGATTAGTGGTCCCCAGCCAGTCGACTGCAATCAATTGGTTGTTCAGCGAGTCTCTTTTAGTCAATCATGGGCTGGGGGAGCTTGGCATGTGTGCACCCCTCCCCCCTAGCCCATCAGGTTAGTCTGGGGGAGGGAAGGGGGGGCAGATCAAGGCCCCCGTGGTGAGGAAGGGATGGTATGACCCAGCCAGGAACAGGGGAGGGTAAGTGGGGCCCCAGCCTGGCTGGGTGGTGGGAGGATAGGAGCCTGGGGCATCATCCAGGTGGGGGGCTCCCACCACTGTGTATTGCACCCCAGCAGAGGCCCTAGGGGTACATGCTCCCCCCACCTCCGTGTAGAGTGGAGGCAGCTGCCGCTGCACCTTCAGCCCCGCTGCACCTGGCCACATGCGGGCGTGGCTCAGCCCTGCAGCAGGACACGCATGGATTCTGGCCGCTCCCAAGCCAGCTGCAGTGGGGTTTGGGGCACAAAGCCCAGACTGAAACAGCAGCTGCCTCTGCTGTATACTGATCGGGGGGAACATGCCCCCCACAAATGCGGGGCAGCACAGGCAGTTACAGCAGTGGTGAGGGAGGGAGTGGGGCTGGAGCAGGGGCAGGCCGTGCAACTGAGGTGGGGTGGGACAGAGCTGGAAGCAGCTCATCCAGGGGGCACAGGGAGGAGGAAGGGCATGGAGGGTGCATGTCCTTCGATATGCACATAGGGTGGGGTGGGCTGCAGAGGTCGGCTGGGGCCGGGATCTTCCTGGTGGGAGGGCTGGCCCATGCTGCACTTGGGCTGGGCAGCAGTGGTGCTGGGAGTGGGGCTATGGGGGGGCTGCAGCCACACCAAAATTCGCTATAGACCCCCTGAACTCCACTCCCAGCACTGCTTTCGCCCACCCCAAGTGCAGTGCAGCCCAGACTCCATTAGGAAGAGCCAGGTGCAGCCTCCCAGCCACAGCCCACAGTGGCAGCTGCTCCACCCCATGCAAATCCCAGGCACATGGCCCCCATGCCCTTGTGGGGGTGGGGAAGGGGCAGGGGGAGGGGAAGGCTATGCCAGGCTGTTCCCAGTGT
>NW_017729034.1:88917186-88921295 GCF_001723915.1 Gavialis gangeticus
GGGAAGGCTATGCCAGGCTGTTCCCAGTGTGGGGGGACTAGTCCAGACTGTGCTCAGGGCAGGTGGTGGTGGTGCTGGGAGTACAGGTTGTGGGGGCTACAGTGAATTTTCAGGTGGCTGCAGCCCCCCATAGCCTTGCTCCCAGTGCTACCACTGCCTGGCCTGAGCACAGCATGAGCCACCGCCGCAGTGGGAAGAGCCTGGTCCCAGCCACCAGCTTCAGCCCGCTCCACCCCACCCTGTGTGCAGATCTGGAGGCATGCACCACCCCCGTGCCCTCCCAGGGTGCATGCCCCCCACTGTGCCCCCTGGATGAGTTTCTCAGGGCTCTGTCTCACCCTACCCCAGCTGCAGGGCCTGCCCCTGCTCCAGCCCCACTCCCTCTCTCACCGCCATGGTGGGTGCAGATTGAGGCCCCTGTGGTGAGAGACGGAGTGGGGCTAGGACTGGGGCCTCAATCTGCCCTGCCTCCTGCCACAGGCCTTTCCCCTCCCCCACCCCTTCCCCCACAGACTTACCTGCTGTGGGGGGCGCCCCCAAATAATTTTTTTCCCTCTGCCTTGATCTGCCCCCAGCTTCCCTCCCCACACCTTACCTGCTGGAGGTGGGGTGGTTGCTTTTAAATTCCAAAAGTGATCTCCTACTTAAAAAGGTTGGAGGCCACTGACCTAGACCATAAGAACCAGAACACCATGACAGGACATGCTCCTTGTACATGGACTTATCTTAATTTCTGACCTGATCCTGCACTCAGCTTTGATGGAAAATGCAGTTTTACAACTGCCCTTGCTTCATAATCTCTGAAACCAAACACAGCAAATTAGCGAAAGGAAATCTCTCTCATGATGGGTTATTTAAAAGTAATGCAGACAGGAAAAGGGTATTAGTTAATTCTGGAGAGACAGTTTAAGGAAGATTTAAAAGATTTAGGAAATATAATGATAGGTGCACAGTGTTACTTGATATGAGACAGGAAGTGAGCACAGGGCAGAACTTTACGGCATCGTATTTCTATAAAACTAAATGGACAAACTGTTCTTCTTTAACAATGACCATACCTCAGCACTTAATCTTTTAATGTGGTATACTGGATTACACTGCATTGGTTATTAATTAATAAAAGCTTAGACTCAAGTTTGCTTCCATGTTTCTTTGGCCTGAGGGTATGGAGCTGTCAACTTACATTACATTAACAGTATTTTCACAGAATAGTAAAATTTGTGCTTAGTTGTTTTCCATTTGACAGAGCTTTGAACTTCAAGTAAGCCCACATGTGCCATCATCTCAGAAATGTAATTTCATCACTCTGTAGCTTTGAAGAAAATGGTTCCAATAAAATCTACCCACAGGGAACACCCAATCACAGTAGTGCTCTTTACATGTCCTTCCAACACTATTAATTACAATAGTTAAAATGACCCAAGGAAAGTTATTTTCAAACCCACAATTATGAAAAATTCTAATTAGTTAGAATTTTCTCTATTTCTGCAACTGAAATAAACTCAATTATATTAAATTATCTACATGGCATTTCCAGTCAACCCATCACTACTTGATTTTTAACTGGAAATCGACCCTGAAAACATGACACCAAATCTAACTGCAGGTTTTCTACTTAGGAAATGTTTAGAAATGAAAGGATTGGATTCTTCAAGGTTCTGAGGTGTCCTGGAAGTGGGTGATATATTTTCACATAGGATATTTGTTTGTGTTTTTCCAATAGTAGCTATAAAAACTGTTGAGGAGGATATAAGAGACATTTTCTAGAACTTTCTACATCACCCTATTGTATGCCATTGATACTGGCATATTTTCATTGCACTGGACATATGCACTAACTGTTGTTTAAATTAAGTTTTACTTACCATATTTTCTGATTGGAATTTTAAACTTATTTTTATAGCTATAATTTCTCCCTTTTATCACTGACCTATATGATGTAGCCTGAACTAAATTAATCTACTACCTACTTTTGTCTTTGTCCTTTTAGGACTAATCTCTACAATTATTTCCCTGCATTGAAATTTCAATTCAGATGCCAATGAAATATATCAGCATATGAAAGTAGAGTGAGGAGTCTGAATGAAAGGTTTGTACTAGACATTTCTTTCTCAGCCTCCACGCCCGTATCCCTGTCATACTGTCAAACAAAAATTTAGTGTGAACTTTGCTAGCTGTTGTTCAACCCAGATATGGCTCAGATATTTTATCAGGAGTCTGGATAATCTTTAGAAACAGGAAATCAGGGTCATAAATTTCAAGTATTGGAAAGAAGGCATGTTTAACAAAATGACAGACTATTTCTAGTCTTTTGTTTTAGTTTGAGAATATATTTACAATACTGTACCTAGATTTCCTAAAATCAAAAAATAATATAAAATCAAAAAAAATCAACCTTTGGATTGACTAAACCTTTGGAACAGTTTAATTCTTGTGTATTCAATATTTGGACTTGATATTGCTTACTTATTCCCCATTTTCTGAGGTCAAAATTACAATAAACTTGATCGCAAACAAACCAACCAACCAGTTTTTAGTTAGCAGGTCCTATATGAGTTTTTTTAAGAATAAACCAACTTTCGGTCAATAACACATTTCTCATCCCCAGCTACATTTGAAAAGGGCTAAAAATATTCAAAAATTGCTATCTGGAGAAATTCTAAATGTCCAATTTAAACAGTTTAATAAATAATTTTAACTTCTTTTGACCTTACAGTCTCAGTATATGATCCAAAGTCCTTTGAAATCAATTCAAGTCTTGCGTGAGATGCTGTAAACTTAAAAATGAAAAGATATATTTGAAAAAAAGAAGGAATATTAAACAGCAGATCTGATAGTTGGTTGTATACAGATGTTGAAACAGGAACAACATAGTGACTGTAAGAGTAGGATGTGAAGGGATTTAAAGTTTACTTACCATGAACAACCACAGGTACTGAAAATGTATGATTTAGTTGGAATTTTAAGATAAGCAAGGCAAAGAGAAGCAGATAATCAAGCTTTGAGAACCCCTTAACTGTGTTATATTATGATGATGTGGTATCAGTTATGAATAATTAGAGCCAAGGTTCAGGGTGGTCAATAAGGGACATACAGAAGGAGGCAAGAGTCTGCATGAATAAAACGTAAACATGGTCTTGGGATTTCATTCTGCTTTAATTCTCTGTAACCTCCACCTGGTCTTGGAAACCAATTCAGAGACAGAACGAACACAGAACACTTCATGGTAGAGAGATGGTTAGGAAAACAAACAATATACCTCAACCTCTTAGGCTGAGTATAGACAGTCAAAAAACCTGTGGAGGAATCTCTTCACAGATTTCTCTTTTCAGTTGGGAAGAGCAGCCAGATGCTTGCAGTGGCCCAGGCCAGAAGCCAAGGGCACTAAAGAATGCCTCCCAGCCTGCTGGCCATTGCTGAGCTAAATTGAGCAGGGACCGTTCCCAACTGGCTGCCCAGCATGTACCCCCAACCCTCTGTTGTCCTCCTGCAGGGGGTTGAAGAGCTCCCTCTCGAGGACCAGCCCATGTTGGGGGAGCCCCTGCCTCAAGGGGTTTCCCCCTGCCTGGCCCAGGGCCCCCAAGCCCTGGTCTTCCCTGTCACAGGGGAGCAGAGGAGGTTCCCTCCCCTCTTCCTTGCACAGCTGAACTGGGCCACAGCTCAGGCCCAGTCCCACAGATGGGAGTTGGGGAGTAGACCCCAAACCTGGTGATTGCCTGTGCAGCCAGGCGTGGGGACACAAGGTACCCCTAACTCAGCCTAGGGTTGGCCTGCCTAGGGTTGGCCAGCCTAGGGTTGGCCTGCCCCATGAGAGCAGAGGGGGTTTTTTCCACCTCCCCTGCACAACCAGGTGGCTGTTCTGCTCAGCTGCTGCCACAGGTGGAAGAGGGGAGAAATCTGGGGTACTGCTCCCCTCTCCCACCTGAGGCAGCAGCTGAGCCAAGCAGCCATGTGGCTGCACAGGAGAGGGGGAGGGTGGGTTCCCCACAGCAGGGCAGACCAGGGCTGCTGCTGACAGCTGCTAGCAGGGAGGGGTAGGGCTGGGGGAAGGACCACTCAGCCAGCCTCCTGGAAGGTGTGGGAGCACCTCAGTGGCCAGTGTAGGCAGG
>NW_017729034.1:88921315-88922405 GCF_001723915.1 Gavialis gangeticus
ACCCACTGAACAGCTAACATCTGTTTGGTTTGCATGCATTCTGACTTATTGCACTTTAAGTAAAGTGTGATAGTTAGACTGCTTCCACCAGGGCCTTTTTAAATGTCTGTACTTAGCCTTTGTTATAACTGAAAAGAGAAGGAGTGGTTTCTATAGCTGAAACAGCTCTTTGTAGCACCTATTCCTTAATGGAGAAGAAAGTAAACCAGCATTTTGAGACTTCATTAAAAGTTTAATGAATGGCCTAATATCAAAAGGGGATATCCTTTATAAGACAAAATTAAATAAAGATATATCTGCCCAGCAGTTATTCTGTCTTGAAAGAGCAGACAGCTGCAGAGCAGGGGTCATTGCCCTTTTTATGCTAAAGACAATGCTATTATAATACTTCAGTAGAAGGTACTTTTGATGGACTCAAGGGAGGAAGCAGTGTGCTATAACACCTATAATAGTCTTAAAATAATTGTTTAATTTTTCTTATCTGTAGAGATTAGAGATTTGGGACACTGGGTTGGGTGAATGCAATAATTATTTTATTTCCTGTTTATACAGGCTCAGCACACAGCCCTTAGTGGCCGCCCTACTGTTTTTTGGAGTCTGTACTATAGCTGGCTGTTCTTCAGTGCTGCAACAAGTCTATCTCTGATAACTACCCCTATAACCACAGTGCTGGAATAAAAGTGTGCAGGACTATTATGAAATCATTCACTGACTCACTCTTTTGCTTGCATAAGTGAAATTATGACTACTAAAAAAATCACATTGTGGCATGTAACAAAATTCTTAACCCCTTCCTCTTTAACTGTGTTGAAACGTGAGGCTTCTGGAAAGTATAAATTCTTATTATATATAACAGGGTATTAACTTATTTGTCCTCTGATTAAAATCCCAACCAGGGATTTGAATCTTTGTAGATGCAAGACACCACTTGAAAAATGCCAGATCCTAGTTTTCACTCATTTTTTGACTACAGAAAAATAGACCAATTCCTTTTTTTGCAAAGAACTCAGACTACAAGAAGTCAGAATGTTTTTGACATTAGAGATTCCTGTTTGATATCTTTGGCTTTATCATAGAATTATAGACTCAC
>NW_017729034.1:88927405-88932503 GCF_001723915.1 Gavialis gangeticus
TTGAAACGTGAGGCTTCTGGAAAGTATAAATTCTTATTATATATAACAGGGTATTAACTTATTTGTCCTCTGATTAAAATCCCAACCAGGGATTTGAATCTTTGTAGATGCAAGACACCACTTGAAAAATGCCAGATCCTAGTTTTCACTCATTTTTTGACTACAGAAAAATAGACCAATTCCTTTTTTTGCAAAGAACTCAGACTACAAGAAGTCAGAATGTTTTTGACATTAGAGATTCCTGTTTGATATCTTTGGCTTTATCATAGAATTATAGACTCACAGAAAAGTAGGGTTGGAAGGGACCTCAGGAGGTCATCTAGTCCAGCCCCCCGCTCAAAGCAGGACCAGCCCCAGCCCCAACCACATCATTCCAGCCAGGGTGTGGTCAAGCCCAGCCTTAAAAACCTCCAAGGATGGAGATTCCACCACCTCTCTAGGTAACCTCTTCCAATGCTTCCCCACCCCACTAGTGAGAAAATTTTTCCTAATAGCTGACCTAACCTCCCTTGCTGCAAGTTGAGACCATCACTACCCTTCAGGTAGCTGAAGGCTGCTATTAAATCCTCCCTCAGTCTTCTTCTGCAGCCTAAATAAGCCCAGCTCCCTCAGCCTCCCCTCAGAGTCATGTGCCTCAGCCCCCAAACCATTTTCATTGCCCTCCACTGGACTCTCTTCAACTTGTCTACATCCTTTCTATAATGGGGGGCCTGAAACTGGACAGAGTATTCCAGATGTGGCATCACCAGTGCTGAATAGAGGGGAATAATTACTTCCCTTGATCTGCTGGCAATGCTCCTACTAAGCTGCTGCTTAGCCAGTTGGTGCCAAGCCTGTAGTGGTGCATTGGATTCTTCTATTCTAAATGCAGGACTTTGCACTTGTCCTCACTGAACCTCATGAGATTTCTTTTGGTCCAATCTTACAATTCGTCTAGGTTACTCTGAATCCTAGCCCTACCTTCCAGTGTATCTACTACACCCCACAGCTTGGTATCATCCATGAACTTGCTGAGGGTGCACTCCATCCTATCTTCCACAATGTTAATGAAGATATTTAATAAAACCGGCCCCAGGACCAATCCCTGGGCACTCCACTTGATACTGACTGCCAGCTATTGAGCCACTGATTACTACCCATTGAGCCTAGAGATCCAGCCAGCTTTCTATCCACCTTCCAGTCCATTCATCCAACCCATGCTTCCTTACCTTCCTTGCAAGCATGCTATGGGAGACAGTATTAAAAGCCTTGCTGAAGTCTAGGTATATTACATCTACTGCTTTCCACAAATCCACAGAGCCAGTTATCTCATAGAAGGCAATCAAGTTGGTCAGGCATGAGTTGCCCTTTGCGAATCCATGCTGAGTGTCCCTAATTATGTTCTTCTCCTCCTAGTGCTTAGAAATGGATTCTGTGACACCTGGCTGGGCTGTGACCCAGCTGGCTTATGGTGTGCCATGGGGCCGAGAGAGCTGCAGGGACAGAACCACCCCCGCCCCCATCTTCCCTTTCCTGCTGGCAAAGCTGTACACCAGGCTGAAATCAGAGACTGTCTCTGACTAGGGTGTCACTGACTAGCACAGCCCTGCACAACACTCCCTAGGATGTCAGCTATTGCACTCTAAGTTAATCTTTGATGGAATCTGGCACAGATGTTTGATAAAGTGCTCTAACAAAGTGCTTTAGGTTAGCACACATCTATCCAGGGTTAACTAAACGCACAGTCCACCATTTTAAAGGACTCTAAGAGTCATGAATATTTGTTCTTTTATGGCTTTAGAGCATGTTGTGCCTGCTTAATGTGCAATACGTGTAACGTCTGTACCTAGCCAAAATGCTTAAACCCTAATGCCAAGATCTGCAGAATGGCTTCTACCCCAGAGGTAAAGAAATGTCTTATCTAATGGCCTTTTACCCATGCTATTTTAGATTATCCCCAATTCTCAGGTTCTATTGATATAAAACCTATTTCAGTAGTGTAGGCCTGACACTAGATGAGCAAAATGCATGTTTCTTTTTCTTAACAGAGATTACTGGGAATGCTAGGTAACTCCAATATAGCTACAATCCACCTGGGCATTGCCAGTATAGCTCTCACACATGATGAAGATAGGAGCCCATGATTTTCAGAAGCAACTAATGAATTGGGGTGATATGTTTGAAACATTTTAAAGGGGCCTGACTTTCAAATACTGCTCAGAATACCTCTGAAAATAAGGCTCCTGGAAGGTAGCCAACCAAAAACTAAGCAGTACTTACATTTTTTAAAATCTTGACCTGGGGATATTAATAAAATCTTAAAGAGAAATGTAGTTAGAATTAAGGATTGCACATTATAATAAAGAAGCATTGGTTTGCAACAGACAAAGATATATTCACTGGTATAGAGAGGATGAGAACATAGCTGAAAAGCTCTGTTTTAGCAATGTTACATTAGTAAGATAAAATGGTGAAAGTTTGAAAATCCAAAATTCATGCAGACAGGCCATCTTTCTCTTACTCCATTTTCCATCCTTCTTGTTTTGAGGCAACTGAAATACTTACATAGACAGAGAAAATTTAAAAACAATGGGGCCAAGCCCAAGCCTAAAGTAAAACTTCTAGTGATTGACTGTGTATGTCAGTGCCACATTCAGTCCTGAGTACACATTACCTCACTGTAGAAGGGGAGCTAGTTAAAAGGTGAAAGGCCTCAAATAGCTAGTGAGGATTGTACACTAATAAATACAGCTTAGCAGGAGCCACATTTTCCATTTGGCAAGAAATTCTGTAATTTGAAATGTGCACATTTGCAGATGGAACAATAACCAACATTTTTAGGCATCCTATAAAACAAAGGACAGATGAGTCAAAATATTCATTTGGTAATATCAACACGTCCCTTTCTGATTTTGGCCTTTGAAACTTCTACATTTTAATAAAACATAATTTTGTTTAAAATAGCTATTTGAAAGGGGAAAAAAACAAGAAAAAACCTTATCTTTATACGTCTGGGATAAGACTGATGCACATGATCAAAGATTTTTATTTGGGAAAGTTTTTCCTAAACTAACATTTTCTCAAAACTGGCCTAAGTGGTTTGTTTTCAACAAGAATAATATTTATTGTAAAAAAACCCAACCTTTTTAAAGAGCTATTTCCAATTGGCTCTACTAATATCTTCCTTGCTAACTCTTGAAACTTTCAAAGAATGCTAATTTAGCTTTCTGCTTGCCCTACCTAGGTGTAAACTCTTTTGTGAATTGTCTGTGGGGCAGTCAGATAGAAATAAAGTAGAAACCACTTTTTGCAATAAAAATGGCTTTGAGATGGCATTGGCTGCTTTCTTGCACCTCTAAGTCCCTCCAGATGGTTCCCGTTGAGACTGAGTACAAGAATAGCCAAAACAGGTTTTGACAGAAGCTGATATTTATAGCACTTATATTATTTTATAATGTGTGATAATTGAGAGATCGCAGTCAAGTTGCAACAATTACAAGAGGGAAGATTTGGTTTTTTATAATTACTTAAATTAGAACTGCTGGCATGAATTTTTTCTTTTGTCTACAGGACTTCTGATCCAGTTTCAGACCTGGATGGGGCGTAAAAATGACACTCCTAGCACTGATGGATGATCTGCTTACGACAAAGGACAGAGGCCAAATGTCCCTATTGATATTAGTGAAGCTGTCTGTCACTCAACCCTACTGACTAAGGTATGTTAGTGCTCAGCTTCAGGACATCCCTCCTTCCACCACTATGTACCCCTACTGTCCCTGGCTGACGTGAGTGCAGAGGGAGCTCCAAAACCACTCCTGCCCCACTCTAGCCACGGACTGCAGGGAGCAGCTACACTGGGTAATGGACTCCACTGGGAACAGTGGCAGTAGTAAGTGTGTTTCCCCTTCTTGCCCCTGCTTCCTACTACTCCCCCACCATGATCCTTACTGGTTGGGAGCAAGCACTGGAAGGAGGAACCAGCCTGGCCTCCCAGCTGCTGATGTAGACGTGGGGGAGCCCCACAGCTGCTCCTGGTCTACTCCAGCTGCGTGTTCTATGGAGCAGCTGCATGGGGTGCTTGGCTCAGCCAGGAATAATGGCATCAACCTGGAGGGTCCTCCTTCCATTATCTGCTCCTGGCCATTGAGGGACAACTGTAGGGGGCAAGCAGAGAGTAGATGCTGAAAGAAGGAACTTGCCACTGCTGCTGTCCCTGGCCAAGCATGGTACCCTGGACAGCAAATTCCCACAGTTCCTGGCTGGAGCAGGGCAGAAGCAGCTCTAGGGCTCCTCCTATACTCCGGTTAGCTAGAGACAGTGGCAGTGGTGGCAGATGTAGCAGCTTCATGCACCTGCTCTCTGCTTTCAGTATCCCTGCCAATTCAGGGGCTTCAGCAGCACCATGTCCCCCTGTGGTCTGAGGCATGGTCTGCTGAACCCTGTTTAGGAAATCCTAGATATGCCCATGACCAGGTCCATTAATGTCCTTATAAATACTGGCTGCAGTATCTAGAACTTATGAGTAATATAAGCATGGAATTTTTGTTGAAGGACTCTACAAATGTAGTAGTACTCACTACCACTAGTGTCTAAACACATGTTTAAATTGTGGAGCATGATAGCTCAATTTATATAAGCAAAAATCACAGCAACAAACCATAAATGCCTGACAATAGTAAGACCGTAGCTTTAGTAAACTGAAGAATTCATTTGTTTGTAAAAGTTCTGGGGTACCCAGATGCTACAGAACATGGGCATGATGGAAATGTATAGTAATCATCACCATTATTATTAGCTGCATATTATTTTGTACCTTTACTTTTGGCATTTCAACTGGTAAATGGTTTAAAATAATTTTAGATATCCATGTACTAATTAATTTTATATATCTATGTATTAAATATTCAGTGGGACTGATTCCAAGCTGACATAAGTGGATGTAGTTATGATTTTCATCTGGTATCAACTGATAGAACTTCACTGTAGTCAATAGAATTAGATCTACTTATACTAGCTCAGAATCAGCAAGCAGCTCTTAGGTATTTTTACAAATGATAAGTTTTTGTAGGTAAAAATACAATATGCTAATTTCAGTGATGATAATCAAGATGACCATATA
>NW_017729034.1:88937503-88951802 GCF_001723915.1 Gavialis gangeticus
AAAGACTGCAGCAAGACTTGGATAGGTTACAGGGGTGGGCTAGCAAAAACACGATGCGCTTCAACACTGACAAGTGCAGGGTGCTGCACTTAGGCAGTAGTAACCAGCAGCACACTTATAAGATGGGAAACTCCCTTCTTGAGAGCACGGAGGCAGAAAGGGATTTTGGAGTCATTATTGACTCCAAGATGAACATGGGCTGACAATGTGAGGTCACGGTTGGAAGGGCTAACCGCACCTTGTTGTGCATCCACAGGTGCATCTCAAGCAGGGCCAAGGAGGTGATACTCCCCCTCTATGCAACACTGGTCAGGCCACAGCTGGAGTACTGTGTCCAGTTCTGTGCGCCCCACTTCAGGAGAGATGTGGACAACATTGAGAGGGTCCAGAGGAGGGCCACCCGCATGTTCCGGGGACTACAGGGCAGACCCTACAATGAGAGACTGCGGGACCTGAACCTGTTCAGCCATCACAAAAGAAGGCTGAGGGGGGACCTGGTGACAGTCTATAAACTCACTAGGGGGGACCAGAAGGGTTTGGGAGAGACCTTGTTTCTCCTAGCGCCCCCTGGCATAACAAGGAATAACGGCCACAAGTTGTTGGAGAGTAGGTTTAGATTAGACATCCGTAAGAACTACTTCACAGTTAGGGCAGCTGGGAGCTGGAACCAACTTCCAAGGGAAGTGGTGCTGGCTCCTACCCTGCGGGTCTTTAAGAGGAGGTTAGATGCCTACCTAGCTGGGATCATTTGAGCCCAGTTTTTTCTCCTGCCCTGGTAGGGGGTTGGACTTGAAGATCTATAAGGTCCCTTCCGACCCTACTTCTATGATTCTGTGACTAAGAAAGTGAGAAATGCGGGCCAACATTTTAAGGCAGACATGTCAGTGAGTGAGCATTAAGATGGGTACTGGGTGTCTCATTCCTATTTGAGCTGTCTTATTCTTGAGTATACATTGTACAAATCAATGCAGTACCATTCCCTACAAATGCAAACAGCACTATTTAATATAAAAATTACAAACTTTCCTGTTCTGAGAAAACAATCTCTTTCCAGGAAGTAATAGTATCAAAAATTTCTTGTCATATGGGTGCACTAAAAAAACATCAATAGCATAACAGTGTTATCTGCCATTTAGTACACATTGCAGCATAATTCTTTCTATCAGGGAAATAATAAGACTTTCTAAAATGGCTGGATGTTTACATTTCCTATGGAGGAGAAATAATGTACTTTATTTTCCCCAACTGCATACATGTTGATACAAGAATGGCTTCATGTTTTCAGAGCATGTAGGCTAACCTCCTGACCATCTCAGTACCTCCCCATGTAGAGTTCAGTTCAGATAGGCTTTATCAGTGAGGAACTTAACAAAAAGGGCAAAAGGTATGGTAAATGGACCAAACTGCAGATTATGTCTTTCCTTTCTGCTTGAACATAAGAAAGTGAAAACATGAAATGTCTGTAATCACAAATGGATGAGGAAAGATCTAGCTACACAAATTGATATGGCTTGATGCATTCATTACAGGTGAAAAGATCCTTAAACTCAGGGTGATTTCAGTGGTGACTCTAGGACAAATTTTTAATCTTTGTTAAGATCCTCATTTACTAATTTTAAGTACAGTTTTGGAAGCGCTCCTATGACCTCTCCATTGATTATTAGGCTCTTGGCTTCTGATCTATTGTTTTGGAAGCCACTGTTAGACTTTATAGTTTGGTCTGAGTCAATACCAAAGAACTAGTAAGTGAAACTAAAAGATATGAATGGTATCTATAGCTGGGAAGTCTTTTGTCAGTGTTTAGCAAGGACCCAGCTATTACAAGGAAAGAACAGGCACAGAAGTTAGCTGATTATGTGTAATCCACCAAATTGAACCAGATTTTGACTCTAAATTAACTTGAGAGTCAATCCCCATATGACTCCTCTGTGACTAACTAATTTCCTGGAAAGAATTCTAAGACTTAAAGATAATCCATATCCAAATCTGATGTGTTCAGGTTTTTGCGACTACTTTTTTTTTTGTGACGGTGTTGGCACTTAAGGTGTTAGGAAGTTGAAGAGCTTGGTACTACATACCAAGCTTTGAAATGGGACTCTTTCATCTTGCAAGAAATTATAAACAAAGATAAGCACATCCTGTGAAGAATAAGATATTTATTTGTTTTTATATTTTTGATTTATAGTTTAAGAAGGAGGTGCCTTTCCACAAGCTCTGGGCACTTTGCCATTACTCAGATACATAGAAATATTGTACAGATTCCAAACTGTTTTATCCCCTAACAATATACAGCACTTATCCAATCAAATTGCACCCCAAAACCTACTTCATAACCCACTTCTCTACATTCCCATGCTCCCCAGTAACTCTTAAAAAGTTGGCTATGTGGAAGTGCACAATGTCTAGGCTTCATGTTTTAAGGATGAATTCTTACATGCCTTGGTTCATTCAGGTACTTAAACATATGTCTAAATTTAAACACCACTGAAGTTCATGACTACTCACATACATAAATTTACGTGCTTAAGTATTTTGCTAAATTAAGGTGTTAAAACTTTCTTTTTAAGACAATATCCTTTTCTTCCTCTTTTTCTATGCATACAGCTGAACAATGTGCCCCAAATGCTAGACATGATTTTTCCACCTGGTCTTCACAAATCCTATACAAATACATTTAAAAAAATACACTTAAAATATCCATATGTGATTCTTCACCTGGAAAAAGAGTGGGCTGAATTGCCATGTGATAAATGCTAGTCACGTCGCTTCATGTTTACTTAGTATACTCAAGCATAGTTATCAATGGGTGCATCTACATGAGACACTGACTCCTCAGTATCTGAATAATACTGTACAGTAGCATGTTACAGCACGAACAGTATTAATATGCTACTGCACAGTATTATTAGGCTACTTCACTAGTGTCACTTAAAAGTGATTTCTGGTGCTACTGCGTGGTAACTCCAGTTACTGAGCATTTATTTAGCACTTGCTAATACTTGCTGGTACTTGTATTAGCAGGTACAAAATAAATGTGCAATAATGACTGCGCAGTATTATCTCATGCGCAATGACTCCTGCAAATCAGGCCCTAAAGTATCAAAGTGGGAACAGAAAATGAGGAATGCAAAATTAGTTAGCCTCTCTGGAAAGTCTGGTTAAGAATGTTCCTTATCATCATGCAGTAACTGCAGCAAAGTCAGGGATAGAATCCAGTTTTCTAGAATAGCACTCAGCTGATTTAGCCATGAGACCACAGCTAATGCAGTTCCTTTATATGATGTGTGATTCAGACACAGGGATATTTGGGAATGGTTATATTATGAAGAATTATATAGTATTGCAATGAATATTATCAGAATATAACATTTATATTATGATAACTCCAAGGAGCCAACCAGATCAGGACATTATTGTACTAGATATTCTATAAGGATATAGGGTAAAATTTGAGCCCTGCTAAATTGCGAATCTATATACATATACCCAGCCCAAGAAAAAATATTCATATGGAAACTTATTTAATTATAGGCCTAGTCACATGGGGCACTTGGAACATTTTTTATTTAGACTACAATAAGCATTACTGTATTAAAAGTTAGAATATGTTATGAGTAGTTATATTAATGTTTACTAAGATGTCCAGCTTGCTGATGGTTGCCCCAGCCCTGGAACTGCACTAGAGTCTTGAATCAACTCAGGTTTCTTGATGCTGGCCCCAGTGTGCACTGGGACCAATTCAAGACCCCAGTTCATCATGCTGGCAGCCAGAGCCACCCTCAGGGAAAATGGTGCCCTGGGCGAACTTGTATTTTGGGACAACCCCCCCCACCAAAGTACCCCTCAACCAGCATTTCCCCTCTGTCCCCCCCACCCAACCCACCTCCCCACTAAGTCAGTGGTGCTGGAGACAGGGGCACAGGATGTAGTCCAGCGGTGAGGCAGAGCACCATGGTGCTGTCACCCAAAATGCCCAGCTTGACTCCTCCTAAGCAGCAGCTGGAGGCAGGGGGGATGGGCTGGGCTGGGCTGGGCTGGGCTGGGCTGGGCTGGGCTGGGCACCACGCCTCCTGCCTGGAGTCATGGGAGAGCAGTGCTGTGAGTGTGGGCTGCTCACACACGTGTGTGTGGCAGATGTGTGTATGTGGTGCCCACCCAGACCACAGTGCCCTGGGCGATCGTCCACACTGCCCACCCCTAAGTCCCACTCATCACATCAAAATGGTTCAAGACCCTACTGGAGAGCACTGATGGGGACCGACAGTCAGCTAATGTTGGTCCTAGCCTTTGCACCAGGGTCTTGAACTCACATTATCTCCATGAAGCAGTTCAATGAGAGCTGAATTTGTGTTTCCTAATGCAATCTGGAGATACTCCTCCTGTGAAAAGTCCCACATAATTTTGCTATTATACGATTGCACTTAGAATGCGTTTTACTGCTTGACCACGTAGATGCTTGCATTTTAAGTTCAGCTTACATGTTGTAAGTGTAACATGTGACATGGCCCTACATGCATTTGTTCCATGCAAAATTGTTCTTTTGTGCTTTCTCTTGATTGCTGATAGATTTGTAATTGCAAAGCAATAGCACAGTCTCTCTATTCACAGCCTAGTACAGTCTTTGTCTGGTACTTTCAAATATGGACCATGCTGATCATGGAAAAGCATATTAGATAGTACTATTAAAATACAAAGACAAATATTTTTCATTGTGTGCCTACACACACACTTACAAGGTATAACTTCTAAAAGATACCACTAAGATTTATTAAGAGTATCACTTAAATATAATAAGTGTATTTAATCAGAAAAATGCATTTTAAATAAAGAAATAAGAATATGGGGCAAACTTTTAGCTTCACAAAAGAATAAGCTCCTTTGATGTGCATTTTAGTTAAATTTCCATCAACTGCTACGAAGTAAGTCATGTTTCCCTTGCCTTATAGAGACCAGATTAAAATATTGAATCAAGAAAAACTATGAACAAAAATCTACAAACTGTGTTGGCTTCATACAGATTTCAAACTCTTTTTGCTTTTAAACTGTAGCAAGTTTCTTTCCTACTCGAGTGATATTTTATACTATTCCTTATCCTGAATTCATGAATAGGACACTAAACAAATCTAATGAGTAAAATAAATATTCCTAAAAGATAAGATTTGTATTTTCTTTGGTCATATGTCTTGGTCAGTATTGATGCAAGGTGTTTGTGCAGTACTTTAGGTATCTTAAGTGAACAAAAACAGTAGCTGATTGTTTAAGATAAGATGTTTTGCAACATGATACATCAGTAACTACAATTTGGCTCACACCACACAGTCCTCTGAGCCAATACATTATAGTAAGATTGTCATAAAACCATAACAAATTTTTCATCCTAATGTGAAAAAAACTAATCTGTTTGTGGGGAAGAAGAAAGATTTTCTCTGTTAGGATTAAAAACAACCAGATTATAAATGGATGACTAGGTAGAAACACGGATGGGTGCTCAGATTTAACTGACTACTTTACTGGCTCTGCCAATTACTGAACAGAGTTCAAAAAGGTGCTTTAAAGCTCATTCAAAGGAGGATGATTGGAAGTGGAACACACATAATAAGCACAGCACCAGATATAATTAGATAAAAATGTTATTATATGCCTACGAAAACAGTTATGGCCCAGTTTTCAGAGATGCAGATTACCTGCAGCTCCCACTGAAGTCCTTGGGAGCTCCAGGGGCTCAGCACCACTGAAAATCAGAGCAATACTGTGCCAGAGTTTTATAGGGCAGCCCACATTAGGTCTGACTGAAGGTGAATGAAATCGATTTAATATCAATTCCTCCACCAATTGGGCTTGTGCATCTGGGTATTTGGCCGGGGGTCATGTTACTCTTTATGCACCATGATGATTATACTGGTGAAAAGCAGAATATAAAAACTCCTTCCATTTCAGACATTACCGGGTGAGATCACAGTAGGCTCTATACAAAAACCACAAGTTACAACATATAATCACTGCCAAGTATACACAGCAATTCCTTTCTCATTCTCTAAGCCTTTTCCATTTGGAACAGTGAATAGCAATACTGTAGTACCATACAAGCTAAACCATTCAAAGGGGTAAAAGAAAGCTTTGGTTTCCTCTGACATAGTAACATTGTTTGGCTAAGATGTAAAGTAGACATGCTTTCTAATGGGATCTTTAGGGAGGGATTTTCAAAAGCACTCAACTTTGGTCTAACTCTGCTTTTACTGAAGTCAAAGATAAAACTTCCATCGACTTCAGCAGGACAGAGGAAGGGCAGTGCTAGTGCTTCAGAAATTCCCAAATGGTTTCCATGGGGTTTATTGTTTCATTCATAGCCTAATCCTGATAACTGTTCAACACCTAAACTCTCCATGAAGCTAATGTGTTCAGCACCTTGCAGGGTCAAGATATTAAATTTGCCTTCTATTATCATCATCATCATCATCTTAATTCTGAACCACAAGTAAATATTTTGGTTGTCCATTTGAAAAAAAAATGGACCTAAACTTATAAACACGCACAAGAATTCCGATGAATTCAACAAAACTGGTAAAGCTAGGTGGAATAACAAGATCTGATCCTAAATTATCAGCAAGGCATGTAACTGTCATTGGATTTTTAATATTTTCAAAAAATACAAGTTAGAAAAGAAACCAAGGTATAGGACATTTCTGTCATATAATAACTAAAAGTTTAGAAGATCCTTCTGAATGTATATATTGATAAGAATTTATCATGCTGCTTCTTAGATATTAAAGATGTCAAAGATATGGCCTGTTGTCTATCGCATTAGTAATTAATTACCTAGTTGTGTAATATTTTGTGGTTCTGACCCTGGCCTATATTACATATATAGCACAGCTCAAAGGAGCAAAGGAAAGTAAAAATGGCTTGAAACTATCTTTTCAAAAACTGAATCCGCCACCTCTTCTGGTAATAATCTTAATGTAACGCTATCAGTGAGATGAGCACAGTGCTAAACAAAACAGCATTTGCTACTACTATTTTTATCCTTTGCTATTTTTCAATTCTACATGAGAAATCCCAGAATGCAAAAGTGAGTGAATATAATTGAATGGAATTTGCTTCTTTGGGTTATAATTATAAACACACTCCCTTTTATCTATAACTCTTTGGTCCACTTTTATGCTATGGCTGCTTTGTAAGGGATTTACCACTTTAAGCAAAAGGTAGATGTGTAATGCAATCCCCTCTGTGTCATCAGTGGTCCATGAAGGGAGAAGTGAGTGTGGCCAGGGAAGATTGTACTAATGACCCCATATTCTGTGACTACTGAAATAGCTGCTGGAGGCCACAGACAGATGGGCATAAATGAAAGCCAAGGTATCAAAAAATCTGGCTCCTGAGCTAGATGAAGTGCACAGGACCAGTCCATGGGCTAAACTGGGCCCACAGATGACCCGCTTCTGCCACATGCAGTGTGTACCCTGAAATGGTTCTGTACACTGCATGCAGCACATGGACTAGCTTCAGTCCTGTGCACTGTGTGCAGCGCACACCAGGCTAGCTCTTCATGCCATATGCAACACTTGGAACCACAGGCAGGGCACGTGCAGTGCAGCACAAAGGGTCAGACTGGGAGTCACAGGCAGTACTGTGGGCCAGGTGATAGGGCTGTGTGGGCCAGGTATCTGATGCTCCTGAATTAGAGCAATGCTGTTGAGGTTGCTACAGTATAAGCCTGACACCCCAAGGATTCAGTTGTTGAAAAGATAGTTTCAAGCCATTTTTACTTTCCTTTGCTGCTTTGAGCTGTGCTACATACGTAATATAGGCCAGGGTCAGAACCACAAAATATTACACAACTAGGTAATTAATTACTAATGCGATAGACAACGATTTGAGATTGGTCCGTGAGACAAAGCTTAAACCAGAGCATGTGATCCAAAATAAGGTGAATAGATATATCCTCTATGAGGACAAACTTTGAAAGCTCAAAGAAATACAAAAGCTAGATTTTAGAATACAGGAAACGTTATTTGCAAAACTAGAGCATTTAGTTCCATTAATTTCAAACTCTTTAGAAAAAATTGTCATCCTGGTAATTCCAGTTCCTCCAAGTATTCCCATCATACGTATACACAAAATGAAAACCCACAACTTCTCATATATCTTTGGAACTCATTCTGCTTTCATTGCTGATGACAATTATTTCAGTGTTCTTTTAAATTCTGTATTAAAGGGATGATTTCCTAAAGTACCCTACAAATTAAAAAAACACAGAAACAGTCAAATGAATCTTTTGGGTCCAACTGTTTGCCCAACATAGGAACTGTTGGCTCTTTAGACTTTAGTCCATAAAACTGGTTGATAGTGTGATTTGGATTAATGTTAGTTATTGTGGTATTTGTGTAATGAGATTACTGTATGATTCCTTGCATGGTACCAATTTCTGTAACAAGGACAGTATGAAACAGCATGCTGGTGAATTAGAAAAAGTAAATGCTGAAGGAAAGAAATATTGAAAGGATTTAATGCAGCTATAACTGTTTCCTGTAAATCCTCCCCACCTCCTCCTTCACCCTCTAAAAAAAAGGAATTGTAGATAACTGTCACTTGCCACAAATGCCTCAGTGATAACGAGTCATGAGGTCTTTTTCTCCACCTAATAACTGAGTTCTGATAAAAGATGACCTCAGCCTGATAGTATGGGTTCGTCACTGCACCATGAATTAGGAGAATAGTGAGTAGCCAGAGCATGTATCCGAACAAAACAAAGTCTGTTCAAGATGGGGAGCAGCACTATTCCATTTAACACCCATTCATCAGGGGGGAAAAAAGCTAAAGCTTGGATAATTAGGCAAGTTATGTTAAGATCTTTCTATAGTTCTGTCCTGCTGGATGTATAAGGGTCCCATCCTGCATTGGGTGCAGCACTTATTCACTACTACTATTGAAGGCAACTGGACTATACTTCACGGCCAGAAGAAAGTATTTTCAGGAATGGGCTCTACATTTAGGCAAAACTTTAAGTATCTGGTATACAGATACACAAGAAAACTAAGTAGTTTTTCAAAGAATATCAAATTTATTTATAAAACATTAACCTCAGCAGCCACTGAAGATTCAGCAGTTTACATTTTTAACTGCAAAATACCACAACAGTAGCTTTGGAATTTTAGATAAATTAAGTTAGCACTATGCGGATCTCTACTGCCCAAACTTACTTGTAAAGATTAAATTATGCACTTCAGTTTGCACTGAACAAACCAACATGTAATTGAGGAGCTATGGGGAGATGTATAAAAATTACCTAAAGGGAAATTTATGCATAGGAACTAATGGGAGCAGCCTGGGAACAATTAGCAACAAGTAAAGCAAACTTGTTCCCAAACAACCAACTGAAAATAGCAATGAACATACTGCTCAAATTGCCAAGTCCCACATACAACAGGCAGTGTGACAAAACCTTAAAATAAAACACAAGAATAATAGTAGAAGAAGGAGCAAATTAGGTCTAGTTATTTCCTTTACTAGAACTGATACTGTCTAGTTCTAGAGTTGTCAGAAATGTGTGAATGGAGATTTTTTTTCCTTTTTTTTTGGAGGAGAGGGTTTGATTCATTGGGGTCACCTAATCTGCTCAAAAAATGCTGAAGAAAGGGACGCATCCAAAATCCCTCCTCTCTCCAAAGTTTAAAACAATCATCTGTACCTAAAGTGTATCTTCTGGGAATATAGGTACCTAAATTGTATCTTTGGGTATCTAAACTGTATTTTTTGGGAATTGAGAACTAACTCAATCTTTTCTTAAATAATGACCACTGGAAGTGTGTTGAGGGCTACGCCCCCTTTTATATAATAGTCCAGTAGACTGAACACCCATACAAGAAGTGAATGATCAGGTTCAAAGTTTTTCTTAGCCTAAAGGGAATCAAGCCTACATCTCCAACAAGAGTATCCCATCCATCAGGATAGAGAGTAGGCTTAAGGATGAGGCACACTCCACCTCTCCTGTTCAAACTGAGCCAGTGTGCCAAGAAGTTCAAGATTCCTGAAGCAAGAGACTGCAAGCAAGAGGAAGCATGACACATTTACCAGTGATGAGGGTCCTCCTCAGAGAGAGGGAAGATCTAGGATCCAGTCACAGCTTCCAAGAGTAGTTTTGTTAATGACTTTTTAAAGAAATAAAGAAACAAGCAGGGGTTTTCCAGCTCCCAATATGGGACTCAGGAATGTTAATTCTGCTCATATCCCATTTTAGACATTTGATTCCTTTTATGGATATGGGTCTCAATTCCTCACTTTCACCAAATACCAACAACAAATTGGAGTATGTTATAAGGTGTCCATAAGATATACAAGGATTCTTCTCATAATGAAGTACATGAGGTAAAAGGAGGAAGAGGCCATAGCAAACTCCAAACTCATCTCATGTTGAAGTGTGTGGGTCAGTCAAAACAAAATGTTCTAATAGACAGGGAGAATGGGTTGTGTGAAGAAGATAGATGATTAAAACGTTACTCTGGGATCTCATTATAGATGCCCAACAAACCTCTGAGATTTTGAACAAGTGTAATCATTCATTATAAAGTTTCTGTGTTGTCACTGCTTAGCAGTTAGCTGTTTCCCTGGATGATTTTGTTTCCTTTGGAGACTTGGAGCCTGCGTGCAAGAATCCACCAGCTCTGCCTGCCCTTAGTGGACCAAAGCCATTTAGCCACCTTTCTTATTAAATCCTCTACATACATACTAGGCTGCACCGGGCAGTGGACCATTCACAGATGGTAAGGGTAAGTTTTGGGCTATGGTTTCCCACATTATGGTGTGTTTTTCCCTTGTAAGCTGTCTTTGTATTCCTCAGATTCTTTTTGTTAACTACATGGAAAATTTTTAGTCTCCACCTAACCAATTTTACTTTTATTTCAGATCTGAGGAGCAGAGGAAAAACTGATAGAATAGCAAAACAAGAAACAGTAAGCTTGAATATTTATTCAGGTGATTTCTTTTCTTAAATCTGAAAAAAAAAATCATGGACTAAATGTAGACATTGGATTTATGGCACGTGACAGGGGGCTGTCTTAAGGCTGGTCCAAACATTGGGCCGCCCACGTGTCCAGGGCAGTCCACCCACCTAACTCACTTGCTATGCCTTTGATGTAACTGAAAAGTTAAATAGTTGTTCCTAGGTAGGAGGCTGCCCATATAATGCCAAGGGCGTAATACATGACTCCATACCATTCCTACACCATGTCCCATGCCTTGCAGATGGCATCATTATATGTTTCTAGTTCCACACTGCATCCCACTATATTCCTATCTGACATTCAGACCCCAACCTGGATTCTTCCTATTCAAGTGGCCTAACCTCCACCATCATCCTGGGCTGCAAAACTCCCTAGACCCCTTTGTCTCTCAGTACCCCTCCAGGACCTGCGGCCTCACAGGCCCTGGCCTCACCTGTAGGCCAGTCAGGACTCCAGGCCTCTAGCTTCTGGCTATCCCTCACAGTGGGCATCCTTGCCCTTTGACCACCATGGTCCTGGCCCCAGCACAGGCCAGTCAAGGTTCTCTGGCTAGGTTTTCAAGCAGCTAGTCCTCTCTCCCATATGGGTCTGCCTTCTTGGGCCCCTGCAAACACTGTCCCCACTCTCTGAGCTTGTGGGCCACATAGTTACTATGTACCCCTTCTTGGCCCACTGTTCCACTCTCACTGGGCTCACTTGCTCTCTACCCCTCATTGGGCCACTACTTGGCCCCTTCACTGGGCTTCTAGGCCTTATGCCCCTTGGGCTTCAGGTTTCTGATGACATGCCTGAACCCCTAGCATGTTTATTTTCTGGGGTAACCCACCAGGTTGTGGGGACTGAGGCTATAAGGCACTCCATCCTCACCTTTCACTAGGGAGGCACAGGAGTGGCATTTCCTGGAGACTGCCTTGCCACAGGCAGCTCCACCACACCATCTGCGCCCAGCAGGGTGTAGTTTCAGGTCATGCCACAGGACCAGGAACCTTTTCCATCTCCGTAGTTCCTACCCTTGTCCTCCAGGTGTTCTGCGAACAGCAGTACTTCAGCTGGGAGATGTTCACCCTTTGGCTCCCCAGTTGCAACTGGCAGCCCTGCTCCTTGAGTCTGGTCTTATATCCTGGCTGCCTAGCCCTACACCAGCCAGTAGCTTCCTGACTACCTGTAATCACCTGATTGAGTCTGCTCCCACTTGCAGGCTGGTCTGCAGCCTGCTCAAGCCCTTAGAGTGGCAGGCACAACCTGTGCTCTTCCACACACTCTATAATCTGCCTGCCTGCCATCTGATAACCTCAGGTAACCTGTCTGCATTTTACCAGTTACATTTTATCACCAGATCAACATTCTCCCTTTCTGTTCCCCCTCCCACCTGTCTTACACCTAGTGTCTCCCATTCCCTCTGACCCTCACTGCCACACATCTGCATCTTCACAGACCTGCATTTTGGATTTTGGCTTCTATTCTACCTAGCAGAAAACAGAACACAAGGAAACTCTCCCTATGCCTGAAGGAGGGTGTTTGAGCCCAAAAGCTTGCAAAGAACAATTTCCCCAACTATTGAGTTGGTCCAATAAAAGATATCACATCTACCCAAAGAATCTCATCTAAAAGCATAATTAGACATATTTTTCTGTTGTTTGTTTCTCAATGAGCACTAACAAAAATCCTTTACTCTCATTATTTGGGGTTTGTTTGTTTTTTAAATAAAAGTTGCTTTAATCTATTTTCTGTATAGCTCATATAGAGGCAAATATAGACTATCTCAGCTACCTCTGTGTTGTGGTTCTGAGTAAATGCTAATACATGCTGTTACCAGACAGTGATATTTGAGGTCTTTATCCAGTGAACATGCATGTGTGCAACTTTACTTACTTTAGCTATCCCATTTAATAACCAGATTCAGAATTCTATGGAGATGTCATGTGAGTAATGATATGCAAGTGAAAAAGTGCCTGGAGGCCTGAGGCTTGATAATCATTGATAAATGCTGACTTTCTAAGAATAATCAGCCTTATTAAAATGGCCACAGTCACACAACATCAGCCATTTTAATTGTCAATCAATTATTCACACAGCTTTAAGAAATTTGCATTAACATGAATTTAGTAGAGTTGCTAGAGATCCTACCCTTATCTAAAATTTCTGGTTTGTGACAAAGTTCTATCTAAAAGGAGAGGTGTTGAAGAGTTTGAGAACTTGTGAGAAACTGTGAACTGCCTTCTTTCTCTTCCCCTGGTCTCACAGGCCCAAGGGCTTGTACCAGTTTAACTACAGCCTTCCATCTCCACCTATCTTGCACAATCACCTTCCACCGTGTCACACCTTCGCCTATCTCTTCCAAATCAGTTTTTATGCTCTTGTCTACCTCAGGGTCTAATACACTCTACCTCAGTTTCCAAAACAAGCCTTGCATGCCTTTTCTCATCAGTTCTTATGATATGCTCTGCCCATTTCATTCCCTATGCTCTTATCTTGTTCAAGACATCAGGGCTAGGGACAGACATTCTGAACGCCTGAGACTGAATTGATTCAACTTTTGCAGGTTAGTCTAACCTGGCTAGGCTGAACCACTTTCCAACCATACAGACAGTCCCTCTGGACTGAGGAAACTCAGGCACATGTCTGCAGTGGCTCAGGTTGGAACCCAGGGGGTGCTAGAGCAGCCCTCCCTGCCCTTCCACAGAGCTAAACTGAGGGGAGCGTGGCCAGGCCTCAACAGGGCTCTGATTAGGGAGGGGTGTGAACCCCCACCCTGCCTGCAGTCCCAGGCTTTTCCTCACTCACTACTCAAGGGGCAGGAGTGTTGCCAGCCTGCAGCCCTGGGCTCGCACTCTGAACCAAGGTTGGGTAGAGGGAGTGCAGTGTATGCATCTGCTGATGATATGGAGCTTTTCACTTTCGCTCCCTGCTTTGGTATTCTGCCTGCAGCAAACTGACAGGCAAGCAAGCCGATGGGGAGGGGTGAGGGGGAGCTGATAACAGTGTTTATTACTCTTATCTCAGTGTGTATTGCCCTATTAAGAAAAGAGAGAGAGACATTACCAGCTATCTGTTGCTTTGGCACAGACCCACCATGTGGTCTGCTGGCTAATACACAGACACCTATCAGCAAGGCAGAGGGGAGGGGGGAACTTATGCTTAGCAGAGAGTGGTGAGGGGAAGGGAGGGGAGCAAACAGCTCTTCTCAAAAAGTGTTTCCAAGGAAGGATATTAAGCTACCTGTTGATTAGCTCCAAAAAAAAGCCTGTTTGCCTTAGTGTCTCCCACAGCACGGACTGTAGCCAGCATGTGGTCTGCTA
>NW_017729034.1:88952195-88962211 GCF_001723915.1 Gavialis gangeticus
CACAAGCTCTTGATTATGTCTTCTCCTCCATACTCCATTTTCTTGTATTTTACCAAATATTTTCTATAGCATTTTGTTTTCAAACACTTGCAGTCTTTTTCCAATTGCCCTTGTCAGTGTCTAGGATCTACATCTGTATAAAAATCCAGGTTGAATAATTTTACTATAAAGTTGGATTTAAAGGTTTCTTGAAATTTCCTTGATCCCATTTTTTTACATTCAGGCTCAGACATACTTTAGCATTGTAAATCCTTGCCCTGATTTCTTTGGTTATCTGACTGTCATCAGTGATTATTAGAACTACAGAATCATAGAAAATTAGGTCTGGAAGGGACCTCAGGAGGTCATCTAGTCCAACCGCCTGCTCAAAACAGGACCATCCCCAACTAAATCAATCCAGCCAGGGCTTGTCTAGCTGGGTCTTAAAAACCTCCAAGGATAGAGATTCCACAACCTCTCTGGGTAACCTGTTCCAGTGCTTTACTACCCTCCTAGGGAGAAAGTCACTGCTAATATCTAACGTAAATTTCTGTTGCTGCAACTTGAGACCATTGATTCTCGTTCTGTCATCTGCCACCATTAAGAACAATCTAGCTCTATCCCCTTTGGAACCACCCTTCAGGTAGTTGAAGGCTGCTATTAAATCTCCCTTCAGTCTTCTCTTCTCCAGACTAAATAAATCCAGTTCCTTCAGCCTCTCCTCATAAGTCATGTGCCTCAGATCCCTAATCATTTTCTTTCTCTTCCACTGGAGATAAATATTTATTGTTCCTAAATATTTTTTTTTCTGACTTTTCCACATTCTCATTCCCTATCCTTATCTTCCTATGACCTTGATATTTATATCTGGATGGGATCATGTACTTAGTCTTGCTGACATTAATAGTAAGATCACCCTCTTGGACTTCTGACCCTATGATCTCTGTATTCTTTTGTGCAATTTCCATTTCGCCTTTTACTAGGCAGAGCTTGCCATACACATCTTAGTAAGGTTCACCATTTTGCAGAGAATTCGAAACCGCACCATGATTGACAATAGTGACATTTTTCTAATACTAGCATAAGCTTTGATGGAGTCTGTGTAAACTATATGCACATCTTTCACAACTTCCAATTTCTTTTCCAGCAATAATCTCATTGAAAATATCTTATCACAAGTCAGTCTATCTTTATTGAACACACACTGGTTCAAGAATTTCCCACAATTTCTTGCACCTATAAGAGGAATTAGTTTAGCAGCAGTTGTGCACAGTAGGGAGATACCCTGATAGTTATTACATTCTCTTTTATTACTATTCATTTAAATTGGGCAAATTATTTTATAGGAGGTAGTGTGGCCCTTGTCTCTCTCCCTCCCTTATATACACACATAAAGGTTCCTTGAACCATATTTCATAGAATTAACAGATGACCTTTATTCAAGAGTACAATTTTCAGCAGGTGCTTCAAAAATATTACTACCCTTCCTGACTGATGCTTTCATCTCTTGGTTTATTTATAGAAAAACCTTATTTCTGCAAGTGCAAAGAAACAAAAGAATTAGAAGGCACCACAGACCAGGTGCTGCCAATTTCTAGTCAACTGATAATTTTCAGTGGTGTTTGACTACATCCTACTATCTGGTGACAGCTGCATATCAAACATGGGTGAGGGGAAGGGACACCAAGCTTTTATGATAATATTGTTATGGCTAATGACTCAAAACACTTCAAGGCAGATAATAAACAGCATGGTCAAAAAATTTCTAGTTGAAAAAAATTAAGAGAAGTAATGACTGAAAGATTCCTGCACAACTCAATCCAGCAGTTGTTTACTTCCATATTGTGAAGCTAGCTGCGAAGTTAGATTAGGGATATAGCTACTTGTGAAGTCAGAAATATGCAAAAGAGGCAACTTGGATCTTTCCTCTAAAACAATGATTATTATAAAAGTTCTCTGGGCTTGCCTCAAACCAGCAGAAATCTGGATGCTAAACAAATACAGCATTCACTGTTTATTTTGAAATTGCTTTTGATTACATTAAATTAATATAAAGGAAACTGGTGGGGAAAAGGAGAAAATGAAAGGGTTTTAGGATTATTAGATTAGAATTCAGTTTCTTTTGTTCTTATATCTCAAGTTCCCTCACACACACACACACACACACACACACACGCACACACGCACAGAAGGTAGGTAAAGGAGTTAAAAGACTAGATACCCTTTCTTTAGCCAGGAGGAAAACAAACTGTTCTTTAAAACTTCTTAGGTTTCACAACTTTTTGAAGTACTCAAAAATGTGTGTGACTCATGAGCATGCACGCCATTTTCAGATACACATAATATCCATAACAATGCTTACACACCCATCCCCACCCCAGTGATGCCATGAGAGAATTTCGCAAAGTATCAGTAATAATGTTATAAAAATGTTTCCTGCCTTTCAGCCTTATACCTAGGATTACACTGAGTGATTTGAATAATGCCTTGGCACTTCAATCCTCAGCATACACACAGCAGGCAGAAGAAAGATAAGAAAATCTGCTTGCAGTTATTTCACCTCTCACTCGGTGATAGGATCTTTGGCCCTTGTTTGGGCCAGGCAGTGGCAAATACATGCTTCCTGAGTTGTGTAAGCACGAAAGGCATGCTGTAGATAAAACTGAATCAGTTTTCACAGTAGTGGCATGAGACTGCTTTCCCTGTTAGTACACATGGTCCTGCTTGCCTCCTGCCTTGTTCTCTTACCTCCAAATGACTCCCACTTGGCTCCTAGACATTGGATGACATATACTCCTTGACCTGCTCACATCCATGAATAAGGGGGCATCCAAATCCAACCTTTATCTGTACTCATCCTGATATCCCAAATATGACAGACCTGGCTCCTACTTTCCATAACTGAGCTGAGCACTCGGCCAGTTTACACGTTGGTGGCTCCTCTATTTCCCTGACCTATCTCCTAACTCCTGTAGACCCATTTCCCGACTCTTCCCTTGCCACATTCTGCATTCATGTAATGGGAAAGAAAGACCTTCTAGATTCCCCCTGCTCCTTTTTCCTTCCCTTGAGGAATAACAAAGCAGTAACATAAATCTTCGTTTTAAATATTCACTTTGAAGAGAAAAAAGTAACCTTCAAGGCAGGATTCCACTATTTGGATTACTGACAACTACTTGTAATACCATATGACATCTTGCTTCAAAAAGCACTTGGGGATTACTCAAAATGCCAGATGAAGTCAACAGAAGGACGGCTGTAGGATTCAGTACAGACCATACAATAGAATGACTGTGATTTCAGCTTCATGCTCAGCAGTTTTCCTGACATCAGTAGTAGTGGATATAGTATAAAACAATTGTAACACTAATTGACTTCTGTGGACATTTATCTTTGGTTTAATGTTGGAAGTGTTTTTCCACATACTGTGTAAAATTAATCTTGAGCTGTATTCAAGGTTGTGAATATTAGACAGGGTAAAATTTTTAAGATAACGTTCTGATCTGTAATAAAGAACAAGTACTAACAAGTACTAAATGATTGTGCATTAACCCGAGTTCTATGCAATAGCGCCAATAAACATATTTTTCTTGATGCTATTGTGCAGTAGCCTGCACACTAGCATCACGTCACAGTTGTTGACAAGTAACACTACTGCTCAGGAGTACTGGGCTACTGCGCAGTCAGTGTCTCATGTAGACACAGCCACTGAATACTGAAAAATTAGGTGTTACATTAGGTTGAGGGCACAATACTTCTATATCAACATCAAAGCCTAGCTGGACATTATTCTTAAGATCATTCTTACTTTAAAAGTGCATTTTTATGCCTTCTAATTTTTTTTAATGTAAATTTTGAGCTTCTTAGCTGTTGCCCATGAATGCTGTTGGTTGCTTCTTTTTTCCCCCCCATTTTTAAATAAATCTTATTAATTTTTCAAAGAAAGTTAACCAACTGTCCTTATTACAGAACAATACACTTTTATTTGATTATTTTAAACCGACAGCCTTGCATAGTATAATAGAAATGGAAATATACTGTTGTTCATCCCAGTTGTAAAAACATGGTGACAGATTCCCCACTAATGTAAACTGTCATAGTTACAAAGTAGTGGAACTAAGACAGTTTATACCAGCTGAGAATCTGGCTCATATTCTTAAAGGGCCTGAATCAAAGAATTATGAAATCAACTGGAGTCTTTCCACTGCCTTCTATGAGCTTTTGACCAGGCCTACATGTGGGTAATACACTAAGTTAGTGATTCTCAAGCTGGGTATCACAGCACTCTGGGGTGCCTTGAGATCCCTTCAAGGATGCCATGGGGTGGTACATAATGATACTGATAACACTGTTAACACTATATGCGCAACCACGATTCACAAGATAAACTCAGATATTTCAAATAGAAGTTCATAGTGTTAAAAACATTCTGACCTGTGGTGGTCTTTCTGAGTTCCTTGCAACAGAAAAAATCGTTCTATTAGTTTTCTCTAGTCAAAAAATAACTGAAAAGTAAGAGCTAGCATTTTCTGAAAAGGTACCTTGAGTCGAACAAGGGGTGTCTTGAGTCTAAAAATTTTGAGAACTGCTAGATTATTTTACTTGCCTTTCTATCTTGTCATATTTAACTGGCTAATTCACCAAAGGAAGCTGTTCACCTTAAATGGCTGCTGACACATCACAGAAAATTCTGAATAAACACTCTACTTGGAGACAATTCTGCTGCTCTCCTAGGTTTGCTGATATGTAATTCCTTCCTTGAGATGTTTTTAAGAAAGCAGGCCTCATGCTGTACTTTTTATGCTGGTTAAACTCCCACTGTAAAATTATGCTTGCAACTTCTCCATGTCAGAGTATAAATTATTATTTTTTTTCTTGATGAATGGTCCTGTAGATAATTTATAAGTGCATCTAATGGTTTTCATCTTTCTCATCCCTATAATGTCTGCTAGGCAAAGTTAAAAAACCCCCACTAGCTTTCTGAGGTTATAACACACAAGTGAAGCCTACCTGAATGTCAGATTTTATCATATTTATATTGTATCTTCAGTAATATTTAAGCTGCCAGCAAAATTATTGATGCCCTAAGACTCCAAACTCTTTGACTTCCTTTCTAAGAAAAATGTGACACAAAGATAACCTTTACCACACTAGAAGGACTGGTGTTTCCTGCTTAGTCTGCCTTGCTCTTTTAAAAAGTACAAAGGCAGTACGTTTTGCAGCTGTAGTTTATAATTTATGTCTTAATGTTCATGAAAAAGACACATGAGTGTGAGTTGCCAGGGCATCTTACAAAATGAAAACCCAAGGGTTTACAGATAGATATGCTGAAGCAATGCATCACTCAAAGTATAAATGTCTCATTTTCATTTCAATGGAGTGTTAACAACAAAGTCTACTTGCGATGTATTCACAGCTTAGCAAACATAGTTGTCTATTCCATCTACCCGCCTATGTGGTAACTCATCACTAGACCTATTTTTGCTCAAGGCTGTGAAGAATCAGGCCCAGACCATTCTAAAACCTCCTAAACTCTCCTAGTGTTATAGAGTCAACAAGTATCAGATCATGTCTTTTATTAAACACCTAATATTATCTGGTAAATTTTGGCTAGTTTTGCCATTCTACATGCACAGAGCAGCCCTACTGTTAGTAGCTGGTTACTAACATATAGCAACTTGCAAAGAATGAAATTTGAAGATATGCAGAACCACTGTTTTGGCTTTGATGTAGCTCCCTTAAACCAGCAGGGACATCTTTGTGTCACCACATCCTAGAATAACCAGCATAAGAACCTCTAGCAGTGTGCAGATTAAAACAGCCTCAGTTAACTTATTTTACATGAAGGACTAGTGGCTGAGAATGGTTGAGGATGATGCAAAGATCTCAGCATTAGTCAACCACAACTGAGACACTAGCTCAAAATGTAGATTCTATTTTTCATTAAGAAAACAGAATATCTGTCTATATTCTGAAGATTTTGTTTGCTCTTTCCAATGAGAAGTCAGTAAGAAGAAAAAGGGTTCATTTGATACAAAATTACCTAGACACTACCATCTACTTCAACATTTTCTTATTCTCAAGAACTGTAGGGTGAACTCCAGAGATTTTTCCAGCAAGGCAGCTGGAACTCCTAAAATACTTTGTACTCTAGTGGATAGGAAAAGATAATTTAGTAAATCAAATCTCTAGTTCATTTTCTTACAGAAAACAATCTCAATATACTACAACATTCTACGCTCAAGGGTTAATACACACCAAAAAATGCTAAGTTTTTAATTACATTCCCTGGACAGTATCGGATAATTCTACATACAAATGGATTTCTGAAGATTTTTTTTATCATTCAAATTGCCCGCATAACATTTAACATTCTGTTAACTCGAGGTGCACCAATATATCAGTCCAATATCAGATTGGCACCGATATAAGGAAAATTGACTGTATTGGAAATTGCCCTGATGTGACCAATCATGAATGACCTGTGCCCCCAGCGGCTGGCGGGGGGCATGGCAGCAGCAGGAGTGTGGTGGCAGTGGTGAGCAGGGAGCTCCTGCAGACACCGCCAGCACTGTCAGCAGCAACGGGGGCCGGGGGTGGCAACTGCCGACCAGGGGTCAGTGACAACCCACAGGCACCACCGCCACCGTCATCAGTGGCCAGCGGGGATTGCTGACTGCCCGCAGATGCCACTGGTGGTGTCAGCAGGAGGGTGGCAAGTGGCAACTGCCTGCAGGCGCCCTATCTGCGGCGCCTTTTTGTAGGGGGTGCACTGCCATGCTCAGGAGGTGCACGTGCCGATAATTTGGCTGATAAATGTCTGTGCTTGTGCACAGCCACAGTGCAGCACATAGGTAGTGAGGAGCACAGCCTGGCAGCTTGGGACAGCTGCATGCAGCTGGTGAGTCTGTTGTGGTGGAAGCAGAGGGGGTAGGGAAGGGGCACGGGGGGGAAGATCAAGGTCCCTGTGGTGAGGGAGGGAATGGGACTGAGACTAGGCCAGGTGCTGCCTAGCTGTAGGTACAGCTTGTCCAGGGATCACAAGGGGGGAAGCTCCCATCACTGCACATGCCCCAGGATGGAAGGGGGGGCGCTGTGCCTCTGGATCTGTGTGGGGCATGGGCAGGGTGGGGTGCCACTGCAGGTTGGGGCTGGGGCTGCACTGGGCTCTTCCTGGTGTGTATGTGTGTGTGGGGCACATTGGGCCTTGGCTGTGCTCAGGGTGGACAACAGCGGCACTGGGATGGGGAACTGTGGGGGGGCTACAGTGAACTTTGGGGTGGCTGTAACCCCCCTCCCAGCACTGCTACCACCTGCCCCAAGCACAGCCTGGCCCAGTCCCGCTGGGAAGAGCCCAATGCAGCCCCAGCATGCAGCTGCAGCCCACCCCACACAGATCTGAAGGCATGCCACCCCGTGCCATCTCGGGGTGCACGCATCAACAGAAGCCACCCCCCCACACCCTACAGACAAGCTGCAGCTCTGTCCCGTGACCTGCTCCGCCTCAGCTGGGCAGCACCTGCCCCAGCCCAACTCCTCCCTCACTGCAGGGACCTTGATCTGCCCCCCAAGCCCCTTCCCTCCTCCCTCCCCTTCCATCACAACAGACTTAACAGCTGGACACAGCTCTTCAAGCTGTAGGGCTATATATCAGAAATCAGATCACTATCGGCCAATATGCCTCCTTAAAAAATCGGCTATCAGTATCGGCCCCCAAAATCTCTATCACTACACCCCTATTGTTAACTGTTTAACATTCTTAATAATATTTCATTTAATTTTCAGTTTTAATAATATCTTTTCATGATGTGAAAGTCATTAAATATTTTGTGCACGCGTGTATACATAAACACACACACACACACACACACACACAGAGGCTTGGAAAACTGATTGTAAAATATTAAAAGCATTTATGTTATTTCCATAGAGACCATAAAACTAAATGGAAAAAAAATATTCAGAAGACATACAAGCACTTAGAAAGCAAAAAGAAATGAGGCAAGCAAATAACTCAGAAATAATGTTTCCAATAGGTAGAAGAAATGACTGAAATGCTATTTCAAAAGCAGTTAAGGGGAAACTTAACAGTAATACAAAGCAAAACATAATGTAAAAAAAATTCAGCTAATAATTATAGTGGATCACTGTAATCTGAATATTAAAGTGAATGTAATATAATCATACATAAGTATATACCTTACTCACTGGGAATGTACATATTTTATTTGAAAGAGAGGGCAGTTTGCTACCTTACCTGACTGCTGCATCCATATAATGTATGTAGTAAACAAGTACAGAAAGTTCTGAAGCTTCCATTTCCAATGATAACACCACATTTCATTCGCATGGGACATCCTGCGAATAAAGAAGGCAATAATTTAGGGAAATTTTAAACAGCTAAAACATTAAGCTATTTCTATTATTAAATGACTAGCTGAATTAAATGGAATTGCCTAGTCTTGCTTTTAAAGAGAAGTATCAGTGTTCTTTATGTGGAGTTTAAGACAATGAGTTGGGGGTGTCTGCCCCATGAGAGGCAGACAAGCTACAAGTCCGATCGCGATTGACTCCATGAGGCATGGCTGGGGTGGTTGATGAGATTTTGTAGCCCTTATTTTAAATGTGGGCTACAGTGTTGAGTTTAAGAGGTATGTGGTCAGGACTGTGGCTGTAAGATTCTGGGCAGGAACACAGGACAGAGTTAAGGTTCTTTTTGGATTCTTCAGTGTGATATTTTGCCATGTGTACATGGGTTATAGATGCTCTGAATGGGTGTAATATTTGATTATTTACTTATCTTCCTTTAACTGTTTTTTTTCCCCCATGTATTTATGCTAATGTATAAATAGCTGCATCCTTGGTACATTTATTGCATCCTTGGTATATTAATTGAATGGTAACTGACAGCTCTAATTGAAAAGTAACTTTTTCTGTGCATCAAAATCAGGAGCCCAATCCTTCTATAACTAAAGTCAATAAGATTCTTTCTATTTAATAGAATAAAAAAAAATCAATACTTTTGCCATTTTTATTCACATTTTGCAGATAAAATCTCCTTTGCTTTCAAAATGCTTATGACAATTATCAGGTTAATCTAAACTATTCTAGCTTTAAGTATAGTGGAAGGAAATAGAGCAAGAAAAAAATAGGGTTGAAAAGTAACATACTTACAACTTTAACTATGATTCATAATCATGGAACTAAAATGAACGGTGACCTACTACATTGCTTTCTCATGTTTGTGCAACAACTTATTAACAACCAACAGCAAAGAACAAATAGTGAAATACAGCTCAAACGTTATATTGACCAATTCTTTCCTATCCTATTCTCTGGCATTAGCCCATATCCAGTGACAAATTGTCTACTTGCATTGGAAACAAAAGGAAGATAGAACTGCAAGAACAAGGAACTAAGAGTCATGAAAAAATGTCATTACACAGAAATGTCTGTCAGAGTAGCAACCTGATTTGCTTTCATAACAAATTTTAAAACTCAAATAGAGATTATCTTCATGCAACAGAGAGACAGAAAGGAATAACAGAGTCAAGCAGAGTCAACCTTCAGTGCCATTTCTTAGGATGCAAATATGAAGAAGATGAGTGAAAGTAAACAATAAAACAGTTCATCCACACATCATAAAAATGTCACTTGTTTAAGCTGAGAAATTTGTTCACTCTATACTATTCCTCTGAAACTCCTAGAGAAAGGTGGGGATAAATCTGAAACTTTACATACTACTAGATCCTACTAGTTCCTAAAGTACTACATTTAAACACAGTGGGCACATCTATAAATGTGTTTTAATGCACATCAGCTTGTTTTAATGCACATTAAAGTGTCACAAAAATACGCTTTAACTAATGCACATTAAAATAGGCACCTTTTTCTCATTCCTCACAATGGAGGGCATTTTTACACATGCTCTGTGGGGGGCAGCGCTTTAATTAAAACAGCTCTGAGAGTCGCTTTAAAGCACTGCCACATCTTGTGTATTAGCATGCCCGCACTTATAAATGGGGGGGGGGGGGGGG
>NW_017729034.1:88962361-88967860 GCF_001723915.1 Gavialis gangeticus
TTTAAGCACGGGGACTCTGATACACAGGATGCAGGAAGATGCTGGAGCGCAGTAACTGCCATGATCCAACAGACTCGATTAAATGAGTCTGCTCCAATGCGCTGGAATTCCAGTGCATTGGAGGAGCCTCCATGCTAGTGTATAGGTGCCCACAGGTATTAAATTTAATGTGCATTTGCAAAAGTGCATTAATGAACATGTAGATGTGCCCAATCAAGCCTAAAAGAGTGCAGCAAAACAAAATACTGGGTAAAACCCACAACTAATACTACAATTTAGAAAGTAATAGTTCTTTAAACCAAGCCCCTAGACCAGATACCACATACCCAAGTAAATGGCATTTCATGCAGATCAGCTGTTGTGACTAGGAAGATTTTTCTCAGAAATATTCTCAACATAAGTATCAGACTACAAAAATGTTTAGTTCAGTGGTTCTCAAACTCTCTAGATTCAAGACACCCCTTGGAAAATTCTGCCTCTTAGTTTTCTCTCATTTTTTGACTATGTAAAATATTCTACTGCAAACTCAGAAACACCACAAGAAATCAAAATGTTTTTAACAGGGTGGATTCTTGTTTGAAATCTCTGGTTTCATTTGGTGAATCACGTTTGCACAAATAACAGGGCTAACATTGCCTGGTACCTTGCAGCACCCTTGAAAGGATTTCAAGGCACCTCAGGGTGGCATGGCACTCTGATTGTGAATCACTAATCTAGTTCTTTAAAGACAGCAAGTGTTAAAGACAAGAGCAGCATATTCAGGACTCTGAAATACAAGAATCTCTTTGAGGAAGCCAGACACAGCAAAATAACTAGATTATCAAACAACAGTGTTATTGTCTTTCAACTCAGTAAATCCCTGTCAACATCTCTGAAAGCAGAAGGCTGAGACTTTAGGAGCTGTAAGTATTCAATAAATAATTTTCTTAAATCTGCAAATACCTTCAAAGTTGTCTTTGGTGAAAAACTGTCCTCCTGAAGCAACAGAAACACATACACATAGTGGCACACTTAAAACTCAACCTTTACCAGTCTATACTATAAACAATAGTACCATGATATATATTATTCCAAATCCAGAAAGATATTGCTATTATAGATAAATTAGATACTGATTTTTTAACAGCAGCCACCCATTAGGTAAAATTGGCGTTAACCTGATGTCCAGATTCCCATTTGTACCAGGAGAGTTCTGAGTTCTTGGGCTGTATTTGATAATAAACTTTTTAAAGAGTTATCAGGCTGTTGAACAATCAGTTCAATTTTGCTCAACTGAAGAGAAATGTGTAATTGCCTGCATCCCAGGCATAGTATCTGCACATCTGCAATGTGCCATTACAACCATTAATACTCTTGAAGCTGTCATGGACTAAATTACATTTTATTCCAATTTTACAGATGGAGAAACTGCTACATATAGAATGTCATTGGTACAATGCCACACTGTAAAAACAATAAAATTCTAGTGTCTAATTCTGCACTAAATGCAAGACGCCATTTCTTCTAAAGTTTACCTACTTCTAAAAAGGCAGACAAGGTTCTTTGGGTAAATCTGATATCTTGTATTAGATCTAAAGATAACGGATTTACCCAAAGAACCTTGTGTGCCTATGTCCTTAGATCAAGACGGCTACACTCTACACCCCTACTTCTAAAAGACACGATTCTCCTTCCTTTGAAACTGACCAAACTATACTCTAAAACTTATTTTTTTTATTGTTATTGTGGTTGTTGTACTAATGACTACAACCTGGAGCCCAGTTGTGCTAATTTATAATTCAACTGCTAATCTTCAGCCATGTTAAAAATTTATGCAAAGAAAGACCAAGAACTCAGGTAAATAACAACAGAAGTTTGGCTGAAATGCATAATCTGAACCAAGAACAAGACAAAATGGAATGAACATAGAACCTTTCTTCCCAAAGAAATGGTCAGACAATTATATCCTTGAGATATAAATGCATGTTTTCTCTCCCTTGAAAGAAAAATTAACATACTTATCTTCTCACTTACATTCCCTATTGTTTAAGGGCAATAGAGAATATACACCTTGTATACTGTGAATTCCTAAACACTTTCTCATATCAGGTGAAAGAAAGAAGAGTTCATTGAAACAAAATAAAAGACTGACCAAAGAAGTGGACAGCAAGAACTATGTTCTTGGAGTTTGCCACCTTAATACTTCCATTCATTGATACAAACACATGAATCAGAACTGTTTCCTGTGGGAGACAGTTAACAATCCATGTTACCAAGCATGAAATCTGGCAGATTGCTAAACACAATGAGTGAGAAGATGCCTTGTTTGCATGTATTGGAGACCTTATATGAGGACCTGCCAAAACTGAAATTTGATTCTATGAAACTTGACTGCTGACAGAACTTCCAAGATGTAGCTACATCATTGTTTGAAGAACAAATCTTTAGGGACATTACACCACAGCTGACTTCAGCATAGAAGGAACTACTTATTTCAGCTATTTCTTCTGACTTGCCTAATTACAAAGCAGTTGTGAAATGCAGTAAGAATTGAAGGCAAATTATAGGCCCATAAATGTTTATAAAGAGCTTTAAAGATTTAAAGTTCTAAGTAACTGCTAAATTTGAATGTTAACATTATATCAATGCATGTATTGAAATGTTGATTTTACTGATTATTAATATTTATTAAAATCCAGAATTGCCCAAAATGGTCCAAGAAACTGTGTATGCAACAGTGATTGCATCTGAATGAATAACTCAGTATGCAAATTAAGACACATCTTAGTCATACATTTTTTATAGCTTATGAAAGGGGTCATATGAATGGTTGCAAATGGTCTTGCGTGGTGAGAAAACCCCTTCTAAATTTATATCCATATTTTAAAGAACAAAAAGCACTGTATGTTGTCATTTAATATTCATCATTGTTGGAATAGCAACATAGCAAAACTCCCAAGGAATTAAGTAAATATTAAAATCGCAAAAAACCTAAAAAAAAAATCCATATGACAACTCTGTTTCAAAGAGGAGTTGCAGACCAGTTCAGTCTATAACACTGCAGTTGGGAACATGAGCTCAGTGGGGTCTGCCTTGTAAACTGAAAAAAACTTCTGAACAGTGAACACGATTCTACCTTCATCTAATCATATGCAGTCAACCCCAAGCAAATCAATGTGGGATTTCAACAAACCTGAAACAGTGTGTTATCTGGTGGGTTTGACTACTATCAGTAATCTTCTTGTAGATGTACTCCCATTATAGTTGGGTGTAACTTCGTTTAGTTACATATTACATAATATTATATATTACAACTTTGTTAACAACTGCATTCCCTGGCAGCTGTAAACACTTTGTGAAATAACAAATGGTGCCTTGCAAAAGTTAATAAGAGCATTAACAAATTTTGTGTGAAATGGCAGTAAGGCATTAATATTAGGCACTCTGTGGTATGGTCAGTTAAACCCTCTAGCTACAAATTCTCTCCAGCCCATAGCTAGTTCCATTTCCTATGATGCAGGAGACAATGGTCTTATTCACAATTCAGTCTGAAAGAGCAAAATAGTCATGTAATTTATCTAAACCATAAATGGAATGGTGACGTAACCATGGTTCAAGACCAATTTAGTGCTAGTGGTGCTAAATCTAACTACCAAATCCCTCACTGTATGTACAAGACCCAGCTAAAGCAACATTGGCATATTTTTGGAAGCACAAAACTCAGTGGGAAAATACATATTACTCCTAAATAATCCAATAACCTATGGTTTAGGTATGAATGACCTGCAAAACGTGAGATCTCTTTGCGTACTCCTTATTTAAAACCTTGGCACAGTTCCCTGGAGTGGATTTTGCCCTAGGCATATTGCCATGATATTCTTTGATCATTGGCATGTCTGTAACTGTTAAGAGGGGGGGAGGGAGGGAAATGTTGCTGACAGTTTAATTTTTAAACAGAAGATAACATCAATTTCATAATAGATCTCATGTAAATTACAAAATAAAAGTTTTTCATCCTTAATTACTCCAGCGTTATAAGGCAACAAGTGCAAGGCAACTATTTTAAGGTACACTAACAAAATGGTACTTTTTAAACAATCCTAAGCTGCTAACTTCTTGAATCGCTGATTAGACACTGCCACTTGACCCTTGCTTTGTAGGATGCCCCTCCATATAACATCCTTCTTAAAGAGGAGCCAGCCAAAGATCCAACTTGAAAATGCTTTCCTATTGCCTGAGTACAGGTTCTGACCAAGTGCATTTTAATTGAAAATGCTTCACCTTGGTTTTCCCTTTAAAATCCCTTTTTTCTGGGTGTGGCATGCTACTAACCTGCTGGACACGACAACCCCTGTAGCACTGTATAGTAGCCCAGCATTTGTTCCTTAGGCCATATTACTTTACCTTGAGGTGTAAAAGAAATCTATTTTTTCCCCTTCTCTTGGCGCTTTCCTTCGCTTCCAGTCCTAGGCTCTGTATCACCATGTGCAAATGTGCTGCAGCGGCTCCAGTTCCAGCGGATTTTTAGGATGAACGTGTCAGCAAAGGAAAAGCCCACTTGGAAACGTGCCCATGAATGAGTTGGTTACAATACCAAAGAGCAAATCGCTGGCCCGGCCAGATGATGAAAGATAGTGGCTAGGATCAAGTTGGAACTGTTCTCTCGCTCTCTCTTTAAAGTCTCTCTCTCTGTCTCTGTCTCTTTGTATGTCTCACTGCCTGCCTCTCACTCAGTCTTTCTGTCTCACCCTCTCTCTGTCTTTCTCTGTCTCTCTGTCACTCTCTCACCCTCTCTCTGTCTGTTCCTCACACCCTCTCTCTGCCTGTCCGTCTTGCTCTCAAGAACCCAGCTCACGGGAGCAGGAGACCGGGGTACAAAAGAGACGTGGTGGGACTCGAAACTCTCGCGTCGCTGCCCGCCTGTCCTCCCTCTCGCCCCGGCACCTTGCCGGCCGGGCCCGGCTCCTGTGGCGCACCAGCTACTCGCGGCGGATCTCCCCGGCGCCGCCAGACCCTGCCGCGAGGTCCGTGCCCGCCCAGGAGGAGAGGACCCTGCGGGCGGCGGTAGGGAAAGGAAAAGAGAGATCCTACCTCCGGAGGGACGTGCTGGGAAGGCAGCCGCGACACCACAAGCTATCTTCTCTCGGGGTCCCGAGCAAGAGGCAGCTCAAGGGACCGGGCTGGGGGGTGGGGGCTTTGCCTGGAAAGCGCGCTGCACAGGGCAGGCTTGGAGAGCGTGCATGACTGCTCACCGGCTGGGGGTCCTGTGCATCCGGCCGCCGGACGAGCGGCGCCGTTTCGCTCCCCACCAGCTGGAAGGGGGCGTAGGAAAAGACCCTGCCCCTTCAGAGGAATCCGAGCGCGGGAAGCGGGCACTTACATGCTGGCATCAGTGGGCTGCTGGGCTCATCCTCCCTGCGGGCTCGCCCGCCGCCCCCGCCCAGCCGGGCCCCGGCCGCACAGGAATGCGCGGCTCGGAGGCAGCGGGAGCCCGGGTGGCGCAGGGCGGGAGCCCGCCGC
>NW_017729034.1:88968207-88968417 GCF_001723915.1 Gavialis gangeticus
CCGCCTGCCGGCGCACGCCGCCCCGACACGCGTGCTCCGGGCATCTCCCGGGACACGCCCGTGCCACCACCACCACACGCTGCCCCAGGGACGCACTCACACACTTGTGCCACCAGCACACGCTGCCCCAAGGAGATGCATCCCCCCTGGACTACGTACTGCCCCAGGGCCACACACACCATCGTCACACACTGCCGGGGGGGGGGGGGG
>NW_017729034.1:88973417-88973781 GCF_001723915.1 Gavialis gangeticus
GGACATCTCTCGGGACACACACTGCACGCGGCCCCCATTGTCGCACACTACCTCAGGGGGATCATATCCCCCAGGACACACACCAGTGCCACCACTACACACGGCCCCATGGACACACCTGCTCCAGCTCCTTACATGCACATGTCACCATCACCCAGCCCTAGGGACACTCCTGCTCCACACACCCACACTTGTGCCACCATCACACACTGCGCCAGAGAGATGCACCCCCCCACCCCGAATGCACATGAACACCACACGCTGCCCGGGGGGTGCACGTGTTCCCGACACACCGTTGTCTCACACTGCCCCAGGGGGACACATCTCCTGGGACACACACACACACACACACACACACACACAC
>NW_017729034.1:88974760-88993135 GCF_001723915.1 Gavialis gangeticus
GCTAGGAGCTGGAACCAACTTCCAAGGGAAGTGGTGCTGGCCCCTACCCTGGGGGTCTTTAAGAAGAGGCTGGATGCCTACCTGGCTGGACTCGTTTGAGTCCCGTTTCTTGTTTTGGGGTTTTGTTGTTCTCCCGCCCTGGCGGGGGGTCGGGCTAGAAGATCTACTAGGTCCCTTCCGACCCTAAATCTATGAAATCTATGGACATGGACACATACACCAGTGCCACCACCTCACACAGCCCCAGGGACACACCTGCTCCAGATACATGCATGCACACATGACCACCACACGACCCTAGAGACACACTTGCTCCAGGTACACACGCACACATACACACATTAGTGCCAGCACCACACACTGTGCCAGGGAGATACATCCCCATGCGACACACACCAACACTACACACTGCCCCAGGGGTACACGTGTTCCAGACACACCATCGTTACACCACGCTGCTTCAGAGGGATACATCCTCCAGGACACATACACACTACCACCACCATACACTGCCCCAGAGGCACACCTGCTCCAGACACACACACACACACACACACCACTGCCACTGTTACACATTGCCCAGGGACATACACTCCCACCCTGGACACACACACACACACACACCACTGCTACAAACTCTCTCAGGGATACACGTGCTCCAGGCACACTATCATCACACACTGCCTCAGGGATAGATATCTCCAGGGATACATACACACACATACCCCACCCACACAGCCCCAGGGACACACCTGCTCCAGAAAAACCCATGCACCACTGCCACCACCATACACTGCCACTACCACACATACATATGTTCCAGACACACCATCATCACACACTGCCCCAGAGACACACACACACCACCACCATTACCACCACACTGTCCCAGTCACACACTTTCATGTCATCATAACACACTACCCCAGTGACACACATCCCCCAGACACAGACACCACCACATACTGCCTGAGAAACATATGTGCTCCACACACACACACCATCACCACTGCACGGCTCCAAGCACACACACACACATATCATCCACAGGCCCAGGGACACATGTCCTCTGAGGACAGACACCACTGCCACCATCACACACTGCTCCAGGGACACACACATACCACCACCACGACACACTGTCCCTGGGACACAACACCCTGGAGCAAACGCTGTATTGGAGAGACACCCACTGCCCCAGAGGTACACACACTCCTAGGACAAACATCACCATACACAACTCCATGAGTGCACATCACAGTGGACAGACAGGCACACCAAGGACAACCATATTCCCACACCACACAGCTGCTGAACACACCCTACCACACTACCCAGGGGAGTATGTAGCCCTGGGAAATGCACCACAGCACTCTTCCACGATCATACCCTATGATGTGGGAACACAACCCGGAGGAACACTTCCCACCTCAGAGAAAAAACAAGTATCAGGCACTGCCCCAAAGACATCCTTTTACTGCACCAATGCTCCAGGGGCACATAATAGTGATCTGTAGGACAGTAGTTTGCAATGTTTGGTGATGACACTAAGTTGTTTTGAATAATTAAAAACTAGGCGTGATTGTAAGACTGCAGTTGGTTGTGAAAACACTGAGTGCTAATGGTATGCGGAACGCAGAGAAATGCAAGGTCACAAAAGTAGTCTGAAATTTTCACATCTGCCAGCTGGCTTTTGACATGCAGAAGTATCAGTGGAGAAAAAAGATATGACATAATATTTGGCCTAAAAATCTATATGCATGCAACAGCCATTATAAAAGTAAGCAGAATTTTGGTGTTTTAAAAACAAAAGATCACTATAATTATATATTTAACTGTATAGTGCAGAAACAAAGACAGGAATACCCAATTACCTGTGAAGGCACACTTCCCACAAGACAATCACTTCCTTTCCAATCTCTCAGTTCTAATCCTCAAAGGGAACTTACAAAACACTTTTCGTAGACAAACCTACAAACTCCACTTCATAAATGTACTGGATACTAAAAATCATGGACTCAATATAGACATTGGATTTATGACACATTACAACCCGCCTCGCATCTGATTCATCAGGTACCTGCCTGACCTGAACTCTTACATTCTTCTTGTCCCACACCTTTTCTCCCCTCCCCTCCCTGACTTCTCTGCTCTTTGTCTTCCTGATTTCCAACCATTTCCTTTTTTATTGGGAGCCTCTTTTTTACCTTGTATTAGTAGCGTTTCCCTTCAGCCTTTTTTCCCTGCCCTCCCCTCTCCCTTCCCTGCTTTACCTTTTGTTTTTCTAATTTTTACCTATTTATATTTTCACTGACATCCTGTCACACTTTTAGCTTCTCTCATTCCTGTTTTCCTGATTCCCAGCTATTTCCTTTTTCACAGACAGCCTCTTTTTTACCTTGTATTCTATCACTGTAATGTTTCCCTTTGGTCTTCCCCAGCCCTGCTTTCTTCCCTTCCTTGCTTTACCTTTTTGTCTTTCTAATTTCTACCTATTTAAATTCTCACTGATATCCTGCCACACTTTTAGCTTCTCTCATTCCTTGGCGTCTCAGACCAGCAGAGACTCCCTAAGCCTAAAGAAAGGTGATTGTGCCCGAAAGCTTGCCAAGAACTTTTCCCCAACTACTCTAATAAAAGACATCACATCTACTCAAAGAACCTTGCCTGCCTATGTCTTCAGACCAACATGGCTGCAACTAAAAACCCATGACCAATGTCAAACACCTCATGTTAAAACATAAAAGCTTGCTTCCATGTGGTGCTGAAGAGGGGCACAGTAACAAGTGAGAAGTAGGTGGTTCAGAATAGCCCTGGTCCACATGACCAGCTATAGTCATACTGTAGTCCAAAATCAATTTTCCCTATTAAAAAAATTCATTGGGTTTCGTGTCGATAGAGGACAGAGTAGCAGAAAACCAGAATGCCATCTATGATGGCCACCCTACTGCTGGGCCATCCTTAGGATAAAGTTTTTCTCACAGCACATTGTGGAAGGGACTGAAATGCTGGGACTTGAGGTCAAATTCACAAATTTCCATGATTTGTCTCCCATTATAAACACAATTCATCTCTTTTTGGCTAGCTAACATTGAGTATCACAACTACACAGAGGCTTATGGAGATAGATTTGTCAATTTGCCACTGGGTGGCATCATCTTTGCAAGTCTGTCACTGAATAAGCAAGCAGCTTTTCAGCCAACAGTTTTGGAATTAGCTGCTGTACCAGGAAGAGGAGGCAAAGACAACATCAACTTATAGGGAAACTTTTCTTGGGTCGATTTCAATTAGTGCAGCGCCAATTCTGGGCTTGGTGGGGGGTGGGGAGGGGAAGCACTAGCTGGTGACTAGTACTTCTGCTGCAGGTCTTGGATGATCAAAGGTGGCTACAAAATTTCAGGATGGCAAGTCAGTTTTTAGAAGATCTGTATAGACCTGCTGCAGCAACAAATCGAGAGGTTTCCCTTGTGCATGCAGAAATATTGACTATTGTCATCTGGTAACTCATCTTTCCTGCTTGCTATTGGCCACTAACCAAATTGAGGTGAGCAGATCAATTGATAGAGCTCTTGTGTTGCAGGTATGTGCTGCCATTAAGACGATACCTCCACTGAGGGTATAAGCTAGGGGTGGGCAATTATTTCCAGCTTTCATGGAGACAGTAAATGGAACTTGCTCCTCACTTTGTCAGGCATCTGTAGTCATTAATAGAAAGGGGTATTTTCCCAGTGTGTCCCATGTCTTGTTTGATCACTATGGCAGGTTGGTGTTGGGTATCTTGGAAACTTGCATGATGCTAGAATCATTATAAACTTAAACTCATTTAACAAAAAAAAAGATACTACTTCCCAGTGCAAATGTGGTGTTGACATTCCCCTGGTAATTCTGGGAGACCCAATTTATACTCTATTTTCCTGGCTGATGAAGCCTTTTTCTGGAAACTTGGATCCTAGAAAAGGAAAAATTTAACCTTTCCCTAAGCAGCTGCAGGATGACAGTAGTGTTTTGCAAAGTATTTGTGAGAACAAGGGAGAGAGCCTCCCCAAGGTTTGGCAGGTCTGCCAAAGGACTGGGCCCAGTGCTATGATCAGCCTTCTTCAACAAGATAGTATTTTAAAAAGCACATGGTTTGGGATGCCTTCAGTATATTGGTGATAAGGGTTGATTATTTTATTAGTTTAGCTGTTTTATTAAACTTGTGGTTGCACTGTGTTCTTTATGCTATGTGTAACATTTCATGAATACTGCCACAAAATTTCCAATACTGCAAACTATAAGAAATGAATGCTGTTGGACATGGGGACAGAATCTTTCATGAAATAAAGCATGAATCCTTCAAGCAGTCTCATGAAATATTTCATAAAACAGTGCATAAGTATTTTTAAAGTCAGATTTTTGGATGTTTTCCATGCTTTGTATATTATTGTAGGGATGTGTCAATATTTTATGGGAATGTCAGGGACTATTTCATGAAGTATTCTATGAATATTCATGACAAATTTAATGAAGGCTTTTAGGCTGGCAACTTCACTTTTATGTTTGGAAAGTGTTTTGTGGCACTTCTGTTTCAAAACATCCATAAAATGTTATAAAGCACATTTTAATAGACCTAAAATGTATATTTAAAAAAAAAAGAAATAAAATTCAAATGCCAAAATTTTGTATACAGCTTTGTAAAAGTACAAATAACTGACCAACAACAACACAACAAACATCAGAAGCTTAAATAAATAAGTAAGCTTATCCACAAAATTCAAAAGCAGACATTTGCAAATGTGTGACACATGGTTGGCATTTACAACTTAGAAGAATTTGTAGCTTTGGACTTTTTGCATGGTCCCTATCCTGGTAACTGCACATTAAAACACTGTGCTAGAAAGCTACTAGTTAGGATTCAAAGTACAAAACTAGGCTCCAAGAAGCTGCTGTTTACCCTGCCTTGAACTAGAGCTAGACTCCGTGCCCGTGGTGTGAACTGCTCTTTTCAGTATGCAGCATTCTCCAGGGGCTGTAATTCAGGAATTGCTTCAGAGTTTTGTGTTTCTGAAAAGAAAGACCTCTCCCATTGCATCTTTCAAGAAAAGCATTTTTCTCATCTCTAGGAGCTGTCATTGCACTTTTCCTACAGTCCCCCAAGCTATGGCAAAGTTATGCTTGGCTGGCACCCAGTCTTTCTCCTTCCATTCCAGATCTGTCTGGCTTCACTTCTTGGAGGCTCTGGGGAGTTGACCAGATATCTACTTTGTCTTCCTCTTCTGCTCCTGCAGATGTGCCAGGATTTGGGTGTTTGGGAAGGGACCTTTCCTTAAGGGTCTTCTCAGTTCAGGGACTGTAAAAGGTGGGGAACGTAACAGGCAGTTAATTGCTCCATTTCTGCAAAAGTGAAGAGAAAATAATTTTCCCTTCAGGTTTGAGATGCTGCACCCCATGGCCTCTTTCTGTAATAGCTGACCATAGAGATGGTATGCTTTTTTCCACTTAACACCTCCTATGCCTTGGAACCCTAATGCAATAAGCTCCTTGCATACTTTCCTGGGATATCTGAGTAATAAGTGAATAGAGGTTTGTTGCTGATCTTGAATATGAGGCCTCTGAAAGACTTGAAGGGTTGCACTGCAGGAAATAGAAGATGTTGGAGGGGACAGCTTAATAACTGTACATGCCCTTCTGCAGGTAGATCAGCAATACACCCTGCAGTGTTAGGATTATCTGGCCAGGAAGCAGAGAAGGTTGAATGGAAGCCTGCAAGAGATTCAAGGATATTATTGCCCAGAATTGTTCTCCAATGAAATGCTGTAGGAGTAAAGATCATAGCTATCCATGTTGAAAAGTATGACAAGTTCACTTGTGTGCATTACCTGTGCCTTAAATTCTATTTTGGTCCCCTAGCATTGATGCATGAAGTGCAGTGTAAAATAAATAGTTTTGAAGTGACTGTTTGAAAGGTAGGTGTTTTCTAGTCTCAGCCTCATGCTTCAGAGGAGTCTCACTATCTCTGTACATTTTCACATATATGAAAGTGGATGCTACAACATGTTCCCCCAAGAGAGTTTACCTGCTGTTGATGCTATGCTTTGTAGTAGATTAAATGCTTCATAAAAATGCTATTAAGTGTACCTGCTAGGTTGTTCTGATAAAATTATGTGGAATACACCTTATGCTGGGGCTTGCAAAGTATGAGACAGCATACTTCACAAAAGGCTATGGAGCCTATAACCTCAAGTAAAGAGTTGACCAACCAACCTGTGAGACAAACTAATTTGGAGGATGTCCAGGTTCTAATCCTCCAACTAATTTGGAGAATGTCCAATATGTTCAAGAAACATATTTTATGTTGTAAGATTTTATTATCTGCATGGGAGTTGCCAGATGTGGGAACAGAAGGATGGTGCATCCTCGTGTACCAGTGCATTGTTGCATGCCATCTTAGATATGTGCAGAAAAACTTGTGGTAGTTGGTGGGGAAAAAGTCATATGGAAAAACTAGAAAGAAAAAGGGACTGGTGGTGCCAGCCTAGCCCAAAACAGGGACTTTGTAAACAAGCATATCAACACTCTATATGAACTGGTCCCTCCTCCTTGTTGTCAGACTTGGCCATTTTCAAGCTGCAGAAATGTGGCTAAAGCAGAAGGCCCCAAAGTCTATTTTTGAGTGACCACCGGATGATCCTTTGAAATTATCCTGATCAGAAAAGTAACTAAAGATGGAAAAAAACTAGTTTGGAAAGGATAAAAACCAGTAAATCTCCATCCATTTTTAGAACCAAACTTTTCAGTAACATTGGGTGCATCTACACATGCGCTTGACTGCAGAGTTGACTAATTGGCTGCACCGTAAAGTGTCACCATCTACACATGTCCTGGTGTTAGCATGTAGGAAACTAATTAACTCAGCTGTAAGACAGTACTATCAGGGACAGTACTATTTTATGGCAAAGTCATTAAGTGTGATCAAACACATGTTTAGGCAGTGACTGCCAGGGACAAACTGTGCTTGTTCACCCAGCCAGTCCCTCTGCTACCTGGCATTGCTGCCCAGGGCTGACCCTCCCTGACCCCTGCCAGCCCAGGGCTTCTCTCCCCCCAGCTCAAATTGCTGGAGTCCTAGGCACACATGCTGTGCCCAGGAGCAGTTAACTCCAGTTTGAACTGCTCTGGAGTTTATTTTTGCTGCACATTAATAGCACAAGTAGATGCACCCACTGAAATAGTTCTATAATGCTACTTCTGCACAAGTTTTCCGTTCATCAGAAGTAACATTTGAAATAGTGCAAGAAAAGTTGAGTTCAAGGTATTTCCAGCAATTCTCTACTAAGAGAAACACTGGAAACCACATGAGGTTGCCCTTGTAAGGCAATTTTTAATTTAATTTTGCAGACTGGAGATGTTAGGAAAGTTTAGGTAAGCTTTGAAGCAGTATCTAAATATTCTGATGCTTATCTGACCCCAAACCAAACTGAACATTATGAAGTTAATTCATGACCTTTAAACCCCCCCCAAAAGATCACAAAGAAGAGATAATAATTGCATATTACTCACATTCAGTTGGTTTTTACCCCTGTCATAAAAATAAATTATCTATCGTTCTGCTGTAAAATGCAAATTAAATGCCAAACACTGGCACAGTAAACATTTAAAAAAATGGTCAAGGAGCAATAAAACCTTGTAACGTTCAGTGCTGTAGGCTGAAGGCAAAAGAAGCAGACATGTCTGCATCATGTCCAGCCAAATAAATCTCTCAGAAAATTTTAGGCGATTATGAAAACATTTTTTTGGTATATGCTGCCATATTCCTGATTATATATATGAAAGCTCTTCTGATGTTATGGGCAAGAACACTAAAGCGTGTAAGAATGATACTGCACTGTTCTGGAGAACTACACTAAAAGTATGTATTTTTTTTCCTAACGTGAGAAAAGAAGTTCTATGGTCAACAACCCTTTTCATAAATTATAGCCAAATGCTTATGTTAAAATAATATTCAATTGCAAAATCAAGCACTCTAAAGCTGGGAAGTAAGATTTTTCTAGTAATAAGATTTTGCTTGTGCAACATTAAATTAATACCTGTTATGCATATGAATTATGAAACAGACTTTACTTATGCGATCACACAGCATTTCCCCCCTTAATACTTTTACTTGTTCAGTGAATGTGCATTTATTTATCTTTTTTTTTAATTGCCCTTGACTGTGTGGCCACACACATGTGCAGCCAATTAATTTCCTCCAAAATACTCTCTTGCTAATTCTGAGTGCTAATCAAAATTTATTCTCAAAGGGAAGTTGTGAAAATAAATGTTATCCTCATATTACAGAGGAATTGAGGCACAGAAAGACTGAGGCCCAAACTGTAAAACTGTGTATTAATTTTGGATGCCTGATCTAAGATTTCTAAGGACTTGATTTTCTATTGTACTTAACATTTTGGGACATTTATACATGTGCTCCAGGAGTGTGTGTGTGTGGGGGGGCACTTTAATTAGACAGGCTCTGAATCCTGCTCTAATCAAAGCAACTGGAGTGTTGTATAGGTCAGCGTTCCCATGGTTAAAAATGGTGGCAGGGACTAAAGCGCTCCTGCCACCATTTTAAAGCACAGGGACACTGGAGTTGATTAATCGATTAATTGAGTCTGCTGGGCGAGTCTGTTGGGTGCTTTAATTAGAGCGGCTCTCAGACAACCTCCCACCCACTCCTGCGTTAATCAAGTCTGCTGGAGCATGGTATTTACTGTGCTCATAAGTGACTGGTGCCTCCTGAATGTGGGTGGGGGGCACCCACAGAAGCTGCTGACTGCAGCAACCGTGTCAGGGGGGGCACCAGCCCTGCCAACAGCATCAGTGTTGGCTAACAGGGGGGCACCAGCCCCCTCGGGGTGGGGCCCATGCACCCCTTACTAGTCACCTACAACTGCACTCCAGCAGACTCCAGTGTCTCATGTATCAGCGTCCCCATGCTTAAAAATGGCAGCAGGGGTACTAATCAAATCTTAATTACAGCCTTGCTGTTCATGTATAGGAGCACTTTAAGTTTGCATGGACAACTTTAATTTTCGCATGTGCTAACTTGCAAGTTTTGAAATTAACAACCATAATGTTTTTTAATGTCATTTTAAAATACAGCTTCTTCAACTGGAAAGTCACTAATCCTGTTGTGTCTAGTGAGTCATCAACAGGAGTTGAACCTTGAGGTGTGTGCAGCAGCTCTCTACCACTGAGTTAAACAATTGGTAACTATAGGTTGTTATGGTTCAGCACTAGATAGGTGGGGGCACGGGCTGAGTTAGACACATTTTGTCAGTATGCTTCACAACTGTTTGTCTGCAGAAGAATGTGGAGACTCAGGACTCTTAGGTTTAATTTTAGGTTCTGGAAAGAAATGTACATTCATGATTGCAGACCCTTCCACCGAAAGCTCTCAAGCCTGACTCTCCCCAAGTCATCTCCTGTCCCCCACCACTCACTTTCTGTTCCCATCCTTCTCCCTTCACCTACTCTCTTCTCTCATATTAGCTCCTAAATCCAACAACTGTTCTCCTATTTAATCCCTCTGTGCTCTGATTTTGCCCTCATCCCCATCTATACAAAATTTTTATACATTTTTAAAATGCTAAAATTAGAGGTGTCACTGAAGGTTTTTTATTTAAATATTTTCATACTGAGTCATGTAAAGTAGACATAGAACATGTTTCAAAGTCTTGGAAAGGCTCATCTGATTTCCAGATTTCAGACACAAATCAGCATGAAATATTTTATCCAGATTTTAATGATTAAAAAAGGTTTGAGAAATGAGAGACGTTATATTGGTTTCTAGAAAAAAGAATCCATCATAGTGAATGAATTAAATATCTACTATGCTGAACCACAGCTTTGCATACTGCATTTTATACTACTGCAATAAAATAATAATAAAGAAGATTATACTAATTAGCACACTCCTACAGATATACTATCTTCATGAACTAAAGCATATTTTTTAAAGAGGCCCAGATGTTTATAATTTGATAAGTATTGTATGGAAGGGATAATATATTAATAAAGAACTACAGATGATATGCCAAGGGTAGATAAAAAGAAAATAAAAGGTAGTAATGTATTTAAATGAGTTTTACAGTTGACATCTGTTTATGGGTACATGCATATACTTTGATTAAAAAATCTTATCAGAATGCATATTTCTGAGCAATAGCATAATAATTAATATTTAATGTATTATAATATTAACAGGGTGTACCTACACATGTGCTTCATTGTGGAGTAAACTTAACTAGCTCTGCAGTAAAGCGTTACCATCTACATGTGAGCAGGTAAACTAACTCTGCCAAAATGCACATGTGGATGGTGACTGTGGGTGTACATTGCACCCAGTCAACCCAGCCAGCCAGGGACCTTCTCTGCCTCAGCTTAAATTGTTGCAGTCTTGGGTGTAGGTGCTGTGCCCGGGAGCAGTTGACCCTGGCTTGAACTACTCCAGAATGTATTGTGTCACATTAATTGTGTATGTAGATGCATGTACAGCTGCTTGACCTAAGAAAGGGTATTGTTTTCACATTTGTTGGGTCCTACAGCTTTTTGACAATGTACTTTAATATGACTCTGAACTCTCTGGAGCATGGACTGTGTTTTGCTATATGCAGGACCCCCCAGTACATGTGAACTCCCATTTGGATTGGATCTACTGGGTATTGTCAGGTTGTAATGATGCCTATTGGCTCTTTAAGGAAGAGCCTTCAGGGAAGGATGAGCATGAGGCCATAGAGCTTCATGTATTTTCCAACCAAATGCAGCAAGACAGAAAAGAGGACACAGAAGAATGGTCATCAGAAAGCCACATGGTCTTAGGGGAAAGAAATGACGGTTTCTTCAAAGGCCTATAGTGAAGAAACAAGTAGGGCAGAGTGGGGCAAAGCATCCTTCTATCTCAGTTCAACAAATCAAGACAAAATTCTGCAAGAGTCACAGGGAAGATCAGAACAAAAGGCTCCTATCTCTATTTTCATTGTACAGAGGAAAAGAAATGGAAATGTCAGTGGAACTACAAACCCTGCAACAGGGTTCTGCATGAATCATGCACCTTCTAGGCATATGCAAACAAACACAAAAAATCTGCCACCTACACACAAGGCCAGTAAGTGAACATATCATTTTAATCACCACATGCATACATTAGTGCTATGTGAAATTTCAGCAGCCATTTCATTTTGGAGGTGTTTCAGCCCATTTCAGCGCTGGAAACACTGCATTCAAAATGAAATGGAAGGCTCTACAACATCTCCGAAACAAAATTAAACTATCCAAAATGTTTGTCAAAATTCAGTTTCAGAGCTGGGCTTGCAGGGAAACAGAAACTCAGAAGAGAAAGGGGGAAGGGGGGTGGACTGCTCCAAAATTGACATCTGTAGCTGGCCAGTGTCTGCAATCTGTTCCTGAGGTCCCTACCAATCCCAGGGCTCTGGGCGAGGGACAGAGAAAAAGCATATAAGGCTCTGTGTGAAGCCTTTCTGTCCCTTTTGTGAGCTGTCCCTTTGCAAGCAACAGTGTGTGAAAGGTACTGTGGCTGGCTGCAGTGACTGGCTTCCTAGTTAATCTCCTGCTAGTCTCTATTTTTGGAAGGGATTGGATACACCTTTTGAATATATTACAGATACAAGATATAGTAAGCACATAGAGGAAGATATAGTAAACACATAAATATAGTAAAATAAGCAGATAGAAGAAGAAGATCTAGTAAACACATAGAAGATATATTACACACAAATGCACACACACACACGAACACAGACACACACACATTTTCCAGCACAGCAAACATTATGAATCATACTGGAAAGGAGGGGGCTGTGTACTCTGACAGGGGACCAAGAGGGGGCAGAGGGAGAGCTGTAAGTTCCACCGCCTGCAAACTTAGATGCACCCTGTTCCCTAGCAGGCATGAGACTTCTGCTGCTAGTGGCAGTAAGGAGATGGGAGCAGTGTCTGCACCTGCCCCACCTCCACTAACACCAGCAATAATAATAACAACCCCCAGCACCACCAGCATGACAAGCACCAGCATGAGTCTCCTCCACCCCAATTTCAGTTCCCAGCGTGCCTCCCAGTACCAGAGGAAGAGCTGGATCTGGAACCAGGGGAGCTCAGTGCCATAGCCAGGGAAATTCTGGGGAAGGAAAAGTTCCCCTAGAGCCAGGTCTCCCTCCCTGGAAGGCACTGCAGAGGAGGTTGTGGGGGCAGGTGGCTCAGCTTCCCCTGTTGTTGTGCCTCTGCCTGATGAAGAAGGGGATAAGTCAAGATCCCCACCTGCATCCAAGAGGTGAGGGGGTAATGTGGGATCATTTTGAGGTGTCAGATGATCCCAACTATCCTATCTGCCTGCACTGCTGATGCAAGACTATCTGCACAAGGATGAGAAACACTTCAGCACCATGAGGATGCTGATGCATATCAGGAGGCACCACCCCCTTGCTGCTCCCCAGCCTGGCACCAGTGGGAGCATGCCTAAAAGGAAATCCCCCTCTCTCCAAAGCCCCCATCCCCCCAAAACAGAGGCAGGTCACCTTGGAACAGTGGGGGAAAGGCAGAGGGAAAGGGGGATGCGTCCCCAAGGTGAGTGAGGTCACCCAGAGCATTGGGGAGATGCTTGCTTTGGATGGCCAGCCTTTCTCCTTTGTTGAGCGACCAGGGTTCAGGCAGCTTATGGCACTCATGGCCCCATCGTACCAAATGTCCACACACACCACCTTCAACAGGACGGTTGTGCCCTTCCTGTACGAGGCATGCAGGGAGTACTTGGGGGAGGAGCTGCACAAAGCAAGTCCATAGGTAGCCTTACACTTCACTTTAGAAATCTGGAGCAGCCAGAGTGGACATCATGCCTACCTCTCCCTCACAGGGCACTGGTGTGATCAGTCAGGCCATTGGTGTGCTCTCCTTCAAGCAGAGGTGATGGATAAGTCCCACACAGCAACGGAGATCATGGGGGCCATGAACCATATGGTGCAGGCATGGCTCATTGGGTAGTGCAAGCTCACCTGCGGGTTCATGGTCACTGACAATGGGCCAATATGGTCAAGGCAGTCCATGATGCCAACTTTGTTGACATCCACTGTGTGGCACACAAGCTCCACCTCATAGTCAGGGATACCTTGGAGAAGGACAGGGATGCTGGTGAGGGCACCATCACAACCAGCCAGCTCATTTCAAAATGCAGAAAGGTGGCAGGCTACTTCCACTGGAGCATCAAGGGAGGCAAGTTGCTTCAGGACAAACAGGCAGAGCTAAGCATCCCGCAGCACAAAATCATGCAGGACATGGAGACTTGGTGGAACTCCACCTTCCTGATGCTCAAAAGGCTGGTCAAGCAACAGAAGACCATCCATGAGATGGCTTTACTTGGGGAGATTGGGATCAGTCATGCAGGTACTGGTGAAGCAGCTGAAGGAAGGCATCAAGAAATGGCTGAATGCATTGTGTTCCAGTATGGTGCACATGCTGGTGGCCATGTGCCACCCAAGGGTAAAGGGGAGTGTGTGCAGCAACAAAACCCTGGATCACTGGACGGAGGTGCTGGTGAACAGAGTCAGGGAGGCAGAAGGGCAGAGGCAGGGGGACATGGAAGAGGAAGATCCACTGTCCCATGCCAGCACTCCATTCACCAACTAATCTCCTCCATCACAGGTGCTGCCAATGTGGGTCAAGGGCATGGCTTCCATGTTGGTGTCCAGAGGCACCAGGCCCCAGCATCAGGCAGGTAGTACTAAGGACTTGGTGGCTATCCATCTCACTGAGGATGTGGAGCCACTGCTCTGCAGCCCCTTGGCCTACTGTGCAAGCCATAGCCAGATGTGGCCAGATCCGGCCACAGTTGCCCGGGAACACCTGTCCTGTCCACCAACCAGTGTTCTGAGTGAGAGGGTGTTCAGCATTGCTGGGGATGTTGTGACACCCCACTGCACTTCCTTGGATTATGGTTTGGTGGAGCAATTGGTGTTTCTCAAGGTGATCCTCCCTATGCTGGAGTTGCCCAAGCTCATAGTTTCATAGTGTTTTGGTTGGAAGGAACCTAAACAGATCATCAGGTCTGACCCTGCCCCAGGCAGGAACAAGTGCTGGGGTCATAACACCCCAGCCAAATATCTATTCAGCCTCCTCTTGAAGACCCCTAAGGTACGAGAAAGCACCACCTCCCTTGGGAGTCCATTCCAGAGCCTGGCAGCCCTAACCATAAAGTAATGCCTCCTGATGTCCAGCCTGAACCTTTTCTCTAACAATTTGTGACTGTTACTCCTAAAAACCCCTGGTGGTGCCCGGGGGAACAGAGCCTCACCCAATTTCCGCTGGTCCCTCCAGTGAGTTTGTAAATGGCCTCTCTTGTGGAGGCTGAATAGATTCAGGCCCTTTAGCCTCTCTTCATAGGGCCTTACCTGCTGTCCCTTGACCATAGAAGTGGCCCTCCTCTGGGCCCTCTCAATGCTAGCCACATCTCTCTTGAAGTACAAGGCCCAAAACTGGACACAGTACTCCAACTGTAGCCTGACCAATGCCGCATAGAAGGGAAGGATCACCTCCCTGGGCCTGCTTGTGATGCATCTGTAGATGCACAACAAGGTGTGGTTAGCCCTACTGACTGCTTTCTCGCATTGGTGGCTCATGTTAATCCTGGAATCAACAATGACTCCAAGATTTCTTTCTGCCACTGTGTTGATAAGAAGGGTGTTCCCCAGCCTATAGGTGTGTTGCTGGTTCCTTCTCCCTAGATGCAGTGCCCTGCACTTGACTGCATTGCACGTGCAGACAGAGTGAGTGCCACACTCCTCACTCCATCTGCACCTATTTCCTTTTTAAATTTTTTTAAAATACATTTAATGCCCCACTCTCAGAGCTGGAGGTGGTACTCTCTGTATCACCAGCCAGCAAGGGAAGAGCATCTCCCTGCTGTGCTCCCATGGGCAGGATAAACTTGGAGGTATGGGCTGGGGCTGTGGGGAAGGAGAAGAACCCAGGTCCCAAGCATGACCTAAAACTGCACCCTTTCAGGGTTGGAAGACCTGGTGGGACTTCCAGTGGTGCAGTAACCCTCAAGAAATGCTAGGACCACAAACCTCCCTGGTGAAAGGTGGGTTAGGAGGTGCCTTATAACCTCCAGCCACCACATGCATGCACAGTCCTGGCTATGGAAAGCCCAGACCTGTAAGATTCATAGACATTAGGGTTGGAAGGGACCTTGGAAAATCAAGTCCAGCCCCCTGCCCCAGGGGCAGGAAGTCAGCTGGGGTCACAGGATCCCAGCAAGATAAATGTCGAATTGACTCTTAAAGGAGTCCAGAGTAGGTTCTTGCACCACCTCTGGTGGCAGTCTCTTCCAGGCCTTGGGGGCTCAAACTGTAAAGAAGTTCTTCCAGCCTGAAATGGTATTGGAGAAGTTTGTGACCATTTGAACTTGTCATGCCATGGGGCGCTCTGGTGAACAGCCATTCCCCCAGATCCTTATGTACACCCCTTATATACTTATAGGCAGCCACCAGGTCCCCCTGAGCTTGTGCTTTTCCAGACTGAAGAGTCCAACGTCCCTCAGCATCTCAGCAGCTCTCAGCCTCTCTTCATAAGGCCTGTTTTCTTGCCTTCTGATCATGCACATGCTTCTTCTCTGGACACTGTCAAGCTTCTCCACATCCTTTTTGAATTGTGGAGCCCAGAATTGGATACAGTACTCCAGCTGTGGCCTCACCAAGGCTGAGAACAGCAGGACTATGACATTCTGGGATTTGCTAGAGAAGCATCTATGGATGCAAACCAAAGTTTTGATTACTTTGCCGGCTGCAACATCACATTGGTGGCTCATATTCATCTTGTGGTTAATCATGACGCCAAAGTACCTTTCGGCCATGGTGCTAGCAAGCATAGCACCGCCAAGCCTATAAGCATGCTGCAGGTTTTTCTTCCGAAGGTGGAGTACCTTCAATTTTTTGGTGTTGAAGGCCATCAAGTTTTCGTCTGCCCATGTTCCGAGCCTGTCAAAATCAGCCTGCATTACCATCCTGTGGACACTTTATGCCAAAAGTTTGGTGTCATCAGGGAACTTGGCCAATCTGCTTCTGACACCAATGTCCACATCGTTAATGAAGATGTTGAAAAGAATAGGCTAAAGGACAGAGCCTTGGAGGACCCCACTGGTCACGGTGAACCACAATGATTGGCTTTCATCAACTACCACTCTCTGGGTCCGACCTCAAAGTCAATTCCCCAGCCAGTGGACTGTGATGTAGCCGAGGCCACAGTTGGTCAGTTTTTCTATAAGACGATCATGGGATACCAGATAGGAAGCTTTTTTAAAGCCAAGATATATGACACCAATCATGTCTCCCTTGTCCAGGTGATATGTCACCTGGTCATAGAAGGAGATGAGAATGGTCAGGCAAGACCTACCTGTAACAAACACATGCTGGCTATCCTTTAAGGTCTTTGAGAAGCCTGAGGCTTGCTGGTTGCAGTGGAGTTGTGAGGCTTCAGGTGAGCTTAGGTGTCTGGAATACCATTTGTGAGGCATATACCGCAGTGTTAGGGGAGGTATGGAGCTATGGAATGGGTGGATGTTACCCCTAGACATCGGGGCCTAAATCGGCAGCCTTCTGCCTGGGAAACATCTGAATTGGTTTTCCATCAAGGCGTGGCAGGTGAAAGAGGGGTGAGCGGTTGGTCCAGAAACAGGTAGTTGGGCCAAGATCTCACCCACACTGGGAAGTTTCCCCTGCTCTTCCTGGATGGAGTGAATAGTAAAGAAGCCAGAGGCTGGCATGCAATGCAGGTAATAAAGCTAGTCAGTGAAAATGGAAATTGAGGTGTCAGGGGATGAAGGAGAGGCTGGGGTGGGGGGAGAAGGATGCAGCAGGTAAAAGTTGAGAGGTACCTGGGGAGTCAGATGTTGGGCAGGTTATAGTGTGTCATAAATCCAATGTCTATATTGAGTCCATGAGTTTCTGTATCTAGGAGGTTGATGAAGTGAAGTTCATAGGTTCATCTGTGAAAAGGGGTTTGTAAATTCCCTTTGAGGATCAGGCCTGAGCAACTGGAGACAGAGTGGCCTTCTTGTGAGAAATGTGACCCCACAGGTAGTTGGGTATTCTTGTCTGTAATAGATTGGATTAGAATATTGACAGGTTTTGCATTACTTATCATGGCATGGCCTGCATCCATTTGGTGTGTTTTGGGCTGTAGGAAGTTGGCTTCTGGTGATGAGTTTGTGAGGTCTGGTGCTTGTTTGAATTTAAAAATCACTTTTCAGGGTGGCGGTGGAGCAGGAGGGGGGCTATGGTGAAATTTGGGGTGACTGCAGCCCTCCCATAGTCCCCTTCCAGCACCGCCGCTGCCCACCTGAAGCCCAGCCCCTGCTGAGAAAAGCCTGGCACAGCCCCAACTCCAGCCTGCAGCTGCAGACCGCCCACCCTGCCCCATGCAGATCTGGGGACACTTGACCCTCCCCCATGCTCTCCTGGGGTGCACGCAGTCGTGGCAGCTGCTACCCCTACGCACCTCCCAGATAAGCTGCAGCTCCATCCCGCACCCAGCTGGGCAGTGTCTGCCCCTGCCACTGCCCCACTCCTCCCTCACCATGGGGGCATTGATCTGTACCCCCAACTCCTTTTCTCTCCCCCCTCCCCTTCTACCACACCAGACTTACCAGCTGCACCAGGGTCACAATTAATTGACTGCATAACTGAAACCGCACACAAAAATACATGGTATTGTTTTGCACAGTTTTAGTTATACATGGTCAATTAATTGTGACCCTTTCTTTTTTTACATGGTATGGATTCACTGTTATAGGTTGCAGTGCAGGCGGGTAGCGAGGAACAGAGCCCAGCATCTTGGAAAGCTGTGTGCAGCTGGTAAATCTGGTGTGGTGGGGGTCCTGGGGACCTCCAAGGAATGCAGCCATGGCAGAAAGCCTGTCTGGTAGCCAGTGTGTGACTCTGGCTGACCAGGCTTCAGTTTTGGGTGGCACATGTTACTGCCATGAGCACCACCCCACTTGTTTTTGGTGTAGGTTTTTTTGTAGCATATTTTATGCAGTTGCCTTATATTCTGTCTAATAGCACATTTACTATTATTTAGGTAGTTATTTAGGTGATTATTTACATAACCATCAAATATATTCAATTACTTCCATAAAATCTCCAGATTTCCAGTCTCAGTGGGGAGAGCTCACAATGTGTATATTCTGAATAACCCCAAAAAGAAGTTGCAGAAAAATGAGGGAAGATCAAGTTTGAGAATCCTGATATTTTTAAGATACAAACAAAAACAACAAAGCAACAATAATAGTACAGGTATCAATATATCATTTATAGTTTCATAGTTTCTAGGGTTGGAAGGGACCTG
>NW_017729034.1:88994133-88997036 GCF_001723915.1 Gavialis gangeticus
TATTCTTCCCTTCTAGTGTGCCCACATCCCCCCACATCTTAAAAAGCTCTGTCCTTTAATATCCCTTTTACCTTGCTGTAAATAACCAGAGTAAAGCTGGATCAGGATTTAGATTTTGAAGAGTACAAAGTTCTTTTCTTGACTAATTTATAAAAGCTGCAGAAAAATCTACAAGGAAGAAAATCCTGCAGGGCTGCCACATAAATTAAACCCCAAGCCTCACTCCACAAACCATTGGCTTGTATGAAGACTACAGGTGACAGTGTAAACTAGACCCTTTTCTTGCAAACACTATCACTGTAGGTGAGGAGCTCATGTCAGCCATCATGGAAGAATGCAGGAAATCCTGGCAGATCCTGATTAAGTCAATTGATATGATGCATGTAGAAGTCCTTGCTCTTACCAAGCAGTAAGTTGCAGGTAGTCTACCAGGACTTTTGGGATCTCTCCTGCCATGACTTTTATGTAAAAAACAAACAAGCAAACCAATTTTGGGAGGTAGAACAGCTGGTCCTTTTGCAACTTCACTGGTTACCTAACCTCTTCACGGGGCTCCTCCATCCCATAACACCTGGTGTAGTTAGGGTAGGGTATGGTGTCATTCAGATTACAGGCCTCATTCTTCCTGGGTCCAGCCCTCTACAGCCCAGACTCTCATACTTCGCTGTGTCAAATTTCCTCAATAATTAGTCATGCCCAAAGAGTTGTCACAGTCTCTTTGGCCTCAGTCTTATTCAATCTGCAGAACCCTGAGACACTTTCCTTTTGAGTTTACCTCAGGTCCTCAAGTCCCTCAGTCCAGGTTGAACTCAGCAGCCCAAGAGGCTATGAATGTATTAGCCAGACCAGTTTTTCAAGTAACATAGTCCTTAACACATTTTCCTAGGCATTAACTCCCTCTTCGCAGGGAAGCTGTTTACTACATGATTGACTGTTTGTTTACTTCTCCCTCTTTCTTCCTTCCTTCAGATTGCTGGACTGAGGGGTTTGCTTACCAATGGGATCCTTACTGGACTTTCCTAGGATGCTCCACCACAGCAAGCCTCACCTTTGGTAAGTCAGCTTCGCTCAAGCACCTGTCAGTATCTCAGGTAGCTTGGGCAAGCACTATACCTCCGTGCAGGCACACAGGCTCTCACCTCTGATGGTCTTCCCTTCCAGGAAAAGAGACCTGCCAGAGCCAGTGTATAAATTCACCCTGGCTCTCAGTCTGCACCTATCAGAACTTCTGGTCTGCTGCAGCTCCCTGCCACAATGGATACCCATAATTATGGTCCTGGGCTTCCGGCCCTTTAATGCTCATTGATTAATTGTGAGGACACTTTTCTCCTCTGATTTGGCTGTTTCTCATTTCTTTATGGAAGCGCTTATCTGCTGCCCTGTCACAATGCATAATAGTAAAAAGGCATGGGCAATATCACATAAGCTAAGCAATGACCCACAGAAGGTAGACCAATATCATAATGTCATGACTAACCAAATTGCCCAATAGATGTTTCTCAATGGAAAAAGCCCCCAAACCAAAATCAAACAAAGAAACCCTCAGACTTGAAAGGTATCAGTACTCTATAAAGACCTGAGTTTCACAAGCTTCTTCTCAATGACTGAGTTGAATGGCAGTATTAATACACTGAAGACCAGGAAAGCTGCCAGCCTTGATGACCTTCTTACAGAACAAAATCAAGCAATTTGGACTGCAGACTCAAGAATCGCTCCTCTGCCTATACAACTCATGCACAGTCAGTCAAAAAAATCCCAAAGATATAGCAACATGATCAGGTAAAGCCAGAGAAAGAGCCATCTGACCCAGAGCTTTAGATCTATCTCTCTGCTATGCCACACATGCTGTAGCAAAACGCCCAGTTTTTCTTTTTTAATACGTATTTATGTATGTATGATAGATATGCATTCCCTCCCCTTCCCCAATGATTTCTGACTTCTCTCCCTCTCTGTTCCCTATAGATAAGTATAAGTGAGCTCAGACTTAGGATAAGCTTTAACATTTTTTAAATTTTGGTAGCAGGTTTTTGGTTTTGGATATCCACTGCTTTATATTGTATAATTATTAGGTTTGTATTTATTTTTACTGTTGTATATTGTATTATTATCATTTTTGTATTGATTTTTCTTGTTTCATATGGATATTGTATGGTTTAGGTCTGTATTTGTAAGTGAACCAAAGTCATGTCAAGTTTCCATTTTATATGTCAAGCCTCCATCTTGTGTCCTCTGCCTGGGCATCGCATGTTGCAACTATATGAGTCATGTACCCCTCCCATGTAAACTGGTTCCTGGATGAATGAGAATGATTGGGAATGATTGAAATACAATGGTGGCAGGCCTCTACTGAATGGCCTATAATGACTGGGCCATCATTTCACATCGATTCATCCAGGAACCATGGACCTCACCCAGGAACAGAGACAAGAACCCATCATTTGAAAAACAAAAGACCCTGCAGAACCAGCAACTCTACCATTGTATCCCACCATTACAGACACCCGAAACTGCACATCCCTGCATGAAGTACACATGCTCAGTACACCAGGGGCTGACCCTTGCCTAGGCATGCCTCCTGTCACTAAGGTCACACAAGGTTTGCCCCTATAAAAAGGGGCATTGAAGAGAGACCCAGTGGGACGGCATCTCCATCTGGACCAGCACCATGCCACACCATACCTATCCACCCAGACGCCCTGCCAGTGACCCCCCTCTGGACAACAGCTCCTGGACAAGGACCCCTTTCCAGCCTGGGATAGGTAGATATTACCTGCACAACTCCTCCTACAGTTTGGACTCTTTCTCTCTGTCTCTCTCCTCCTGGACTTCAGTGGACTTCAGCTCTTGAACCAAGCCTCTCTAACCCCTGCTGCCATTATGTGTGTGTGTGTGGGGGGGGGGGG
>NW_017729034.1:88997050-88997484 GCF_001723915.1 Gavialis gangeticus
TTGTGTCACCATCTCCCCTGTTCAATAAAACCACTGTCATTTGCAACCCTGAGTTGGGTCATGTTTTACTGAATCCCAGTTCCTTCCCTATCTTAAATTCCAGCCTCATTCTCTCTCTCTCTCAGCTCCAACCCTCCCCCCCTTGCTGGTTTCCTGATCTCCTCCCAATTCCATCTCCCCTTTTCTGCCACCTCTCAGCCTCTCCTTGCTTTCATGCTGTCCCTGCTGCCTTTCAGCCTCCCATGCCATTTACTGCCTTTTCCCTGTGACTTTCTGCTGCCTTTCTCTGCTTTCCCGCTGCCCTGCCACCTTTCATTCTCTCCTGCAACTTTTCCTGTGATTTTCTGCTCCCCCCCGCTCTACTGCCTTTTCCCTATGACTTCCTGCTGCCTTTTTCTGTTTTCCCACTGCCCTGCTGCCTTTCAGTCTCTCCT
>NW_017729034.1:88997708-89003492 GCF_001723915.1 Gavialis gangeticus
TCTCCAGCTCTCAGCACCTACTGCTGCTCCCTGCAACTTCTCTAGCTGCCCCGGAGCCATCCTCTGGCTCCCACACCCAGAGCCCCTCTTTAACATCCACGCTTTCCCTTAGTCTCATTTTCCATCTCCTCACCTACCTTTTCAGCTCCTCTGTAGCATTGGCTCCAGTCCCAGCCTCTGTGACGGCATCGGTCCCCTGTTCTGCAGGCTTTGGGCACAGTCTTTTAATCAATTAAGATCAATTAACCTAAAGTTACCCCCAAGCCTCAGTTCTTCAGCCCAGGCCCCTCTAGTCTACTGGTTCTAATCCCGTTCCTGGTAACTTTCACTCCCAGCAACTTTCACTCCCTACATTTCTGCTTTCTTACCTTAACCTTTCTCCAGGTATCCTAAGTACACCAAGCACAGACATACATACACACACACACATCACAACACCCAACTTAGGAACTCACCTGTGTGTATGTGTAGGTGGGTGGTATGCATGTGAACTAGTGAATATACATATATATACATATATAGATATCTTTGTGTGTGTGGTATATGAATTAGTAATCCATGTATATGTATTGGAAGTGCAGGTGTTGGTAACTGGTAACTGATTTGGTCTAAATTTGGTGTGTGTGGCATGTATGGGCTTAAACTGGTGATAGGTGTGCATGAACCTAGACTGGTTATTTTGAACGTGTGTGCATCTCAGTTGCTAGTGTGAATGTGTATGCCTAGTAGGAGTGTATGCACCTAGTGAGTGTATGTGTGCTCAATTGATTTTTATGTGTGCATGTGCAAATGTACACCATGCCCTTCTGTCTAACAGTGCAATATTGAGATCCTGAGCATTGGCCTGACCCCTCAGGGCAACAATGCAAACTGTATGAACAACTGACACTAAACCAGCTTGCCCCATATGTGGGTAAAGTCTTAATGCCCAAATAGGGCAGCTTTTGTCCTGGAAAATCAACAATGAGCCAGCTGTTCAATCTAACTTCACATATTGAAGAGAGTTTCAAAAGTGGTCAAAGCACCAGAGCTGTGTTCATCGACCTAACAGTGCTTACAATACAGTTAAGTGCCAACAACTCCGCCACAAGACCCTGGAAGTGAAAAAAGATCTACACCTTATAGAGCTGATATGAAAACAGGCTTTTTTGTCAAACTGGATGGGAAGTGAAGCAGATAAAGATGACAGATTAATGGCCTCCACCAAGGAAGTGTACTTTCATCATTGTAATATAACATCTATATGAATGACCAACCAATGGCTCTGGAAACAAACTGTTTAATCTATGCAGACATCCTATACATAACATACCAAAAAACTTCCTTTGACCATGTTGAAAAATCCATAAGTGAGGCACTAACTAGCCTAATCTCATACTGCATTGAAGACCAATTAGGAGTCAATCCAGTGAAAACACAAATATATGCTTTTCATCTGAAACAGCATGAGGACAACCATCACCTCAACATTACATGGCCTTGGACCTCACTATCTCACTGTTCAAACCCAGTTTACCTTGGAGTCACACTCAGTTGAACCCTCTCATACAAATAACACATCATGAAAACAAAAGCAAAGGTAAGCACTCATAACAACATCTTATATAAGTTTACCAACTTGAAATGGGGAGCTAGCCCCTCAACCATCTGAACTGCTATTCTGGCTCTAAGCTTCTCTTCTGTTGAGTATGCGTGCTGTCAGTGGGAGAGATCCATACATACTAAGTGCCTTGACCCCATTCTGAATGATGGCTGCTAATGCCTTACAGGATACCTGAAGCATACCAGCTTAAACAGTGTGTACCTTCTGGCTGACATTGCTATGCCTAACATCAAAAGAGCAGTTATGATAGCAGGATAGAACTATTGAGACTAAATGAAGCTGTGAGACACTGTATGATCATCCCATAGCACACAAATGACTGAAGTTATGCAGGAGCTTCCTCATAGCAATTGGCCTCTTGATACCACGCACAAGGAGACATGACTACATATGTGAAACGAGAGGCTGAGAAAAAATACCCGACAGTAAAAAAATGCACATTCCAGTGGCCCAGTCTTTACCAGGGGCTGACATACCATGGCAAAGATGGTGATGTATCAATCACCTATACACCAAAATGGGATGCTCCAAGGAACTAATGAAGAAGTGGGGTTATATCATTGGTTTCAACCACCTGTGAATGCAGCAGAGCCTCAGACTGTGCAAAACCTGCTGCAATGCCTGCTGCTTGAATGCTCATGTACAATAAAAGATTTCACAAAATAGAATACACTAGCTCAAGCATGCATAACAAAATGGTCAAATGTGGTGTAGAGACATGAGAGGAACAAGAAACCCAGTCCCATTCTTGTCGGGTCACTCTAATTGTCCCCTGCCACACCTGCAAGCTGCTTCTCAGGCAGCCTGCCTTCACTTAAAGTAGCTGGAGTATGAAGCCTCCTGCTACAAGGGGCCATTGTACAAAAAATACATCCCAACCTGGATTTAGGAAGTCAGTATACCCAAATGAAGTTCTCTTCTGACTCTCTTGAACCAAAGACTCTTGTAATGCTATTTTATTCTTTTGAATCATTTTAATTACAAGTTGCTAATCATGAAAGAGAAGAGAGTTGAAGGAAAGATATTTTAAATAAATTCCTTAAAGAAATTCATCTGTAATTAATTTATTGTCCTTTTGATGATCCACAAAGATTCCTTTGAATCACTCTTTTGAAGTATTACCACTTTCATTATGATGTTGAAATGTTTTTGTGGTTATTATTTGTCTAATTATATGCTGAACACTTTTTCTTTAAATACAAAAATAAAATCCTATTGTGGAAATGTTCATGCTTCTTACTAACTAGGCTTTATTAGTAGTTAAGCAATTTATCAAGCTGGAGGCATTTGGAGAACTAGATGGTTAGCAATTCAAGTCTAGCCCCCAAAGCAATGAAATACAGGATCTACTGGGCACATCTACACAAGATGCTTAATGTGCAGTAGGCTAATTCTACTGCTCCTTAGTGTGTCACGGCAAAAACTGTGCTAATGTGCCAATCCACAGTAGAATTAGTTTACTGTGCACTAAAGCTAATGTCACAAAAAGACCATGCGCCATTGCTACTGCACATTTATGTAATACTTCATATTAGAAGTACTGAACTGAATGCACAGTAGCAATGGTGCATTAATGCATGTGTAGATGTGCCCACTGTGTCTTATATGGGCACATCTACATGAGCGGTTTATTGTGCAGTAGACGAATTAGCTGTGCAGTAAATGTCTTGGTGTCTATGTGTGCAGCCCTATTAAGCTGGAGTAAACTAATTTACTCTGCAGCAGGATAGTACTTGTATACAAGTGTATTATTACAAGTACTATCCTGCTGTGGAGTAAAAAATTCCACAGCAGTGCAAGTTTAGATGCGGGAGGGGCTGGCTGGGACACAAGGGTGCTTCAGTGTGGGAGCTGCCTGCTAGCTATCTCTGCACTTAAGTATCTATGTGCCCCAGCCAGGCCCTCTATAGCACATTGAGCCAGGAGAAGCAGCCCCAGGCTGGCAGGCTGATTCCCAAGGTCCCCTTCAAGCCAGAGCTGCTTTGTCCCAGCAAAACGTGCTGCTATCCTAGGCGCATGTGTACAAACATTTCCGGCACCAATAAGCTCTGAAATGATAAGTTGCCAAGCTTATTGCTGGGCATTGATAAGCATATGTAGACATGCTGTCTGAGTGAGAATTTGAGTCCAATTTCCAGGGGATTGTTTCCCATCTTAAATGCAACCATCCCAATTGACATCTTTACTGAAAGTCTCTGTACACAGGTCTGGAATGGAATGACAGTAGAAAATGACTTACCTTCTCACCTCAGAACTAGGCATCAGGTCACAGATGAAGCTAATTACTGGAGGAGCTGGGAAAGTTGACCTTGTCTGTACTGAACTGGAAGGAAGGAAGGACTTTTATTTTTTAACTACTTTATTCAAGGGTTCAGGGTGCAAAAAGTTGGCTCCTCCAGGGTCCAGGTCCAATATACAAAGCAAAGACAAACAAATTACCATCAAACCAAGAGCACCATGTCGTTACATTCATAGCATCATACTGTGACAGACACCTTCACTATATTGCTCCCTCATGCCTAACATGGCATTATGCGGTCGGGACACTGGCCACATGGTCGTATAGATCAGTGGTCTCCAAAGTGGGGTGCATGCACCCCAGGGGGTGTGCAAGATGATTCACTGGGGTGCGGGAAGAAAATATTAGAACTTTTATTTCTATTTCTATTTGTATAAATATACATATATTGGGGGTGCGTGATCAAAAAAGTTTGGAGACCACTGGTATAGACCAAAGCCCTCTATAAACAAATGATTCCTACCCTGATCTATCCAATCATACACGCGACAACACCTTCAACTTCCCACGCAAAGAATAAAGAAAAAAGCAGCCTGCTGAGGGACCCAGGGTGTGGCACAAGCTGGGAGTCACAGTCCAACACCGAGCCTGCATGGATGCCCGTCTGGTCATGATGTCAGAGTGCGCATTGAAGATGGCCGTCCTCTATGTGGCACAGAGCTCCCTCAAGGGCCCAGTGTGCCTCAAAGGCAGGCACTTCCTGCCAGAGCACAGTGTGCTTGAACTCCAGCAAGAGGTGCACCCACATCAGGAGGCCGAAAAGCCACAGGGCATTGTCTGAGCCAGTCCTGGCAAGCTGGCTGTGGTGGCTGTTGAGGATGGCCATCTTGGCCTGGCCCAGTAGAAAGTTGGCCAGGCAGACCGCACCCCACTTGGTTGCCTGGTATGGGTAGGAGCACACGTAGGTGGTTTCCGAGAAGCTCATGGCCAGCGCCTGCATCAGTGGCTCAAGGATGACAGAGCGGCCACAGGTGGGGACAGCTGAGGAAGGCATGAAAGAGGTTGTCCTTAATGCCCCCAGGACAGAAGGGGCAGGCCATCAAGACAGCTGGGTCAAAGTGGGACACAAAAATGCCAGTGGCTAGGATGCTGTGCAGCAACCGCCCCTGCAGGTCACAAGTCTTTTTGGTGGTTGTAGGCTTATACAATGTGCATCAAGCTGGGTGGACCGTTGGAGAATCTGGTGGTGCCAGGCGCTGGTGCCATGGTGTATCGGGGTGGCCCCCCAGCACCTGGGCATGGCGGACATGAACCACCCAGGCATATAGGCTTCTACATGACAGAGAAGCAAAGGGGCAACCCATGTCACTGTCAGGAGGTACAGGGAGCATCAGCAGGTTGCCAGGCCTACCGGCCACCTCACCAGCCATGGCCAGGGTAACAGGCAGCACTGGAAAAACCTCGCTTGAGAGATCTGCGGTGGACCTGGCATGCCTAGAGGTGGTCATCCAGGGTGACTGCTGCCTCTGGTGGGAGGGCAACCTGGATGTCACACAGGAGACAGCCCACGCTGCAGATGGAGCACATGCCTAGATGGGTGGTCAGGGCCTTGGGCAAGATCCAGGATGACCGAGCAGGGTCAAGGAGATGGCTCAGGTGGAGAACACACACCTAGATGAGGGCAGCTGTGAGGTTGGTGGAGGCCAGGCTCGGCGTGGGGTGCCTCATGGCTGAGTCGTGCACCAGGGGTTCCCTCAGCAGCTGTGGGAACTGCAGGTGCTGGGCCTGGGGCTGAAGGCAGACTGCCAGGCTTGTACCATGCCACAGTAGAAAGCCAGAAGCTTCAGGAGTGTAAAGTCCAGCAGGAAGAGCTCCCAGTCAAAGCTGGGGGCCCCCACCCTCTGCAGGAACTAGCATGCCAGTTGTTGCCAGGGTAGGCTCT
>NW_017729034.1:89008492-89014212 GCF_001723915.1 Gavialis gangeticus
TGTAGAGGAATTGTTGAAGGGCTGGCAGGTGGAAGGCAGTCACCTTGATCATGAGGTTGACCAGGCTCTGTCCCCCCTTAGCAACAGGTAAGTAGAGGACAGCTCGTGGGAGCCAGTGGTACCCATCCCAGAAAAAATCTACCAGAAGGCACTGGAGCCTCTTGAGTAGGTTCTGTTGTGGGTTGAGTACAGTGCACCCGTGCCACAAGGTCACCGCCACCAGGTTGTTTGTGATGAGGACATGTCCATGGTAGGAGAGGCTGGGTAGGCGGGCCTCCACCCTTTCCTCATGGCCGTCCCAGTTGTGCGCCACAGAGGTTGGGGGCCCAAGGAACACACCTAGGACCTTGAGGCCCTTGTGGTGCCAGGTGAGACCCCCTCGCAAATCCGGGGGGTTTGTGCTGATCTACGTGCCAAGCAGCAGGGCAGCACTCTTGGCCCAGTTGATACGGGCCAAGGAGGTGCATTCATAGGCACGCTGGCAATCCATCAGAACCCACACATCTTTCTGGGTGTTAAGGAAGATGGTCACATCATCCGCATGTGTGGAGAGCTGGAGCAGAGGGCCAATGGATGGACCCATGGCTGATGGCAAGGCCACACTATTCAGGTGGCGCTGCAGTGTATGTAGCAGCAGTTTGATGGCCAGGTCATAGAGCATGCCCAACAAGGGGCAGCTCTGACAGATGCCCCTACATGCATGGAATGGGGAGCAGACCATGCCGTTCACCTTGAGCAGGCTGGAGGTGTCTTGGTACAAGACCCAGAGGGCCCCAGTGAAGAGGGCCCCAAAGCCAAAGGCCTCCAGAGTCTGGAAGAGGTAGGCATGGCCTACCCAGTCGAAGGCCTTCTCCTGGTCCAGAGAGATGAGGCCAATGTCTAGGCCGAAGAGTTCACTGGCTGTAAGTAGGTCACGCAGCAGGAACAGGTTGTCTTGGATGGTCCTGCCTGGCACACAGTAGATCTGCTCAGGCTCAGTGATGGAGGCCATGCTGGTGTGGAGGTGCTTTGTCCAGAATCTTGTAGTCCACACACAGCAGGGAGACCGGCCACCAATTCTTAATGCACCAAGGTCTCCCTTCTTGGGCACCAGCATGAGCACCGGTTGGTGGCAGCTGATCAGCAGGACCTTGTTGGCACGACTCTCCTGGAAAATGCGCAGGTGGCAGGAGCTGAGGAGAGCCCAGAAGGTCTTGTAGAACTCGACAGGTAATTCTTCTGCCGGAGGCAAGGCCAGCCACGGTGGCTGCCAGCTCCTCCAGAGACAATTCCCACTCAAGCTCACTGACCTCCAGGGCACAGAGATGTGGCAGGCCCTCGGGGAGTTCCCGTGTGGTCTTGGGGCAGGACAGCTCAACCACAAACAGGTCTTGATGTAAGGCGATGGCATGCTCACATACTTCACCTGGGTCCATGATTACCTGGCCCTCGGGGTCTTGAGGTGATCTAAGACTTTGCTCGCTGCCCGCCACCACTCCAGGTTGAAGAAGTGTTGGTTTCTGCAAGATCTTGGCAGCAGGCATGGATCCTTGCTCTGCAGGCTGTGCTCTCCACCAACTCAAGCAGACATTTCCTGCAGAACCGGAGGCTCTTGGACAGCACCATATCACTGCTGGCAGCCAGCAGGGCAGCCTCAAGCTCTTCCACATCTTCCTCCAGCTCTCAGATACAGTGGCGCAGTTCATTTGTAGCCAGCTGGGTGTTCTGCTGGCAAAAAGACCAGGTCTGTACTTTGCCTACATCTCACCATAGCTTCCAGGAGGAGTAGCTTAGTCTTGCTGCCTCCCAGCCCTGCCAAAAGTGGGCAAAGCAGTCTTGGAAGTAGGAGTCTTGAAGCAGGCCGACATTGAAGCACCAATAGGGTGCCTGTGTGCAGGATCTCCCCAGCAGGCTCAGTTCAGAGCAGGCCAGGCCATGATCTGACAGGCCAGAGGGAATGATGCAGCTGCTGTGTAGGAGTGGCAGATGGTGCCTGGTGACATAAAGGCTGTCAAGGCAGGCCATGGCGCGACCACTGGCACTCATCCAGGCCCAGGTGTACTGGTGCACATTAGGATGCAGGGCTTGCCAGATGTCAACAAAGACTGCAGTCTCCAGGGCAGACTGCAGCTTGTGGGCTGAGGGCAGGTGAGGCTCAGGCCCTGTGCAGTCAAGCAAGGTGTCAACGGTGCAGTTAAAATCCCTACCTATGAGAAGCACGTTATCACCCTCACTAGCGTCATTGCAGGAGGGTGGCCAAGGTCTCAAAGAAAGCAACCCTCTCCTGGCCATCAGTGGGGTGTGTAGACATTGACAAGTAGCAGGTGGTGTTGTGCTAGGGTGACACGGACAGTCAAGAGACAACGGGGGACAACCTCTCAAACCATTGCCATTTCATACTGTAGTTGTGGTGATTGGAGAGTCATGGCCATTGATGTTAAAGCTGCCAATGGGTGTGGGTATGGGAGAGAAAGAGTGAGGTAAGGTATAGGTGGAAGAGTGAGTACCCAAGAGTAGAACAAAATAACAGAGACAGGTTGGGGAAGGCCTATCATGCCCTACTCTACTCCAGGGACCCCCCTAGACACCACTCGTCTCTCACCTGCTGTGCAAGCTTCTCCAGATGGTATCTGCTGAGTACCTAGATCTTGTTGCATAGGTTTGGCAACAACTCTGGCAGCCTTGACAAAGGGTTTAGGATCCATGCACCACTGGGTGATGCATTCCACTACATTCTTCTGTCCTTTGGTTTGCTTCAAAAAGGCCAGGAGACCCCCATAGTCAGAGCTGAGCCAGGGGGGTCTGCCAACATGGGCTGGAGATTTCCAACAGAAGCATGGGGGGGGCTGCACCCCAGGTGAGAGATCACCCACAAATGCAGTGTCTACACCCTCAATATCTAAACACATCAACCTCCTCTCATCATCCAGGTCAAGGACTGGCTCTGGGAGAGTGATCCCTGCCTTCTTGGGAGGAGAGAGGTCATCCTGATCTTGAGGTCGCTTGTGACAGTCAGAAAGCTGGATCTCCATCTTACTAGCTTCCTCATCCAATTCAGTAGGCTGGGACATGACCAAGAGGTCAGCAGACTCCTCTGCTGCCCCCTGGGTTCGGCCTCCAGAAGAGAGGCATTCTGAATCACTTTTACTGCCACCCAACTCCAGAAGCTGGGAGACAGGTGAGGGGTTGGTGACCCCCACCATTGCCTCCCCCACCTCCAAGCTGTCTCTGTCCATGGTCACGTGCAACAGGGTCACCAGCATGACAGCCAGATCGGAGTCAGGCTCTCCAGCAGGGCCACCCCTGGTGCTGGCCAAAGAGGGTGCTGGTGGGGATGGGGTGTCGTGAGAGGCCCCCTTCATCTTCCTCTCTTTGTTCTTCTTCTTCTTAGTGGCAGGCAGCCCACCGTTCATAGGGGATGGGCTGGACCACTCCTGGCCCACCTCCCTGGGGCCAGCCACCAAAGACAAATCCACAGTGGAGGGCTGCCAGGAGGAGGCCCAAGCCCCATCATCTGACAGGGCCTTGGCATCACAGTTACCAGCCACCCCTAGCCGCCTTGGCCGGGGTAGTCAGGGAAGGCAGGGGGCAAGTGGAGGCATCATCCCTTCCACTTGGTGGGGCCTCTGCACCAGGAAAGGGTGGGCACTATACGTGGAATGGGTGGGGAAGAGGGCTGGGGAGTAGTCCCAGACTCTCTATTGGATGATGCTCCCATGCTGGAGACCCCAGTCCCCTCAGATGGAACAGGGGTGAAAGGAGGTTGGAAAGAGCTCCTGGCCTCACTTGGTGGGGCCTGCATCCCAGAAGTGGATGTGCCATCTGTCGGTACTGCTGCAGTTGCCAATGTTCCAGCCACTTTCCCTCACAGGCACGGAGCTGCTAGGTGGGAAGAGTTACCACACTGGAAACACGTGGTCTCCCCCAAGGAAAAATAAATCACAAACCTCTGCCCATTGAGTGTGAGGTTCAAGGAGTGAAGCAGAGACCAAGGACCCTCCCTGAGGAGCATGAAAACCTGCTTTTAAAAAGACAGGACATGCTTCTGCTTCGGGTCCTTGCTTCCGATCATCAGTTGGTGAAAGGAACTCATAGGAACCTCATAACACTCGAGTCACTTGGCCAGCTCCCATTCGGACACATGTGGGGGCATGTTGGAAATTACCACCCTCACAGCCTGGGTATTTAGGGGCATGACAAGATAGTGTACACTTGTGATGTCCAGGCCCTCCACGCACACCCTGTTGACCAGGGTGGAAGTGCTCGGGTAAATCACTGGGACTGTACTAACATGACCCATGTATGTATGTATGTTACGCTGTCCCAGGATACCAGCTACGGGACTTACGCAGACCTCAACCCTGACATAGGGAGGGGTGTGAACCCTCAAGCCATGGTTAAAGGGGAGGTCTTGAGAGGCATCCCCATGCCATCTGCTGGGTGTAGGAGCAGCCATTCCTGCTAGGACAGGGTTAATTTTAAAAGCTAAAGCTAAGGGGACAAAAAAAAGTGTGTATATTAAAGACAAAGATAAGTGTCTGGGAATGTGGCCATAAAAGCAAGAGGTGCATGTGTGTATGGGGCGGGGGGGTGCCTAAAGTGGGGAGGGAGGGCTGAGGGAGGGGAGGCCTGAGGGAACTAAGAGAAAAAAAGATGAAAAAGAAAAAAAGGAAAGGGGATAATATGCACCCCTCAAAAGACATGAGATAAATAAGAAAACTCCCCACAGCAGACAGATAAAAAGGAAAGAAAAAAGAAAGAAAGAAAAAGAAACAGTAAAGATAAAAGCTGTGAAGTAGCAACTTGCAGACAAAAAACCTGGAAGGAAAGGGGGAGGGGACAGAGAACAGAGAAAATGAAGAAAAAACTCTGAAAGTGCAAGAAAAGAATTAAAAGGGAAATAAACGGAAGCAAGAGACCTTTAGACAGGTAGGAGTCAGAAAAGAAAATAGATAGGAAGCCGGGGAGTCTTATGTTCAGGATCACCACACGCAGCTCCAAGTGAACCTGATCCAAATTGTCCAAAGCAGAAGGAAGGAAGGAAGGACTTTTGACTTTTTAAGTCCTTTATTCAGAGGTTCAGGGATACAAAAAGGGTGGCCGCATACAAAGCAAGAAAAACAAACAAATTACCATCAACCCAAAAAACACCATGTCATTTGCATTCAACACATCACACCGTGACAGACACCTTTGCTGCATTTCATGTCGTGTCTTACATGCTAGTTATGTGGTCGGAGTGCCGGCCACACGATCATAACTATCTAGGTAAACAATTCATAACCTGCTCCATCCCATCAAACACATAACAAAACCTTCAACTTGCCACACCAAAAGAAAGCAAAGCAGCAGCCTGGTGAGGGCCCAGGACGTGGCACGCGCTGGAAGTCGTAGTTCGACACCAAGCCAGCCCGGTCGCCCAGACCGGTCATGACATCAGAGCGCGTATTTGAGACGGCTGTCCTCCACATGGCACAGCGCTCCCTCAAGGGCCCAGCGTGTCTCAAAGGCGGGCACTGCCCGCCGAAGCACAGCATGCTCAAACTCCAGCGAGAGGCGCGCCTGCACCAGGAGGCGGAAAAGCTGCAGGGCATCATCTGAGCCGGTCCTGGCAAGCCGGTTTCAACGGCTCTTGAGGATGGCCAATTTGGCCTGACCCAGTAGGAATTTGGCCAGGCAGACGGGGCCCCTCTCAGCCGCCTGATACGGGTCGGAGCACACGTAGGTGGTCTCCGAAAAGC
>NW_017729034.1:89014223-89017622 GCF_001723915.1 Gavialis gangeticus
AGCCTGGTCCGGTGCGTCCAAAGTGGAAGGAAGGAAGGAAGGGGGTGGTTAGTATCCTGGATTTCATATTCTCCCATATGGTCACCCTATGCAGGAGGCTAAAGGAAGCACTGAAGAAAAAATTGATGGAGAAGAGTTAGGCTAAGATGACAGACAAGAAACACTGGACATAGTAAGGAGAGTCAAAGCTGTAACTTTTATGCAGTGTCCCTCTTCTTTGCCCTGCTACCCTGTCCTTGAACCGTTTCTCTGAAGCACCAAAGCTGCCTGCTGCTGTCCCCCAGCCCTTCCTCTAGTGCAATGGTCACCCCTTATCCTCCCCACTGATTCCTGTTACTACCAAATACTGCAAACAGGAAATTCAAAGGCAAGAGAAGCAATGGTTGCAGTAGGGGGGTGAGAGTGAGAGAGCAATGAGGGCTTGCGTGACAGTAGATGACTTGCACACTTATCCCCACCAATTCCTGTTACCACAGACTGCTACAGGCTCTGAATTTGGTGACAAGAAAAGTAGCATGGGAGAGCACAGAACAGGAGAATGCATTAAGGAGGGCTGTGCTGCAGCAAGTGGAGGGAACCTGAGGGCACCCCTCTAGGTTAGCACCTGGAGCTTGTGCCCATCCCAATTTATGCTACTGGCTGGAACAGATAATAAGAGTGAGAGGAAAGAGAGCTGGAAAGAATGTTACGGAATGAAAGATTAAGTGGCAATAATGAGACAAGAAGGGAGTGATCTTTAGAAAGGAAAAAGGGAACATAGTAAAGGAGGTAGGGAGGAAAATATTAAGCTGAAAAATAAATGGAACGTTTCAAAATGGAGAAAAAAATAATAATTATGAATGGGTAGGCTAAACGGAAACAAACTGTGGAAAGAGGCTGAGAATTTGTGCAGTTGAGATAGATATTTATTTCAAATTTTTTTACAGTTACCTATTTTAAAATGTGTCAATTTCATTTACTTAGAAGTATAGGCAAATATTCCTAGAAAAGGAGAAGTTATGTTTAAAAATGCACACTAGTTAAATAAGGGAAAACAACTTTGAAATATTTAAACAAAAGATGTAGCTATTAAAAAGCCAGAAAGTTCAAAATAAAGGGTAATTCAGGTCATGTATTTATTATTCATCCTTTCCATGAGCCTGAATGCATCTACCTAATGAGAGGGAATGGAGCTGAAAGCAGACCCTTTCCCCTAGCATTTCTGGATTGGATTAAATCAGTTTGTAATTAAAATGGCTATAGTCCTGCTTAGTTTAATAGCTGGCCAAGCTTAAGTTCAATGTGCTGTAGAATAAGCATTGTCTTGGCCCAGATCCTGAGCATCCACAGTTTTCAAGCTAGTGATTGTGGGTATTCAGTTTCACTCAGGATTTGTTTTCTTCCTTTAATAGCAAAATTAGTTCCTGTATAATTTTTAAATAAACACCTCCAAATGAGAGCCAATTTAGCTCTGTAATACAATGAATAAAATACCTTATACTGTACTATTAACATGCATTTTTGAGAAGACAAGACAGGCAAGGAAGATCATTAGGATGTCTCCAGAGATGGTCATAAAACACTCTTTTGAAGTTATACTATGTTGTTTTCTAATTTCTGTAGTCTCAAAGCAGAGGAAAAATCCGTACCCTGCTGTCTCCTAGACAGCTGTTGCTGTTAAATTTATTAAAACATGGTTTAACAGAGAATAACAGTAACTTCATGACGTCATAAACATAGTTGTAGTTTTGCATCACAGGACAGCTTACTTATTTAGGGCTTATCTTACTCTGAGACTAGCTCCATACAAGTCAGTAATGGAAATAATTTGAAATGGATATGACTATTCATGCAGAGCCTGACCTAAGGCCCATTGCAGTAAATGGAAGGACACCCATTCACTTGAAGGAGCTTTTGATTGTGGGAGAGTCAGTTTCAGCAAGGGTAAAAGAAGGTAGCCTTTAGCCAATGAAATAGGAATTTCACTTTAGTCTTCTCTTTTAATTTATAGCCACATAAATATCACTATTATAACCCCCCAAAATAAAAAAATTTTGGTAACAAAAATGCCTCATGCCTATTATTAATAAGACTAAATATAGATTCCTATTTATATCACACTGCTGGTTAAAAATTGGTTTGGTATGTAGACATAAGAAAAATTAAAGTATGTACTTTTATAAAGTTTTGCTGGAATACTCCTGAGTTTTTTTTCCCTTTTAATCTATTTAGCTAAGTATTTAAGAGTAATGCTTTTTTGAATAAAAATAAATAGTGTTTGCCTTTATGATGCTTTTAAACTAACATTTTTTACAACTGCCCCTATAAAAACCATGGAGAGGATTATGGCACTAGACATTTTCTGAGCTGCAAAATACATTTAAATTGTTTGGATGTCAGTGGTGTAAGTATCTGTAATTTAAACATCCTCCACGTGTAGATTTTCTGGCTTCTCCAATTTGAAGAGATTTGGAGTAAGGAACATTTAGTTTCATAAACATATGGCATGTTTATAGACTTGAGTTTCTTATTAACTTTTCCTTTGGCATCATGTAAAGTCAGCTTGGTATGAAAATTACAGCAAAACACTTCTCAGGGAAAGACAATACAATGTGTGTGTTTAGTTTGTCGGTAAAATGACTAGGAAGGACTGAGGCTTTTATAACTTAAAATACATCTTGGAGTCTTCTGGGCACCATCTGTCCAAGGCCAACATGACCTTAGCTAATTGGAGAAAGGTAATTTGCTATGGGCAAGCTAGAAGCAGTAATTCCTGCTTTTTATAAGTGTCCCATTCTTATTAGATGCTCAGACCTGGTTTGTTAGTAATTTACACTTTGGTGATGTGCCAGGTCCTTTGACTGTTTCTTTCTGTGAACTTGAAACATTTTTGTGTTTTAAAAACCCTATCTCTAGAAGCCTGAGATTTTGCTAATTTTCCTAGGTAGGAGTTCCTTCAGCAGAACTGGCAATGCTCCGTGACTTTTCTACTGACTTTGCATAAAGAACAACAGGACTGGGTGGGTGGTCAGCACAAAAGGCTCCTCACCATGGGAACGATAGTAAGTGTAAAACATGTTTGCAGAAAATGTCATTTGCCATGATCAAGGACATATATAAACTTCTGACCAACAGCTGATCTTTAACTCTATTTGCACTAGAACTGAAAGGAATTGAGAGCCTGTAGATGCATGCTGGGGAGAAAAAGGAGGACCAAATTAAGAAGATAACTTCATTTTACTGGTAGTGTGTAAGCCGCTCAAAGTGAAAACCATTTTAATAAAGTCACCAAGAATCATAGAAATGTCCTGGGTTATTAGAGATATACATTTTGGAGTTTAATATTCTAGCTCTGGTTACACTTGTTTAGATACTTGCCACAAAATCTGTCCTGCCTCAGGCAGGAAGTTGGACTGGATG
>NW_017729034.1:89022622-89024033 GCF_001723915.1 Gavialis gangeticus
AAACCATTTTAATAAAGTCACCAAGAATCATAGAAATGTCCTGGGTTATTAGAGATATACATTTTGGAGTTTAATATTCTAGCTCTGGTTACACTTGTTTAGATACTTGCCACAAAATCTGTCCTGCCTCAGGCAGGAAGTTGGACTGGATGACCTCTGAAGGTCCCTTCCAGCCCTACTTCTCTATGATTCATTTTACAAACTTAGTGATTAGAATACAATAGGGAAAATTCACTGGAACACTAAATTGGACTGTAACTTTCAGCGGAGGGTGACATAACAACCACCAAATGAACGTGTTGAGTAATTAATGCTTTATCTTATTCTTCTAGCAATTCCTGTCTTTGTATTCCAACAGCTTACATCACATCTATTAAAGCTATTTCACGCTTGCTTTGAAAACATGGTGCCCTCAACTTGACAGCATGGTGCACACATATTTTTTCAAAATCACATGCTGCTTGGTGCATACTGAGTTGGCTTCCATCGCTCTGCTGCATCAAAACCAGATAGCAGCCCAACGGGGAGTATTAGTCCATAGAGTACAGCTCCCCTCCATTTCTGTGTGCTGCCCACACAGCCCCTACATCTCAAATTTCTCATTTGCCCCATCATATACTTCCTGCCCTGCTGCTTTTTGTACTGTGGAGAACAAACAGATAGTGCCAGGCTTGAATGTTCCTCCACTGTACCAGATACCATTGGGAACCTATTCTGTATGCACTAGATCAATGTCCTGTGTAAATCTGGCTCTGGCCCATCTCACTACATATGCAGCCCACTGTCCTCCTACATTCCCTCAGTGATGAAATCTCTTCCTTCTTCCCCTTCTTTTTTATTCTCTTTTTCTTTTCAGTCGACCCCCTTGGATCTTCCAGGTCCTTGTGTAGACGTGTAAGTCAAGGTGAGACTGTGGCTGTGTTGGATAACACAGAACATAGTGGTGGAATTTGACAATTTTCTGAGCTATTCTCTGAGGTCATCAATTACTTTTGAAATCAATTATATTTTTACATTTGAAATTGGCGGGGGGGGGGGCTGTATTTTACATCTGTTACGAAGATGGCCATGTATGTGAAGTTTAGAGTATGATGCTGTGGCTAAGAGTCTAAAAAAAGTTGCTCAGGAAAATTTAAAAAAAAGCCTTTTTTTCTTTGAAAATAATTTCCTCTCAAAATGATATTTACTTAAGAAAGTATTAAGGACAATTTGATTGATGAAGACTTAATGTGTTCAGTTAGCATATTGATGAAACTATTTTGGTAATTGAATACTGGTTTCTTGCTTAATGGCACAGCTGAAATGATTTTTGGTTGGATCCCCAGCAGAAATTCAAATGAGCCTGCCATTATACAGATTTCCCCTCCACAAACTTTCAACTTCACTTTCCCATTTCTCTAAAATTTCACTT
>NW_017729034.1:89029033-89034738 GCF_001723915.1 Gavialis gangeticus
TCCACAAACTTTCAACTTCACTTTCCCATTTCTCTAAAATTTCACCATATTTTCCTGCCCCTTTTTTCCCACTCTCCTCACACATCCTCAAATTCATCAAATATTCCAACCCTTCTCCCTCTTAATCCCACCAGTCCACCAATCACCATTTTCCTTCTTCGTAATGGTTCTTGAAAACTGTTCTGGGTATGCTGAAATACTTCCTACATACTTCATTTGGCTTCCTCCTCACTCTGATGGTGCCTCAGGTTGCTTTCATGACTGCTTCATGTAAAGTAGCAACTACTACTTTTTTTTTTTTTTTTGAAGAAAGACCCTTATACTTATGAGTAACTGTACTTCATTTTTCTCCCTTACTACAGGATATACATAATCTTAAGAAGGTGGAGGCCTGTTAGGTTTATAATCAAACTCAGCATTAATATTAGCTATGGTTATTGAAAGATAACTGCTATGTGATGACAAACTCACAGGTGATTTGAAAGCTGGGTGGATGTTAATTAATAATACTTAGATAAAATGAGAAAACTTTGTGAAATCTCTCTCTCTCTTCAACTAATTTTGTTTTTATGGTAATTTATTTAATGCATACTTTTCTTATATTTTTGTACTATGCAGAAAATAATATACTTCCATTGGGTATTTTGCTAAATATCCTTATATAACATATATCACTGATTAATGTTCACTACCATATTAAAAAGTAAAGTAACAATGAATTTTATTAATCACTATTAACATTTCCTGTTATAAACGTAAGTTGTGCGTCTACACATGCTATTATTTTGCTATTATTGCAAACTTAGGTGCTTATCATGCTAGAGTTTATTGCTCCCAGGCAACGTGTTTACATTTGTGCCTGGGACTGCAGTATGTTGAGCCAGGTTGGAGCAGTACCAGCTGGCAGGGAGCCCAGGGGGATAGGGGAGGGGAGGGGAGGGGGGCATTCAGCCTACCAGCCTAGGGCTGCTCTGACCTAGCTCAACACACTGCAGAGGGGCTGGCTGAGGCATGAGGATGCTCCAGTGTGGGGCTAGCTGGCAGGCAGCCCCTGCGCTGAAGCACCTTCATGCCCCAGCCACCCGTGTCAGTGTCTATACATGTAGTGCTACAGAGTAAAAAACTCCACAGCAGGATTGTACTTGTATTTACAAGTACTACCCTGCTTTGTAGTTAATTAGTTTCCTGTAGCTTAATAGGGCCACTTGTGTAGATGCGAGATGTTTACTGTGGATCTAATTAGCCTGATCCACAGTAAACATCTCACCCAAAAACAACAAGATATAATTTATAGTGCAAACATTTCTTTTCAGTTTATTGTAACTAGGACCATGCATGCACATATGCCCAAACAAATGATAACATGAAAAAAAGAATTGTGTGTATAAAGTTGCATACTTACAAATTAAAGTTATTTCCACTTTGGCCACAAAGTCACAAGCCACAGAGTTCCTTCAATTCCAAAGACAAGTGTTTAAAACTGACTAGTGGCTTTGGACACCCAGTGCTTTCTGACAATCACATCACAAGTAGGACACCACCAGTTAGTGGCTTTCAAAACGTCACTGGTCATTCTAAACACTTGCTTCTTACATCAGCCATTTTCACTGGCTACCTGTAACACACTGCTGGCCTTTCTCTTTTCCTTTCCCCTTTTATAATTTAAATTAAGGCCTTTATTTCCCCTTCCTTTTCTTTACAGAGACGGGTGTATTTTCAATAACTTCCTACCCCTCTGCCTCCTCTCTCCAACACAATGGTTCACAGACACACTGCAGGCAGCTTGAATGGGCAGATCATTTTAAGAGACAGAACACTATCTCCAACCTATGAAGAAATAAATGTCTTTTAGCCCCAGGAAATAGCTTACATGTTGGAAAAAGAAAATAAACACAAGCTTTGTTTGTCAGGTTTGGTAAAGTGTAGCTTTTAAATTTGAACCCACAAAACTTAAGGGAATTTGAAATTAGACAAGTTGCATTCATTTAAATCTTGTATAAACAACAGAAGGGTTTGAATTGTAAATTTCAGGTCTAAATCAGATCCAGACATTAGAGTTTGGGACTATTTACGGCTTTCACTTTGTGTTCATATATAGCAGAAAGCAAATCCTTAATCCTTTGCTTTTTAATAAGTATTTCTGCTACACATACAGATATCTAAGCTATAAACATCAGTGATTAACAAATCAGATGAATGGGGTACAAGTAAAGACTGCGAACCTGACAGTCCAATATTATTTGATAGTGAACAGAACAGAAAATCTCTCTTAAAAATTTACTAAACAGTCTGGGTCATTGTATGCAGTGCACAATGACATAAAAGAATAGAACTTCTTCAAGTGTCAGAATGATAGTAATCAGGAGAAAGCACATTTTAACAGTTGTTATGAGCCCTTTAAAATAATTTGTTTGTAATCAACTTTGGTCTGGATGGTGGGACAATCGGAACCCAGGCTGCTCATCCAGGGGTATGGGGCGGGGGGGGGGACTCTTGCCACTGTGTGCACCCCGACAGAGGCCCAGAGCACAGATCAGGGGGCATGTGGCCCCAGGGCCTCCGCCAGGGCACACACATTGACAGGAGCCCCCATTCCCCTGGACAAGCAGCCTGGGCTCTGATTGCCCCACCACCCAGCCCAGCCAGGACCCCAATCACTCCAGCCCCTACTCCTGCTTGTGTCCCACTCCCTTCCTCACCATGGAGGCCCTGATCTGGCCCCTCCAGTCCCTTCCCCTTCATGGAATCAACCAGTACTTGCCTGCTGTGCTGGGCAGCCAGTGATCCACACGCCAGGCTGCAATCCTGGCTGTATGCGTGCCCCACCCCACTCCTGCTGCAGCCACCCAGAGCCCACGGCCGGGCTGCCCTGTGGCTCTACCCACAGCCCAGGATTTGGTGGGGCTGAGCCCCATTAGCCTCAGCCTTCTGCTGCCCATGCTTATGACAGGCTGGGACTTTCTGTTGGTAAGTGGACCCGGAGCTCATTCTTTGTTTTTGTTTTCTTTGTTTATGAACTAAAACAGTGGTTTGGGTTTGGTACTACTGTGTGGTGGAGGTCCTAGTGGTGCTCTAGGAGGGACACAGATAGGGCCTGAGGGCCCAGAGCCCAAAAAGTGCCTGAGAAGGGCAAAGATAGAGACTAAATCAATTCAGTCTTTGCAGGTTAGTCTAAATTGCACAAATTAAATTGAAACAGAAGTGAACAGCCATTTTTACCTTTGATTCAAGAAATGCAGCCACCTGCCTGCAGTAGCTCAGACCAGAAGCTGAATGATGCTAGAGCATCGCTCTCTGGCTGTGTTCACGTTTCTCTTTTTGCCATCTCCAAGGTCTCTGGGATTTGCAGTCCAAAATCAAAGCAGCAGGAATCTGCAGGAGTGCTCATCACTTCCTCTTCCTGTTTCCAGGTACCCCTGGGATTTGTAGTCCACAGTTGCAGCCAGTAGTAAGTTTGAGCAGGGGAAGGGGTATTTAGCCCCCTTCCCTCGCCCCAGACCTCAGCTGGAGTTTACCTGGGGGGGGGGGAAGCCTCCCCACCCCCTGCAGACTGGGCTGCATTCCCAGCTGGGCTTCCTCCCCCTTCCCACCCTGCCCCACCTTGTCAGCCAGTCCTCACTGCTCCAATTAGGGGACAAAGTGGGATTCTGAAATGAGGATGGACAATCACTGGTCAGAGATGATTTAGGCAGAGCTATGCCTATGTTCTACTATAGGTATTTCCCATGTTTCTGGGCTTTGCTGGTTGCTCCTGCCTCCCCTCTTTCTGCTACATGCGTCAGGGTATTTTTAGGTCTTCCTCAGAAGCACTGGGTGTTGGCTACAGCCAAGGCTGAGGACTTTGATTGAGGTGTGCCAATGCTCCTGCTGGGACGAAAGCAGGAGGTTCCTGGTTAGGGGGTCTTTTTTCTCTCCTCAGGGTCAGACCAATCACCATATTTGGGGTCAGGAAAGAATTTTACTCCATGGTCAGATTGGTATGGACTGCGGGGTTCTGCCTTTCTCTATAGTGAAGAGCATGGTCCCCTACCCAGGATCTCTTGAGCATACATTGACAACATTTTATAGAACCAGGACCTTGGCTGCTGTGGTTGCCCTGCTTTACCTGTGGTGGGTTAGGGTGTTAGGTCTGTGTTGTGTCAGGGTTGAAAGTAGTCTTCTGCAGATTAGACTACATTAGATTACAGTTTTTATGGGATAGTTCTGATAGGGATGATCCTGCCTCAGGTTGGGGGTTGGACTACATGACCTCTGGAGGTTCCTTCTAGCCCTGCTTCTCTACAATTCTACCCAATGTGGGTATCCAATGATAAAATATCCCTTTTGCCTCATGTATTTCCTTTTAGTTCTTCATTACCTTCCCAGTGTGATTTCTTCCTGTTAGTAGTTACTTAAGTTCCAGTGGCACCCCATAGTTTTTACCAGATTCCTCAAAAGCAACCAAGGACCTTAATTTAACCTTTTCACCAGCATGGTAGTTCTGTCATGCCTATTGAGAATAGGTGATACAGGTGGGAGCTGAAGGCCTCTAATGTATCCACACAATTTTTTTCATCTGGCCATACTCCTGAAAGTTCTACAGAACTTGACTTCTTTCCCTTATAAATGTCCATGCCAACCAGCAATTTAGGAGTGTCAACATAAATACTTCTGTTATATAATTTAAGACAGCAGAGCTGGGGTCCCACTAGGTTCTTCTGAATACTCTGATGCTATAATCTTATCTCTGTTCTAGCATCTACCATGGTAACATGTTCAGATTATTTTTTCTGACCATCCCTGTATTGGGATGATGATTGTTTTCTTGGGGCTTTCTGCAAAACTGGGATAATGGCTTTTTTCCAGAATTCTTTGGTTACTCAGATCCTGAATCATAGCTTGTCTCTCAAGAAATAGCAACTCATTCCTTTATAGGTAATAGATTTCTGTGTGTCACCTTTATTTCACATGGCTAGCCTTGGGTTTAATCTTGTAGATCACAGTGTTCTTTGTCTTCTTGTGAATATGTCAGGTACTACCTTTCATCTGTCTTGTATTTGCCAGCAATACCCAAGCTTTACAACAGGACACTGTTCCCTGGCAGACCTATTATGAACACAGCTGAGAATCATACTGGTGCTTACTTCTAAGATCTTACAGGATGCAGTCAATTAAGCTTCCCTTAATTGGATAGCACGCTGAGATAAGGAATCTCATATCTATCTTTAACCTCTCCTACAACCAAGCTTAACTCTATGAGCAATTGGAGTTCTCATACAAACTTTAAAAGATGTGGTGAGACTCCTGTTATGCAATTCCCTATGGCATTGTATGCACACAGCTGTCGATTTCTGTTTGAGGAGGAGGCCCCAGCCTATGAAGAAAGAGTCTAATTAAACAGATGAGGATCATCTTGATGATCATAAAAAGGAGCTCTGAACTACTCTAAAGGTAATCCCAATGAGGATCAAAGGGAGCAGGAGAGCACACAAGCCCCCATGGCTCACCAAAAGCATCCGGGAATGTCTCCTTGCTAAAAAGGAGGCTTACACCCAATGGAAAGAAGGGGTCATCACCAGGGAGGGCTATTCTGCAGTTGCTTGGGGATGTAAGGGGGTAGTTAGAAAGGCCAAGGCAGAGATGGAACTGGGACTAGCTTCCCAGATTAAGAACAATAAGAAGTCCTTTTTTAAATACATAGGGGCTAAGAAGAAGGCCCCAGGTAA
>NW_017729034.1:89035933-89079526 GCF_001723915.1 Gavialis gangeticus
GAGAGGTGGTGCAGGCTCCTACCCTGGGGGTTTTTAAGAGGAGGTTAGATGAACACCTTGCTGGGGTCATTTGACCCCAGTACTCTTTCCTGCCATGGCAGGGGGTTGGACTAGATGATCTGCTCAGGTCCCTTCCGACCCTAGAAACTATGAAACTTTTCAGTTCCAACTATTTTGAGCACCTTCCTCAAAAGGTGAATTTCAAGATCCCATCCCTGGTCAGCGTATATCTGAGCTTTTCCATAGATGGAAAAGTACTTCACTTAAAAAATGAGCAATTACTGTAGTCTGGTATTTGATAAGCCTGTGTAAACAGGGTAAAATGGTCAGTCATTACTGAAATGTTTCCACTATTTTTCAGCTCACCTTTGTTCTGCTTCCAATCACAGGTTACATACATTTGAACAGACTCTGAATATTTCACATTTAATACAAACATCTTCAGCCATCATAGGTTACGAGAACCTATCTTGACCAAGTCCCATTTCTCCATTTCCAAAATGTCTGACATTATTGTGCAGGACCCTCAGGGAAAAGGGTTTTGTAGGATTTTAGTAACACGTGTTGTGTGTCTGTGATTTTGTAAAATGTCTGTTATTATATTGTGGCATATTCCATTAGTCAATTTTAAATTGCTCCACTTCTTGAATAGTAGCATAGTCTCTGTAGTAGATGGAATCATGGTTGGTTAACAAGCTTGCTAGTCCATGCTGAAGTCTGTTCTGGAAACCAGAGTACTGAGACACCCTGGATACATGCCTAGTAAATTTGCAGATGACACAAAGTTGGGTGCAGTGGCAGACACTCTGGAAGGCAGCACTAGGATCCAGAATGGCCTAGATAGACTGGAGAAATGGTCTGCAATCAATCAGATGAAATTCAACAAGGACAAGTGCAAAGTCCTGTATAGGGCCCCAGTAAATCTTAATCTACCTCTCCTTGGGCTGGAAGAACTGCATGCATAAATATAGACTGGAGAATGATTGGCTAGGCTGTAGTACTGCAGAGAAGGACCTGGAGATTACGATAGACCATAAACTGAATGTGAGCCAGTAGTGTGCTCCTGTTGCAAAAAAGCCAGCATCATACTGGATTGTGTTACCCCTTTCTTTCTATGCCACATCCAGGCCTTCAGGCTCCTAGGTTGGTGAGAGCAAGCACAGAAGGGCTGAGAAACTTTTTTCATCAGAGATTGCATTCACCAAAAAACACTGTTCTGGGTGACCTGGAAGTATTCATGAGTTCAGGTCAAGTTCAGAAAATAGTGTCAGGCAAGGAAAGAATGTATTATTGAAACATTTATTTTGATCATTTACAGAATGAAGCATTTTGACGCTTGGGGATAGATTTACAAGAGACTTAGTCACCATTCACAATAGAAGAGGAAGAGAAAGTACTATTTCCTCCTTACACCCAAGAGTTCAGTATTTAGGGGACTATCCTGTGGTGTGGTAATCCCTGATCTTAATAACTTTTTGTCTAATTTGGAGCAGGGATTTAAACCAAGGATCTGTTGCTCATGTCTAGGTTGATATAAGGTTATACCTATATGACCCCATTACTCAGGAAATCTCTAATCCAGTTTATTTTTGCTCATTTCTCCCATAATGAGGATAACAACATTTCATTAACTCTATATTTGAAATTGAAATGAGTTTTAACCAAAACCAATAAAACATTTGCACCTGTGTAATATGTATAACCCATATAAATGTCTACTAATCCTGTTTCTGTCTCAGTTCGTTAATAGATGATGGAATAACGTTTCTATAACTACAGGGCTATAAATAAATGTTGGCTCTTTTTGATTTGTTGGAATGTTTAGGCATCTTTTTCTGATGTCACAAGGGCTGGAAACGTCTTTCTATTTAAAAAAGTAAAGTTAGAAACTCAAACAAAAACCTGATTCCAGCAGCTCAAAGTAAAACACTAAATACAGTAAATACCACAAGACCTGGAAGAAAATGTTGAGTTGGCAACAATGCACTGTGGGTATGGATCAGCATCAGGAGAGACAAGATCAGCATGAGCAATGAGCATCATAAGCTAAATAAAAAGTTATTTATAGCTGCCTGAATTTTTGCTGCAATATTTTATACAGATTTTCTCTTTTTAAGTCAATGTTCAATACAGGACTGGAGTCAAGTTGTTAAATACTTTTCTTTCCAGTGTTTTTCCAAAAGACAGGACATTGCTCATTACCAAGCAATATTAATGAGTTTGTAGCCAGGAGAAAAGCGGGTTTTGGCAACTCATAGTATTTACCAGCTCATTAAATGAAGGGTTTTGGGCATTAGAAAGTAGACATTTTGGAACAAATTTTTAGGACAGATGTCATAAATCCAGTAACACATACTTAATTTGCATTTAAATTCTGCATTAAAATGCTTGATAGATTCTTAGGCCATATATAATTTCTTCACTGTAGGCACCTGTCCATCTTTGAAAGGTTCCCCTAGACTTTCACTTCAGTGGTAGAATGCAAACATGTTGTCATCTATATTTTTCTCTTTGAAACACGTGAAAGATTTCACGAGGTTTTCCCCACATGAGATTTCTCTCACAAATCTTCAGGGACCACATTAGGCCATGAGACCTGACCTACTTGAGAAAGCACTTCATTGGAGATGTCCACATTTTGAGAATTATGGAGAAAGTGGAAGAAGAGGAAGAAGAGACAAAGGGCACAGCAATTCTTTTCATTTATGCGTCTTGACACGTACAGTCCTCCCTTGCTGGAACTCTTTTTAACAATTGGATTGTCCTTTGGAAAATGTAGCTTTATTTTAGGTGGTTGTACCAGTTTAGTCTACTATTTTTAGAACTAGTTCTTTCACTCTAACCTCTTGCCAGTTTGCAAGAGAGACTTGCAGTTTTTTTCCACTATCAAGAATGCCTGGTTGTAGTTTATTTTAAATGGATTCACATTGCCTTACCCACACTGGAAAATCTGTTATGATGGAACTTGCAGCTTCTTAATTATACTGTTGATTCCATAAAACAGCTTTGAAAACACAGAAATGCTATGCACATTTTGCTTTATAATTGTGAAGGGTTTCCTTGATAGATAGGTATTTAAGAAATAGTTAACTGTCTGCACCTGTTCACTGACTTTACTGCATCAAAGCCAGGAAAATAAGTAATTTTTATGTAGTTTTGGCTGGCTAATGCTGAGGAAAACTACAAGGATGGTTGAAAGGGTTGAGAAAATTACTGGATATTTTGATACTATCTGACGAGGAAAAAATTCCTCATCAACATGTAGTTTCATATACTCTTACCTCAAGTGGGGATTTTTATTTTTTATTTCTAATAGTTACTCTTAGGGAATGTATGCATGCAACAAAGCAAGTCAGTGAAGATGTAAACTGAGGAGTCAGTGGTGATAGGTTGGGGGGAGGGAGGGGAAGCAGGGAAGGGGAATTAATGTAGCTGGTAAATAGTGGAGGGGTACCTGGGGAGTCAACTGTTAGCCAGGTTATATAATGTGTCATAAATCCAATGTCTATATTAGTAGACATTATATAGACTTTGGATTTATGACACATCATAACCTGCCTAACATCTGACTCCCCAAGTATCTCTCCACTATTTACCAGTTACATTCATTCCCCTTCCTCCTCCCTCCCCGCAACCTGTCGGTCACCCACTGACTCCTCAATTTACATCTTCAGTGACTGGCTTTCTTGCATGCATACCAGCCTCTGGCTTCTTTACTATTCACTCCATCCAGGAAGAGCACACACCAATTGCAGATGCTTCCTCAGCCTGACAAAGGCATTTATACCTGAAGGTTTGCAAAGAAGAATTTTTCCAACTATCTGAGTTGGTCCAATAAAAGATATCAGGTTTATCCAAAGAACCTTAGCATTGAAATTACACTGTTACCATGATGATCCCGGAAATATGAGGCACAAAAATTCTTGTGAGTGATACATTTTATTGAACCAGCTGCATGGTTGAGATAGCCATAGACAGGCTTTCAGATATAACTGGAAGCTTATCTATGGCTATCCCAATTATGCTGTTGGTCTAAAAAAGATATCGCCCACAAAAATTATTGCCTCTTGCTGAAGACTTTATGACTGATGCTAGTGCTAAAGTGCCAATCTTGCAAATTTGAGTACATATCCTCTTTCTGACAAAGTAGGCTGTCACCTATGAAAACTTATGCCTCCCTGAATAAGTTAGATTTTATGGTGCCACTCCACTCTACCTTGTCTTCTACCTGACTCTGGACTAACACAACTACACACTTTTCTCTACACTTGGGGGTTAAATAAGTCCTTATAAGAAACAAATTAGTGATTGGATCTGGGACAGAAGGGGGAAAGATTTCTGGAAGACTGAATTAGCACATTTACAAAGGAATTTGATAAGCAAAGGAAATCACTGAGTCTATACCGAAGACACTCTGAAACTACAGACATGATAAAGAATCCAAAATACAACAACAAAAAGCACCTGAAGCAGAAAGGTCCATGAAAGTTAAAGCTGGTGTCCACAAAAAACATTTCATAAGAGTACACATGCTGTAGCAAAAATTGCAAGAATTAGATGGATTATATCACTTTGCAAGTCTCTGCAAAATGTACACAGCATGGACAATAACAACCAAGAGAAGTGGTGCAGGCTCCTACCCTGGGGGTTTTTAAGAAGAGGTTAGATGAACACCTTGCCGGGGTCGTTTGACCCCTGTACTCTTTCCTGCCATGGCAGGGGGTCAGACTAGATGATTTACTCAGGTCCCTTCCGACCCTAGAAACTATGAAACTATAATAACAACACCATTAACTCAGTTAAATTCTTCAGAGAAGCATAGCTATTATTACAAAAAAACCCAAATGAGCAACTGAAGAAGAAGAAAGCATTGCATTTGAAAGCTTGTCTAAGTCTATTTCAATCATGTAGTTGATCCAATAAAAAATATCATCCACAAAAAATCTTGTTTCTTGCATTTTTTGGACCATCATGGCTGTAACATCACTCAAAACTACCACTTTAGACAAGAGGCTGAGGAAGTGTCTGCATATGGTCTGTGCTCTTCCTGGATGGAGTAGTAAAGCAGCCAGAGGCCAGTACATGTGCAAGAAAGCCAGTCAGTTTAAATGTAAATTCAGGTGGTCAGTAAGTGAGAGACAGGTGGGGGCAGGAGCAGGGTGGGGAATGAAAGCGGTAGTTAAAGGATGAGAGATAGGATGGTAGATGAGAGAAAGAATGATACAGTACAGACCAGCATATACACAAAACCCCCAGAACAACATACATATCTGCACAGAACCAGAAATCACCCTAAACACAACCAACAAAGCTGTCATATATAGCCAAGCCTTCCAATAGCACCGAATTTGCACTGAGGGGAACACCCATGATCATCACCTCACAAACATCAAAAGGGCTTTCACTCAACAAGGACACTCCTCCAGAGAGATGGATCACACTTTTGAAAGAGCCACCTGGATACCACATGAAGAACTGCAGTACAGAAGAAAATGTCCCATAAATCGTACGCTACTGGTTATGACATTTAATTCCTCACTGGAACCTATACAGAAAATCCTCAAACAATTGCAACCCATACTATAAAGGGACCCTATTCTTAAAGAGATATTCCCAGAGCCACCCATCCCAGCCTTCAAACAAGCGCCAAACCTCACTAACCTCATCACCAGAAGCAAACTTCCTCAGGCCCAGAACATACCAAATGGATCCAAGTCCATGCTATGACAAGAAATGACCACCCCAACAAATACTACACCCCACAACAGAACCATCAGCATTCCTGGATCTTACACCTGTATCTCCACAAATGTTATCTGTCTCATCCGGTGCACCAAATTCCCTGATGGAAAATATGTAGGAGAAACCAAACAACTGTGCACCAGAACAGGATCCTGTCTATCTATGGTAGAGTGGCACCATAGAAACTAACCCAATTATCTGCGGGGGCACATTTCTCACAAGAAAACCACTCTCTCTCCAATCTCTCAGTTCTGATCCTCAAAGGGAATTTACAAAATACCTTCTATAGATGAGCCTATGAATTTCACTTCATCAATCTACTGGATACAAAAAATCATGGACTAAATATAGACATTGGATTTATGACACATGATAACCTGCCTGACATCTGACTCCCCAGGTAAATCCTCCACTTTTTACCAGCTATTCCCATTCCCTTCTCCCCTTCCCTGCACTCCTGTCTCTCATTCTTTGACTACAGCCACTTTCATTTCTCCTCCTCCTCCCTCCCCCCCCCACTGACCACCTCAATTTACATTTTAACTGCCTGGCTTTCTCTCATATGTACTGGCTGCTTTACCATTCCTTCCAGGAAGAGCACAAACCATCTGCAGACACTTCCTCAACCTGATGAAGGGTGTTTGTGCCCAAAAGCTTGCTAAGAAGAATTTTTCCAACGATGTGAGTTGCTCTAATAAAAGATATCAGATTAACCCAAAGAATCTTGTTTGCCTATGTTCTTAGACCAACACAGTTACAACCTACATTCCTGCAACTTTAGACAAGATATATTTTCAATAATGCAGAAAGGAAAGAAGGTATCAATTATTGACTTAAAATTCATAGATTCATAGATTGTTATGGGCTGGAAGGGATCTTGCAGATCACTGGTCCAGCTCCCCTGCTCTAGGCAGGAAGACAACTTGGGTTAGGTGACCCCAGCGAGGTTACTGTCTTGTCTCCTCTTGAAAACCTCCAGGGTAGGTGACTGCACCACCTCTGAAGGGAGTTTATTCAAGTCTGGACATCCTAACTGTAAAGGAGTTTTTTCTGGTATTAAGCCTGAAGCAGCCTTCCAGAAGTTTGTATTCATTGGTCCTGGTCTTCTCCGGAGTTGCCCTAGTGAACAGTTGTTCACCAAGCTTCTGATGCACTCCTCTGATACAGTGGTAAGCCACCATGAAGTCCCCTCTCAACCTTCTCTTCTTTAGGCTAAAGAGGCCCAGGTCCCTCAGCCTTTCCTCGTATGGCTCGTCTTGCAAGTCCCTGATCATATGGGTGGCTCTTCTCTGGACCCTTTCAAGCTTTTCCACATCCTTATTGAAGTGCGGTGCCCAGAACTGGATGCAGTAGTCCAACTGCAGTCTCACCACTGCTGAGTACAACGGGAGTATCACTTCCTTAGTTTGACATGAGATACATTGGTTGAAACATGCCAGAGTGTTGTTTGCCCTGCTGACCACTGCCTTGCACTGACAGCTCATATTCATGAGATGGTCAATCATTACCTGTAGGTCCCTTTTGGCCGTGGTGCAAGTCAAGCTGTCACCACCAAGCCTGTATGTATGTTCAGGGTTGTTTGCCCCCAGATGGAGCACTTTACACTTGGAAGTGTTAAACTTCATCTGGTTCCGGTCTGCCCAACTCTCGAGCCTGTCCAGGTCCACCTGTATCTGTAACCTACCTTCTGGGATGACCACACTGCTCCATAACTTGGTGTTGTCCGCAAACTTGGCCAGCAAGCTTCTCACTCCCCCATCCAAATCATTGCTAAAGATGTTGAAAAGCACCGGTCCAAGCATGGACCCCTGAGGGACATCACTGGCCACTTCATGCCAGGATGACACAGATCCATTCATGAGAACTCTCTGGGTCCTACCCTGTAGCCAGTTTCCTACTCACTGAACTGTCAAGCAACTGAGCCCACAATCTTCCAGTTTTCCCACAAGGATATCATGGGATACTAGATCAAAAGCCTTTTGGAAGTCTAGGCATATAAGGTCTACCACGTCTCCTGTGTCCAGATAGCAAGAGACCTAGTTATAGGAGATGAGACTGGTAAGACAAGACCTACCCGTGACAAATCCATGCTGGCTGTCATTCAGAATCTTACCTTCTGTGAGCGTATCGCACATAGATTCTTTAATGAGCTTTGGCAAGATTTTCCCTGGGATGGAAGTTGGGCCGATTGGCCTATAGTTGCCCAGGTCCTTCCTCTTCCCCTTCTTGAAGACGGACACAATGTTGGCCCTCTTCCAATTGACAGGGATTTCCGCTGTGTACCATGAAAGACCTTTGCCAGGGGTTCCACGATGACCTCAGCCAGCTCCATCAGCACTCTTGGATGGAGTCCATCCGGTCCTGCTGACATAGAAATATCTAGCTTTTCTGATTGGTGTTACACCTGCTCAGCATCAACAGTGGGGAGGCTGTCAGTCCTGGCATGTCCCCTATGAGCCTTATCTTGCTTGACTTTCCCCATGGTCCTTTGAAATACCAAAGCAAAGTGGGCATTCAGGAATTCAGTTTTTTTCCTGAATGTCAGTTACCAGCTGTCTCGAGGTGTTAAGCAGGGGTCCCACACTTCCATTTGTTTTCCTTCTACTGGCTACATACCTAAAGAAGGACTGCTTATTGTCCTTGACTCCCATAGCTAACCTAAACTCCATGGATGCCTTGGCTTTCCTGATCATTTCCTTACAAGTGCTGGTCACTGTTGTATAATCCTCGTTGAGGACCATCCCTAGCTTCCACTGTGTGTACACTTCTTTTTTCTTTTTTAAGAGGACCGCAATGTCCCTATTAAGCCAGGAGGGTTTGCTAGCCCTTCTGCTGCCTTTCCTCTTTGCAGGAATGGTTTTCTTTTGTGCTTTGAGAATCATATCCTTGAGCTATGACCACTCTCCGCATAACCCATTTGCCTTGCCTTCCTGGTCCCGCATCACCTCCCCTACTAATGCTCTGAGCCTGTCGAAGTCAGCATTTTTGAAGGCCAGGACTTCAATCTTGTTGGTTGATTTATCGACCTGGTGGCAGATGGTGAACCTGATAATTTCATGCTCACTGTTGCCTAGGTTACCCTCTATGTTCAAGCCACACACCAGATCATTTCTCTTGGATAAGAGCAAGTCTAGGAGAGTGTTACCTCTGGTTTGCCCTTGCACCTCCTGGGTCAGGAATTGCTCCTCGATCACAGTCAAGAAACTGTGTGAACTATCTGACTTAATCAAGTGTTCGTCCTAATCTGTGTCTGGGTAATTGAAGTCACTCATGACAACCAAGTCCCTTGCACGCACTGCCTTTGTCAGTTCTCAAGAGAACTCCTGATCCAGGTCCTCCCCTTGGTTTGGTGGCCTGTACTAAATGCCTACAGTTAGGTTTCTCTCACCTTGCCCTCCCCACTGTAGCTTGACCCAGAGGGTTTCAAGCTGCCTATCTTTGGAGCCAATGTCAGCCTCCAGAGAGAGGTACTGCTCTCTCACATAGAGAGCTACCCTTCCCCCTTTTCTCTCTACTCTGTCCCTTCTGTGCAGGGTGTGGCTCTACGGCTGCACTCCAATCATGCGAGGAGTCCCACCAGGTCTCTGTGATCCCTACCGGGTCATATTGCCCACTAGAGAGCAGGAGGCCTAGCTCCTCTTGCTTGTTTCCCATGCTCCTGACATTGGTGTACAGGCAGCTGTGGCCTCCAACTGACACCCTCGATTTCCTGAGATGCCATGGGAGAACTGTTTGGTTAGCATTTCACAAAAAGTTGTGCTAGTGTTCTCCACAAGGGAACTTTCCTGTGTGCCAGTCCCTGGGCATACTCCACTTGGAATTTTCCTGTCCCCCAGCAAAGTCAATTTAAAGCCATGTCTAGTAGATCAGCCATCCTGATTAAGAACAGGGCTTTACCTCTCCGTGTGAGGTGAATTCCATTTTCTCCTAGGAGTCCTCTCACTCCGAAATGTGTGCTATGGTTGAACAAACCAAAACCCCTCATGGTCACACCACCGTCTGAGGCATCTGTTAACTTCTTCCACACAGCCTTCCCTCCTGGGTCCATGACCCGCAGCAGGGAGCATAGAAGAGATTGAATTTTATTAGTAGATGTTTAGGATTGTGAATCCAAAAAGATGACAAAGCCAGTAGGGAAATACAAATCGCCTGAGCAAGGGACTAACATTAGAGGGATGGGGGTGAGGAGAGGAACACTAGGTTACAGAAAATAAAATGTTAGCCAAGCCTGCGGGGTGAGGGGAGGGGAGGGGAGGGAGGGGGTTTGTGACGCTGAGAGAAAGAAGATAGATACACACAAACCTGTACAATGGTCCACAATGGTGGAGGAAGTAGTTTGAAGAAAGTGTCTCAGTCCATATAGAGTCTCATCGCGGGGGGTCCTCTTTGGGTTGTCCATTGCTGAAGAATCCTCTCAAAGTGAAGTCCATCTTGTGCAGAGCCTCTAGTCCCTTGAGCCCAGCCCCCAGAGCCCTGTAGTCACTCATGAACTGGTCAGGGTTACCTCTGGACATGTCGTTCATGCCCACATGGATGAGGAGCATGGGATAATAGTTGGAGGGATGGATGAGCCTGGGGATCCTCTCCGCAATGCCTTGGATGCAGGCCCCAAGGAGACAGCAGACCCCTCAGGCTGAGGGGTCCAGATGGCAGATTGTCTCCTGAGGGGTACAGAGGGACTGTCTCCCACCACCACCACTCAGTGTCTCCTTCTAGGGGTGGGAATACTTACCTCCTCCTCTGATGTCCCTGTCAGATTCTCCTCATGGGTAGTGAGGGGAGTGTACCTGTTTTACAGTGCCAGGGGAGGAGTGGCCTGGCTCTGCATGCTCTGGACCTGGAGATGCCTGTTTCCCACGTAGCTCCAGATGCTTTGATGTCAGCTCCAGAAAGACACAAAGGCCTATGATAGAACACTTTAACCTCCTGGGACTCTCCATTGCTGACCTCAGGCAGCAAACCTTTGAAAACCAATTTGAATAGCAAACTGCAGAACAAGAAATCATCTAGACTGGTTTATATTAAGTCTGATTTAAACAGAGCCTAAGGATTCTTATCTCATTATCTCGATTATCTTTTGTGAGCCGTTTGTTCCTATGGATTTTTTGTTTGTTTACCTTTCCCAGTACCACCTCCTTCCCTCCTCCCTTCCCTTCCTATATTTTGTATTCAAATGACAGAACAAGGATCAATGGTCTCAGGTTCGAGCAAGGGAAGTTTAGGTCAGATATTAGAAAGAATTTTCTCACTAGGAGGGTAGTAAAACATTGGAACAGGTTACCCAGAGGGGTGATGGATTCTCCATCCTTGGAGGTTTTCAAAACCCAGCTAGACAAAACTTTGGCTGAGATGATCTAGTTGGGGAGGGTCCTGTTTTGAGCAGGCAGTTGGACTAGATGACTTCCTTCGGTCACTTCCAACCCTAACTTTCTATGACTCTATGATTGTATGACTCTTTCCATTTACACTGCTCTGTACATGTACTTCCACAACATCAAATGAAGTGAGCTCCAGCTCATAAAGCTCCAGATAGATTTATTTAGTCTATAAAGTGCAAATCTACCCTGCCTTCTGCTTATGTTTGGTACCTAAGATATTTCATAGGAAAGCATAGCAATGATGATGGTTTGGTACATGATGGTTTGGTCAGGGGATAAACAGTAGATCATGGCCAAAGGCTCAGAGCAGTTTTGTAAAGAGCAGAATTGATGGACTAAAGCTTTACAAACAAAAATATAAATTAACACAGGAGAGATTAACCCAGTAGGATTGGTGAAGCCATTCCAATATGGCTGTCCTGAAGGGAAAGGAGGAAGTACATAGCTTCCTTAGAGTAGTGGGTTAGGTAGACAAACCTACTACCAAACCCAGAAACCTGGGAGTGCTACTGTGCAAAGATGGGCATGAGATATAAAAGATTTATTGCTATTAACAAAAGGGCCCTCCCACAATTATGCTTGATGTAACCATATTACTTCCAATTGCCTGGAGGGCAAAAAGCAGAAGCAAGCTTTAACTTCTAGGTAACTAATAAACAGTATTCACATGACAAGTGCTTTAGAAGTATTTTTACAGATGTGGTAACAGCACTGCAGAGCTGAGCAAGGAAGAGTAATGTATATATGAAGGTAATAAGATTATTGATAAGCTTAAAATTTTAAAAGTGCATAAATGCTTTGAAGGCTGGGATCTAGATTTCTCTATGGATTGTCTGAAACCCTTGTGGTTGATAAAGCTTTGGCCAAATAAATAGCACTGGAGATATTGCAATGAGCAAGGGATATTAGAATATGTAATTTGATTTTGTATAAATATAAAAAAAAAATGAAAGTAATATCAAAATATCCACTTTAGAAAGAGACATTGCTGAATTAGCAAATATAAGAACTAGTAAAGATCCAAGGGTTGTAAACATTATTTCATGGGAATCTAGATTCTATCCCCTCCCCCCTACCATTAAAATAGAGGTAGAGGTAGTTATCCAGTCTGATGTCAGACAAAAGACAGGGCAGGATAGCACTTTGGGCTAGGTACAGGCATTCAATTTGTCAGCCAGTCAGAGCACAAATAAAGCATTATGGACAGACAGACAGACAGACTTAGGCTTGTATAATATTAGAATTCTTAACAGCCACTGAGAGCTTGTATCCATGGCATGGAATTAAGATCGTATGACAGATTTTGAAAAGTAGGCTTTGCACTGATACCTGTAGTCATTTTTTTTCTCTCTGATCATTGTTATGAACAGTGTACTGCTTGTTTCCCCTCCACACAATGGGGACTGTTTATCTAGAAAAGTCGGTGCATCTACCCAAGATGCTTCTAGCGCAAAAGACTAATTTTACTGTGCAGTTGCACAGCAGGTAAAACCTGTACTAATGTGCAAATGCTCAGTAGAATTAGTCTACTGTGCATTAGTGTCACCAAAAAAGCATGCACCAGTGCTAATTGGCAGTAGTGTCGATTATGATGCATTAAGGTAGTACCTGTAATTACAGGTATTAAATGTAATGTGGCATATAGTACATTAATGAACATGTAGATGCACGCAGTGATGCTCAGCTGGGGAGTCACAGCAACCAGGGATGCTCTGGGATCTGTCTAAGGGTCCTGTGAAGTGATGTACGATACTAGCTCTATTACCATGAAAGCTCTGTAAACTGTGAAACTATTTACATATGATTCATAAGATAGTCCCAGGGATTTCAAACAGATTGCAGTGTTGAAAACATTTCTGACCTGTTATGTTCCAATTGCTCTATTGTTTTTCCATAATCACAAAACGAATGAAAACTAAGGACTGGCATTTTCTGATGGGTAACTTGAGTCTAAAAAGATTGAGAATTAATGGTCTAATTTATTATATGCTTTGGGATACTTTGGGATCGTAAGTGTTATGTTTGTCAGAATAAATGTAAACACCTCTGTAAATGTAACATTTTTTTCTTGCAGGAAAGGACAAAAGAATGCCCAGGGAAGCAAAAAAATAATAAAAGGTTAAAATATTAATGATAGCATATTACTGTACTGAGGAAAGGCCCCATACAGATTGAGACCCCGTTATGCAACCACAGATGAAGACACAGGTCCCTTTGGAGACCTTGCTTATTTTGCCCTTGCTAATTCATGCTAGAGAACAGAGTGGTGTAGAAAATGCTGTTTGTGTTATATGAAAAAAATACATGCCAGCAGACTGCAAATTCCAAAGCTGGTATTTCAGCCATTTGTAATCCACCAGTACTGAAAAGAATCTTAATAATTTGTTACAAAGCCATCATCTAATTAGTACCATTATCACCATTGTCAGCCATCTTTACTGTGAACAGAAGAGTTCAATAGTTATGAAGACTGTATTCATCACTGTATGAATTTCTTTAGTTCCATATTGTAGTGCACTGACAGGGCTATGCAGTGATTCTTTAACTGCCCTTGCATATACTGTATTTTCTTCTGGCAAGAGACATGTTTTGTTTCTTCCACCAATGCTACATTTCTTTGAAAAATAGTAAAAATATATGGCAATTTAGCAGTAAATTCCTCATTAAATAACAAATGCAAATAGCAAATTAATAATGGTAGTATTATTTTTGGTAATACCACTAATAAAGATATTCTGGTGATTAAATAAATAGCTAAACAATTATATTAATGATTACATTTTAGAGGACACAGAAAATGAATAGTATTTGTCACTCTTAGCAAACTCTTGACTTTGGACTGAGCTCTGTGTGTGGGTGGTGCATAAACCTGAGTAAACTTTAGAGGCAAGGCAGGAGATGATTTGCAATCTGATGTTGAACTATATCACTGACAAATTTCAACTCTCCATACACAAGCTAGCAAGAAGAAGAATGTAGTGTCAAGAGTTCTGCCCACTCCCCATCCTCTCTGCTCACCTGCTCTGGGGAGGGGAGGGAGGAGAGGGTAGCATGCAATGCCTATTGATCTAGCATACAGAATCAAGGCATGAGTCGCTACCAGTTATTATGCCTCTGCTATTTGATTTAGATTCAGCAGATTCAGATGCCAGAGATTTGATTTGGAGATCCGAATGGTTTTTCTGATTCAATTCGGCTGAATCGCTTCAGAAGATTCGGACCCCATTTGGAGATTTGGCATAGAGTATAATAGGGAATCAATGAAATATCTATAACTTTGTTGTCTTTTGGCTGATTCAGATGAAACTTGCATGGATGGTAGCCTCTGCTGAGAGCATGACATGTGCCAAGGTTCAGGGTGATAGATGCAGGGGTTTCTGGGAAACTGCACCTCAAAGTCCTGAAAGCAAAACTCATGCCGTGTGTGTGTTAAACCACAGTGGGGTGAAAACTGCAGGCATGATAGCCCCTGCTGAGACCACAAAGCCTGCCAACTGTCAAGGAGATAGGTGCAGGGGTTCTGGGGCCCTGCACCTCTAGCTGCTGACAAGCAAAACTCGTGTCATGGATGCTTGTACAACTGTGTCTGTCTTGGGACATGGAGGGGGGGGGGGGGGAACCCAAAACTACTGCAGACCTGGATGCTAGGCCCTACTGTGGCCATGAAGCCTGCCAGCTGTTAAGGAGATAAGTGCATCTGGGGTCCCTGCACCCCTAGCTGTTGACAGACAAAACTCGTGACATGGGTGCTTGTGCAACTGACTGTTTCTGTCTTCGGGCAGAAGCAGTTCCCAGCTCTGTATTGATATTTTCCTCTCCTTAGTCTGTGGTTTTGTAGGTGTTAATCCTTGCTCATTAACTCATTATCTAGTAGCTAGCTACTGTGTATTGAGCTGGCCCCTGAGTGAATCATGATTGATTGGTAACATGGTAGCTTAGCATTCAGGCCTGCAGTAGTCCCTGCCCCCCTCCCTCCCCCATGCCCTAAGAGAGACAGTTTCACAAGCACCCATGACATGAGTTTTGCCTGTCAGCAGTTAGAGGTGCAGGGCCTCAGAACCAGAAGTCCATGCACCTATTTACTTGACAGCTGGCAGACTTTGTGACCTCAGCAGGGGCTAGCAGGCCTGCAGATTTCACCCTGCTGCGCCTTAACACACACAGTGTCACCCATGTCATAAATTTTGCTTGTCCGCAGCTTCAGGTGCAGTTTTCCCCAAACCCATGCACCTATCTCCTTGAAACTTGGCAGGCTTTGTGGCCTCACCAGGGGCTACCATCCCTGCAGTTTTGACCCCACTGTGGCTTAATACACACATGACATGGGTTTTGCTTTTAAGAATTTGGGGTGGTTTCCCCCAAACCCCTGCACCTATCTCCTTGAAACTTGGTATGCACCATGCTCTCAGCATAGGTTACTATCCCTGCAAGTTTGATCTGAATCAGCCAAAAGACAACAAAAGTATAGATATTTAATTGATTCCCTATTATATCCTATGGCCGAATCTCTGAATAGATTTGGAAAGCCTAAAGCTTCCAGCGATTCTATTTGGATTCATAGATTTGGCCTCTGAATCATCCAAATAACCTCTGAATCCGAATCATGATCCAAAGCTTTGTACAGCCCTACCAGTTATTTAGAGGCGCAAGAAGTTTTCTTACTCCCTTTCTTCATCAACATATGCATGTAGCCTAAGTCACAATTAATATGTTTCAAAGTAGTTGAGAAGAATAAGCTTTATCTCCCTAGCTTCCAAAAACGAGTTGTCTGTAATGTGATCTGTACAGGCTATATCTTATTTCCTTTCAGTGCTTCAGTTACTAGTAATCAGTACAGTTCTCAGATGATGTGTAGAATAGCAGTTTAAGAGATTACAGTAAGATATAATGTTAAACTCTTACTTGTTTTTTTCTCCAATTGAAAGAGAAAGTGCATTCTCACTTATACAAGAGGAATAGCAGAATGTGCAGTGATGCACAGTGGCATGTAGAGACACACACACACACACACTTGTCAAATATATAAAAAACTGGCCAGTGTCACAAACTTTGATAATAGTTGTGGGTGGGTAAAACCCTGCAATTTCAGCTGGGAGAGATTGGCTCAAATATCTTTTCCTGCCACAGTTAACTTTGTACCTACCTCCCACTGAGTTCTAGTAATCAAACAAACTCAAAAAATGCAGAGTGAGATGCAGCCAAAATACAATCCCAACTTTAAACCACAGATCAGCTTGAGCTTTTTTCAAAGTTCAGGGTAGGTTCACTGGGTTTTCAATCTCAATCTAGCCCAAGTTTCAGATCCAAAGATTCTGTTTCATGAAAATAACCACAGGATATAATGGAAAAGAAAGTTGAAATAAAAAGATGCAAGAAAACAACACATGTCAGCATCTGATTAGATCCAAGAAATAATCCCTTTCCCCAATCTAAACTCTATTGCACATAGGAGCACATAGTTTAGCCCAGGGGTTTTCAACCTTTTCAATCAGCATACAGCCAGCGGCTGGATGTAGAGCAGTGGACCCCTGGTAGTCAGATGCAGAGGAGTGGGTAGGGTGGGAGGAAGGGTTGGCATATGGCCAGACACAGAGCTGGGTGGATGGCAGCACGCAGCCGGATGTGAGCTTCCAATGCCTCCGCATCCGGCTGGGTGGGTGGCACTTGCATGGCAGCACAGGATGATGCATGGTGCTGCTCCATCCCCACCTGCCCATGAGTACCCCTTAGGGCCTTCTCAAGTAACCCTGGAGGTATGCATAACCCCTGGTCTAGTCAATGGAGATGCAGTAGTCAAACTCTCTGTAGTGATGTTCATCATGTCCATGCTGAGCCTCTATGGAGAGTAAGTTTTTTCCACCTTCTTTAGTGACTCTTTTGACTCATTTGAAAAGCACTGTGGATGGCTTAGAATAAGAGATAAATCATCAGCTGCCATCAGCCAAGCTGTGTTGCTGGCTCTTTGAAGCTGTTGGAGGATGTAAGAATATGTGTATCCGAGATGAAAGATAAAGGGAAAAAGGGGTCTAAACAATATAAATTATAGCACAGAATAGACAGGAAACCAGTCACCAGCAAAAGTCTAGATAATAAAAGTGCTTGAACCAAAATTTATATGAGATCAGTTCCTAAGCAAATCCTGGCAGTTAATATTCAGATTTGGCAAGAGGCATGATGATACAAAAAAAAGAAAATAAAAAAAATTGCTCCCCTATATTAAATATGCACAAAGAGTATGTATTGCATGTGCCTTTGTATACCACATGCACATGTGCTATCCAGCTAGTAAATTGCAATTATCCTGCCGTTTGGGTTTTTTTTTGCCTAAACTGAGCCTAGTAATTGATCTCAGACTATTTCTAACACCCTAGCCTCCAAGCACTGCCATTTCCTTCTCTCTCCCATCCATGCCACATCAAAGCAGTAGGAGTAATATACACTTCTGTAACTAGAGGCAGAGGTAGTATGCAATATCTTGTAATCTAATCTTGAAATCCAGTTTATCTAACAATGAGTACTAGACAGCACCAGACAGAGAATTTTCTGTTTTCTACCTCATCACATAGTCCAGTTGGTCTTTGAGTTTTGCTATGTCCCATGTAAAATTGTAAATTAACGGGACCTTAAAGCTACTGTTCCTGACTAGATGTGGTGTTGTACTGTTCTTAGTGCAACACTGCATAGATCATATTTGGAAGATCACCTTTCCACCATCAATACTGGAAACTTTTCTTTCCCTTTTTTTATTAAAATAATATAGCAAAAACTGGCATGATAACAGGAGGCTGTCTTGTATGGCCTTTTAATACTATTTATTAGCACAACCAGCCTATTGATCAGTACAATGCACCTAAGATGGAAAAACAGAAGTTTGCCCACAGTATGGAAATGTGTGCACACACTCCCAGCCCAATAGCAGAATAGTCCCAGGTTAGTCTTTGCTGGGACCTCAGAAATGGCCACTGGCCCCAGAAATGGTTTCCCTGTGACATACCAAGGCCTAAAATCTTCAACAACGATGAAGCTTCAAATCCATTGAATTGAATGGTTTAACAGTCCAATCTTTGGGTTCATCTTCTTTTGTACAACATGAAGTTGAATCTGGGGCCTCAGTAGCAATCTCAGAATTTAACAGAATTGCATGTGCAGTCAGAGGCAGAATTTAACCCATAACTCTATCCATATGTATAAGTATGCACCACCTGTTTGGGTGAATAAGCAAAATATTGACCAGCTTTTCATATTATCTTTTTAACAAAGTGTCTATAAAATGCTATGCTTTGCTCTAATTTTTACCAATTATAAAATACCTGCCCATTACTATTGCACATACTAGTGGAAGGGCTGCGATTTCTTTTACACTACTTTATTTGTCTGGTAAGTATGACTGGGCTATAGAAATGAATAATGTGGCTGCAAACATGCAACAGCTTGCTTGTAGGCTCACCCCCTGCCAGCTGGGGCTGCTCTGACCTGGCTCAAACTGGAAGAGAAAGCAGTGTATGCTGGGATGCCAGAGGAAGATTCAGCAGCTCCATTCAATTGGAGAGCTGTAGAATCATTCATTCAGAGGCAACTTTATCCTCATGCAACATGATTGAGATTTCTTCCACACCCACTGTGTTTTCTCTGGTTGAAGTGCTATGAACACCTGCACGTGTAGTGTTTCCACTTGATGGAAAATGTAACAGTTGATACATAACACTTGTAGTACCCATATACTCTTCCCAACAAATGAAGATCAACATACTAAGATATTCAATAATTCAATCTCTCTCTTTTAAAAAGAGATTTAAAGTACAATAGTAGAGCTAGCTATGTGTTCTATCCTTGAAAAACATTTGTACGCAACTCTCTGTCTGGTTATGTCTGGGAAGCGGATTACTCCCTGGGTAGCTCTACAGAGCTCAACAGTGTCACATCAAAAATAAATTTGTTTCTTTCTCAGCGCAACATGTTGTTGTTTTGAAATTTCAAACTTCTGGTTTCAATTATTTCTAGAGAGAGAAAAATTTTTCACACTGAAAAATAGAATTCTGTGGATATTTAACACAATTACTGTGCATCTTCATTTTATTAAAAGCCCACTTGGAAGAAAAATAAATGAATTGGCCAATAACATATCTAACAGAAAGCATACCACAAATAAGCAAAAAGGAAGGAAAGCCCACAATTTGCTGTGAGAAAAATGAAAGAAAAAAGGCCAGGGACATATTAGGTTGGAGAGACCGAATAGGAAACTAACAGGTATATTTCTTAGAAAAAATACAGAACAATGTGGGTAAGATGCAAGTAGTTGGATTAATTTGCAACTTTTGCCTTTACTTCAGAACCTGGGTTTAGTTTCCTTTCCCCATCCATCTTTCTTCAGAACATTTCTGTGTGGAGCACGCTTTCCAAAATAATGTCTTGTTATTGTACATTATCCAGAGCTTGGCTGGAAAACAGGATGGCTATGAAGATCTTTTCATCAATAAAGGCTTTTTAATGCCACTCAGTATTTTCTTCCTTTACTGAGTTTAAGAACTCCTAGCAGTAAAATTAATGATGTTTCCCTTTAGGTCTTTTTTCCCCTTTCCCTTTAATGGAACTGAATCTTGTTATAGAAATGAGTAAGAATGACAACAATAATACTTTCACAGCAGCAGAATTAACTTTACATGATAAGATAGGATGACTGTTTTCCTTGACAGCAAAGCTTGGCAACATCACTTGCTCCATAATAAGATACCTCTGAGCAATTTCAGATACACATAGGAAATGAAGTTCTGGTTTTCCAGAAAATATGGTGGAGTTTAAATCACTTGGGAATCATTATAACATGTTATTTATTACACAGCATTTGCTGGCAGAAAATATTCATGAATCAAAAAAACCCAGAAGCCTCTAAAGATATATGGGAAATTAGAGCCTGAATAGTACAAGAGCTTGAAGCACATTAGCTCTGGCCCCAATGGGCTTTTTGTCACTGATACAGGTATATTTAATTATGTATAAAGTAATCTGTCTCTTGTAAAAGCTTTACAATCCGCTCCTTCAAACACTTATGCACATGAATACTCCCACTGAACTCAACAAAACCATTCATATAGGTAGAGTTACTCACATGAATAAGTGTTTGCAGAATGGAGGCCAAATTTTGTAGAGCCTCTACCATCAGATAGCTGGCAAGTTAGAATGAAGTGATTATGAATAGCTTCATACCTGTGTTACAGATACAACTTTCTTAACATATACATGAAAACAAAAGAATGCATCCAAGATTTCTTTGGCCAATTTCTATGTCTGGGAAGCCTGAAATAAATCGGGTGCATTTAGGCCTACACGTTTACAGAAAACAGAAAATTGTTACAAAACTAGGTTAAATTATTTAATATATATGATTATTTCTATAACGCCTTATACAAGTAGATATTCTTATATTTTGATCTGCAAACTGACTTGCAAATACTGTGGGGCAGACTCTATTCCACCTATGATGCAAACAAATGAACTTAAAGGTCCTGGCAGAGGCAGATCCCTGGTTATTGGGATCTGATCATTTTTTTCCCAGATCCCAGAAATTGTGTGACCTGCCATGCCCACCTGGAATCCAAGAAAAAAAAATCATCAGGTTCCAACTGCAGGACTGCTGGCATGTGGGGAGCCCAGAATGGAGGACTATGTCCCTGGATCCCAGCCTCCCTGAACTTGGACCTTCAAAGAACAGTGGTAAATGTAACACCAGGGGACTGGTTGCTGACACCAGGACACCTTTTCAACTGGCTGGTGCATAAGGAACCTGGCATCAGGAAACTAATTGCATATTAGTGAGGTCATATTTGGAGTACTGTGTCCAGTTTTGGAAGCCCTAGTACAGAAAGGATGTGGACAACTTGGAAAGAGTCCAGCGGAGGGCAATGAAAATGGTTAGGGGACTGGGACATGTGACTGGTGAAGAGAGACCAAGGGAACTGGACTTTAGTCTGGAGAAGAGAAGACTGAACTGTGTTTCCAAAGAGGATGGAGGTAGACTGTTATCAGTGGTGGCAGATGACAAAAAAGAAGAAATGGTCTCAGGATGCAGCAAGGGAAGTTTAAGTTAAATATTAAAAAAACCTCTCACTAGGAGGGTAGTAAAGTACTGGAACAGGCTACCCAGGGTGGTTGTGAACTCTCCATCCATGGAGGTTTTGAAGGCACAGCTACACAAGCCTTAATTAGGATGATCTAGTTGAGGATGTACCTGCCTTGAGCAGGGGTTTGACTAGTTGGCCTCCTGAGGTCCCTTCCAACCCTCATTTTTTATGATTCTACCAGGGGGCTCCCATATGCCTGGACCTTTAAAGGTGCATCTAGCAGCTGAATCTGCATCTAGCCTTAAAACCTGTAGGAACATTTTCCATCAGTTGTTGAGTTCATTGCCTCTTTTTAGGATTAAGGCTCCCCCTGTGATTTCTGCCAAAACATGAAGTAATAAAACATTTTTTTTTGGTATTTGATTCAATCTGAAAATAGTTAAATCCTCAGCAAATATAAGATCCCATATTGTGCGCATGCAGCAGGCAAGAAGAATGCAGGCCATAAATGGTGGGTTAAGCAAAGATGTATTTGAATTACAGGTTGCTGAAACCAGCAAGCTTTGTGTTCATTAAACATGTAGCAACAATGCCTAAAGATATTCTTGTGAGTACATGAAAAAAACTATTCTCAAATTATTAACTAAGTTTAGGAATTTACTCCAATAAACTCACATGCTAAAAATCTTTGAAATGACGTATTGTCAAAGAGCACAATTTTTTAGAAAGATTGATTATAACACACTCAAAGTATATACAATACTTCTTCCTGTCATGCAATATGCCAACATTTAAGAATCAGTAAATATTTCTCAACAGAACTTTTGGTATAGTAAGCAAATAAAACTCCATTTTACCATGTGATAATCATGGCAAGGAAAAATTAAGGAACTAGTCCAAAGTTACCCACGCCAGTATCAGAACTAGCTTGAAATGAGTCTTGATATCCAGGCCTGTATGTCATTCAGTAAAGCATAATAGTTCATTGTCTTTAGTAAGACCTGTATTTAGTTCTCATGAGAGTTATGACCTCTGCTAGAGAAACAAAGCTTTTATGAAGCTTTGTATGTTTCTCAGGGAAGGAGGTAACAAACTTGTTACTGGTAGCAGCAAAAAGGACCACAGGATGGGTAATGGAAATAAAATCTTCTCTGTAACTAGGGCCCCTGGCAGACATTATTTCCATCACACTATAGGAGACTAGAAACCTCCAAGTGGACTTTTAGATGTCTTTCAAATGTTAAACTCTCCCACTTAGAAAAATACTATATCCAGAAAATGTTACAGGATGGTGCTCTCTCATAGAATTTAAGATCTCAAAACTTAAATGTTATACATAGACTGCAGTGAAGCACAGAGATACCCACGCTGATTTTAAAAGGGCACTTGGGTACTGGAAACAGTTTATCTGCAGCAGCATGGAGATCCACACAGGCTAATTTACTCTGCCAAGAAATTAAGTAAATTAGTTTGCATGGAGCTGCACGGACTGCCCTCCACCCAGGCAATGCCAGCTGGGGTCTGGCCCCAAGGAGGGTGGTTAAATCACCCTTCCCCTGGCTAATCCTCTCCCCCTCCCCCTCCCCGAGTACAGAGCCATCCTGCCCTGCTAAACTTACTAAAAGTTACTGCTGGCTGCAACTGTGAACTACAAATCCCAGAGGCACCTGGAAGCAAGAGGAGGAAGTGATGAGTAACCCTGCAGAGTCCTGCTGCTGTGATGCTGGAGTGCAAATCCCAGAGACCTCAGGGGCAGTAGGAAGAGGAAGCAAACACAAAGCTCATGCTGGCTACATGCCAGAAAGCTGTGCTGTAGAGTCCCCCAGCTTCTGGCCTGAGCCACTGCAGGCATGTGGCTGCATTTCCTGAATCAAAAATGAATGCGTGTCCAATTGTTTCTCAATTTAACCTCTGCAGTTTGGACTAACCTGCTAAGATTGAATCAATTCAGTCTCAGGCTCTTTGACTGCTTGTACTTAGCCCTGGAGTACTGGAATCAACCTGTGGTATACTTACACCCTACATTGCTGTTTGCAGTATATATACATAACAAATAATTCATAAATGTCTCTATATTTCACTTTGATTATGGAAAATTTGAGGTCTTCCTCATTTTCAGTCTGTCATATATCACACCCCAGATCTGGGGCTGGGGCTAGCTAAGCTCTTACTTCCACTAGGGTTAAAATCTAGAGCTCTTTCTGCAAAATAGAAAAGGCATATAGCTGCCACAGGACTCCTGATGCTTTAAGGAGAGAAGAACCTCACTGTGCCTACTCTTACCCTGGTCCAGCAGGTAAAGCTAGGCAGAGGCTTCCACATCTTCCCAGTTTAACCCAAAGCTAGCCTTCACTCATCCTTGCTAGCACATTGATTAGAAAGGCATAGAACAAAGACAGGGAAAAATGCTGTAGGCAAAAAAGCTCAAATCCAGAAAAGCAGCATTCTAGGCTTAGGCAGCAGTTTGAGAAAAACGGCACATTATGCAGCCATTTGTGCAAGCTGCATAATACGTTATCTTTTGCCCAGATTTTAATATGTTAAGTTTGATTTATACTTTGTGCAGCAAATCTAGACAAAGACCAGAATGTCTATCAGCTCTGCCCCTACTCCAAGTTCTACTGCTTTCCAACACTCTCAACAATTCAACCACTATTAGTTTTAAAATTTACTGATCTTCTACTCCTCTCCTCTCTCTTTCCTATACTAAAGATGAAGGTATATTGTTAGTTTCTTCACCCCTATAACACGCCCTTACTTTTAACTCTATTGTCCATCTCTTGGTTCTCTCCCAAATTAGCTGCAACTTTGCCCACCAATCATACATTTCCTTTAAGTCTATCCAAAATATTTTCTTCTTTTGACATTCCAGCCAGGTTTCTCCCCAATTATAAACCTTTCAGCATCATTCCATTACCTTTTGCCTTCAGTGCAAGCTTTCCCTCCTTATCCAGGTTCAGCACAAGCACCCCATAAATCTGCCCCTACAAAAAACCCATCATGTGTTGCCCTATTTTCTGTTATTTAAACATGCCCTCTACTTACTTCTTACTATTTTTGTGCCTTCTTCCATGCTGTATCTGTGCTTGGAAGTCACTTGCTTCCACTAACCACACAACTTCCATTCTAATGTACCACACCCTGCCCTGTCTTCTCCCCACTGGGTTACAAAGCCTCCAATCTCTTTGACCCTTTTTATAGTTTTCTTCATCACTCTGAAATAAACCAAGCTCTTAGTTCCTCACCAAAAAGTATCTGGGGGTTCAGAACCATCTTTATACAAGGCAACCCCTTCTCCAATGTTCCTGTAACATTGCAGTGGCATTGAAGTGAGAAAAAGCCTTTTATTGTTGGCAATGAAACTATCAGGATGTTAAGGGATTCTTTCATGTTTGCTTGAATCTCTGTGGCACTTCCATCTTTTCCTTAGCTACCATTATAAGCTTGTGGTTTGAAAAGTGGCGATTAAAAGAAGGGATACACTCATCTATGCCACCCACAGAGCTAGAACACAGAAACTCAAGGATAACAAATGAAGAACATGCAGCTGCTGTTTTGAGCACATCAATCAGAGAAGACTTTTTTTGTGAACCAGGCTCTCTCATGCTTTAACCATCAGAACCTACTATGATTCTAGAAGTGAAGGGAAAAAACACCTTTTTTTAAAAAAAAAGAAAGGAAGAAGTGGTCAGAATAAGATTTACAACTTAAAACCTTACTTTTCGTGTCACTACATAATAATGGAAAGGAAATTCCCTTTTCAGTTTGTGTTCACATCCTGCTCTTTGGAAAATGCAATGTATAATCATGGAACTAAGTTCATATTTACTGCTTATGTGGGAAAATGGGGAATATTAGGGATGAAATGAAACACTATGCAATTAAATCCTCAATTTTGACACTGCGTTAAATGGTTCATTTCTATTTATGATTTTCAACCTTATAAACAACATTTGTCAATAGTATCTAACCAATGATATATCACCTCCAATTTTACCAATACTTGAAACACGAAATTATTGCCATGACTCTTGGTTGGCTGGCATTTTTAATTAAAACCATTGAATTTTAAACTATATTGCCACTTACTATATATTGTTTGCCATATATGAATATCAATCTTGCACAACAGAATAACCTTCTCAGCAGGTAATTTTTATAAGTAGAAATCAAAATGGGGACAGTTGCTTACCCTAAATCTTGTGATATAAAAAACAGATAAGCCTGACCCTATGAAATTCCACTTGATATTGGACATTCTTGAAGAATTTAATCAGCTAGAAAAATTACAGCAGTTCTAATGGGCTTTCTAGAGAACAGATACATTCTTTCAAAATAGTGTAACTTTTCAAAGATTCCCACTGTGCTACAGGACGTCTTCATGCCTTCTATAGAACACTTGACACATTTTGCCAGCAGAACACAGAAGTTCAAACGGGTAGAAATATAAAAAAAGAGAAAAAACTCAGTTGTACAAAAGTAACTGTAAATACAACATTTAATTAAAAGTATTAATAGCAAAATCAAACATGGGATGTACAAATCACAACCTGGGGGCGGGGTGGTTGGCTTTGTTTTAAAACACCATAATGTGTTTTAACTTTACAGACTAAGCAGAGTAAGGGTTGGCTGGCTTGTGAAACAGGAGTCTTCAATAAAGAAAAAAACACAGATCATTGCAGGCAATAACGAATGACTCAGCAGATGGTACTCCATTTTAACTTACTATTAATTTTCAGAAAAAAAGTTAGCGAAAACTGTGGGTGGAGATAATTAGGGTAATTATATTTTGCCTATCTAAATTCTTGCATTTCCAGCCATCTTCCCTTCTCAAACTATTGCAAAACATTGGTTTGAATTTTGAAAGAGATGCTGCACACATCTAATCCTGGAAATGGAAATATTTCAGTAGATCTGCAGTGCTTTTGCTTTATGTATGATTTGCAAAATGCTTCTACAGTGATTTGGATGAGCAGCTTTCAGTACAGAAGTGTATTAATTCACACAGCAAAATAGTTGTGCAAATTCAAATACCTATTTTAAAGCTTGCTTTTTCTTTTGGCTGAACATAGCTGCACCAAATGCTTGCTTCAGTTATACAGTATAACCTCATAAATCAGGCATGCTCAGGACCAAGTGTCTGCCAGATATTTGAAAATGTTGGATTTTTGAACTGGAGCAGCAGCCGGTCGCGGAGCGGGGGAGAAGGGAAGTAGCAGCCGGTCCTGAAGCAGCGGCTGCACATGGAACGGTGGCATGGGGTGGTGCATGGTGACAGCAGTTCTTGTGTGCAAACTTCCCCTTCCATGTCTGGCGGGTGCGGGAGAGTGACGGCTGGTCCCGGAGCAGTGCCAAATTTATGAGGTTATACTGTATTCCCATAATGCATACTTCTTCCTGATGTCAATTGGAGTAGTTTACCAAATTTGGATGTCTTTAGGGCAGGGTCCATGCAGCATGTAAGGCTAGCAGTGATTTAAATGCATTTTTTCAGATGTCATGTACTAAGCTGTGTTGTTAGGCACAGCAAAATTAAAAAAAAAAAAGTCCTGGAAAGGGAATGATTTCTTGAAAAATAAAATTCCATGATAGGCTAGAGACAAACAATGTTTTGGAGGTCAGCATTAGATCAGAACCTGCATGAACAGAATCTTTAGAGAATTTGTTAAGAAAAATTTTCTAAAATTAATTTGGTTCTGAAAGACTTCCAGAACCCTTCTCAAACAAGGTTGTAAATGACTTAAATTCCACCCCACTCTCACATGCCCCCAGCCCCTGTGATTTTCTTTTGAAGAATCAAGATGCTGGAAACTGTTTCCTTTATGAAATTGCCTGGGGCTCAGTATATTACCTTTGAATTTTCATGCAACAGAAATCTAGGGAATTTGCTTTTTTTTGTTATTTTTTAAGGAAACAAAATTAAAAAAACCCAACTATTTTAAGCTGATTGCAAGAATGTTGCCATGACCCTCTCAAACAAATTTGGAAATATTTTAGTTCAACTCTTGTTTTATAATTCCACTCCATTCACAGGCATTACCCTGTAGTTTTCTTCTGGCTGGAAAAATTAGGATGGTGAATCTGTGCTCTCCCCGGGGAACTGCCTCAGGCTGTTTCACTGATGATTCTCTATTCTCCTGAGATTTAGGCTGCTACCTATAAGCTGCCGCCAAATCTTTCTTAATTTCAAATGACTTCTGAATCCAATTTTAGGTTTATTCCATTATTTACTTTTAACCCACTGATAATCACTGAATTCTCCCAAGATAAAATTTATTTTAATTGAAAAAAATCTGTGATTAACACTATTTTTTTGTAACCTGATATACTGACCAATGTTTCACACGTTAATGCTGATGCAGGAGCTCCAAGCCTGTTTAATGACTTTAAAGTAAAACAGACAGTCATCAGCAACTTGGATGTGGGTGTGAAGTGTACTCTGTTCACGTTTGTGGATGATACTAAATTGTGGGGTGAAGCACACACTCTGGAGGGTAGGTAACGACTGTAGGCAGACCTGGACAGGTTAGAAAAGTGGGCAGTACACAATAGGATGCAGTACAGGGACAAACGCAGAATGCTGCACCTAGGGTGCAAAAATATCCAGCACCTACTGGCTGGGAAGTAACCCTCTCAGCAGCACAGAAGCAGAAAGGGATTTCAGAGTCATAGTGGACTCCAACATGAACACAAGTCATCAGTGTGATGAAATCATCAGCAAAGCTAACTACACTTTATCATGCATCAGCAGATGCATGACATATAGATCCAAGGAGGTGATACTTCCCCTCTATGCGGCATTGGTCAGACCGCAGTTAGAGTACTGCATCCAGTTTTGGATTCCGTACTTTCAGAAGGATGTTGATAGACTCGAGAGGGTCCAGAGGACAGTCACTTGTATGGTTAGGGGCTTACAGGACAAGCCCTAAGAGGAGAGACTGAGGGATCTGAACCTCTTCAGCCTCCGCAAGAGAAGGTTGAGGTGATCTTGCAGCCGCCTACAAATTAATTAGGGGGACGCAGCAAGAAACTGGAGATGCTCTGTTCACCAGGGCGCCTCCTGGGGTAACAAGGAACAATGGTCAGAAACTGACAGAGAGCAGATTTAAGCTAGATATCAGGAAAAACTCTTCACTGTAAGGGTGGCCAAAATTTGGAATGGGCTGCCAAGGAAGGTGGTGATCTCCCCTACCTTGGAGGTCTTTAAGAGAAGGCTGGATAGGCATCTGGCTGGGGTCATATGATCCCAGCACTCTTTCCAGCCTAGGCAGGGGGTCAGACTCGATGATCTGTTGAGGTCCCTTTCAACCCTAGCATCTATGAATCTATGGACTTCTCCTTTGAGGGGGTGGAGGACACTAGACTTGCTGCTTATCCTAATGTAGTTGTGTATTCTTCAGATGGAAAGTGTAATAAAGAACTGTATTTTTATAGCGAATTCAGATTGCAGCAGTTTTCCTTGGATAATCTCACATAGATTCTTTTCTGAAAACCCAACTTTTCAAGTGATAATAAAACCAATTCATATTGGTATTTGACCTGCATGAAATACTGCAATGAAGCCTGACCTACCTCACTACTAAGAAATTACTGTCAGTAATATTTCAGAACTGTTTAGTTTAAACTTGCAAAAATGTAATTGATCCAGAAACATTATCTAAATTGGGATTCTACCCTACAGCACGAGACTTGTTTTATCTATTAAATTGTGCTCAGTAGTGTTTAAAGTTATATTACAAATGTTCACATTATTTTTTCAAACATGCTTCTAAATACATCCTGCAACTTTAAACAGGATATGCTTTGTGCTCCAGATAAGTTATTTTTAATACCATTAAGACTGCTTCTATCAATTTTATAAATTTCAGCTATATTTTTTCACTAGAAAAAAAAAATCAGTAGACTCGAAAGGGTGTACACATTTGATTTGGTATCTTGTAAAGGAAGATTTACAGCTAGTTAAAGTGGTATTCAAAAATATATTATAGCAATTAGACTCGCTAAATGGTTTCAGTCAAAAAGACATTTATTTGTTTTTCAACAGGGTGAATAGATTTTAACAACCCCAGAGCTTGATAATTCCAGATGATAAAAGTGTGTAAAAGGCTTTAACATTCAGCTTTGAAAAACTGTAATCAATGTTAGAGTTGCCAAAGTCTCCGCAAGAAAGCATGCAGGGCAGGATAGGAGCTGGACATACCCAGCATCAGTGGCACTAACAGAAATGACCAATTTTGCCTCAGTAAACTTTGAAGGTGGCAAAGTACAGGCTTGGTTCAGCCTAATAAAAACATGAGGCAAGTGTGAAACTTGAAACTGGATGCAAATACCCAAAAAGTTCAAGAGCTAGAACCTTGGCTTGAGGTTCAAGACCACAGTCCCTTCTTTGAACTGTTCTTAGCGTACACAAAATTTAGATTGCCCATGCCAAAGGAGGAAAAACCTGTAACCAAAAACCATGTGGTCTATTTTCAGGGTGGGGAGATGAGCACCAAAGATATTTTACCCAAGGAGCTAGAACAAACTTAAAAGGAAATTCCCATGTCTTTCCTCCCACCATCAGGCTACCCACACCTTCACCTTGTGTGCAGCTACCAACTACTGACAAATGATGATTAAATTCTATTTTATTAAGACAAAACAAACCTGCCTTCCAATATTTTAGCTATACCATAAGATCGTATCACATTCTTGGTACCTACATTTCAGCATGAAAGCCTTCATTTTATTTGCAGTTCCAGAATCATTATAATTTTTACATCTTTGTTAAAAGCAAAAAATTCAGACTCAGAGTTCTAGTATAGCACTTCACTTTGTTCTTCCAAACTGATAAAGAAAGTTGCAATGTTTTTCTCCAAACAGTCTAAATACCGTAGCATTAGCTCTAACTTGTTAGCAGTGCTCAGATAAGAGTCTCTGGTATCTTAGCATATCAGTCAACTGCTCTCAGATGTTTCTAGTTCCACCGTGTGGAAAATGAAAACTGTTTGTGGTTGCCAATTACAGCTACAGTGGGAATCTGATACCAAGACACTGATTTCATTGTCACGGGCAATGGGATCGAGAGCTTTCATAAAACTGTGATCCCCCAATTGGCGGAAGGTAGAGTAATAGACTGTTAGTTCTTTAGGCAAAAGACTTGAATCTGTTGGACAAAGGCTTCATTCTCTGCCTGTAGTCAGCAACTTGAGGGCCTTCTGTAGATTCTGCACAGCAGTGCTCACATCTTCATACTGTAAAGCACTGCCAGCATATTTGCAATATTTCTGAGCTCTGGCAAAGTCCTCTGGTGTCAAACGGACTTCCCCTGAAAAAAACAGCATTTTTACAAAGTTAAAATAAAAGAAAATTCATTGTTTCACTACAGATTAAGCTTAAATATCGTATTAAATATATTTTATATTTCTGCACATATTAAACAAAGACCCCAAAAACGAATACCTGTCCCTTCAATTATGTTTAAGTTCTATTTTATGTATAATGCTCCGTTCCTTTGATGCTTTTTTAAACTATAAGGGTACCTTCAAAATGCAGCGATTTATGCGATTCAAAGCCTTATGTAAGCCAATACCTTTGAGAAAGATCTGCCCTTTCTTAGGCAGCTAAAAAGAGCTTTAAAACTGTAGTAAGTTAACTGTAGTCATGTTACAACCTGCATGAAACAAGGACAGTAGCTTGTGTTTCTTTTATAATTGCTCTGCCCTCAGTGTGGAACAATACACTCACTGCTGAAGTCATTTATCCAGGCACTGTATAATATTTCCAGATGAAGAAATATATCCTTTTGAAATATTTCCATAAATATTGCATTTCTCCTTCTATCTGAGGTCAAATGTATCAAAGCATCTGTCCCAGTATCAACACAATTGCAATGCTTTTGGTTTTATGAACTGAAAAAAAGCAAGTCCAGTCTATTGACTTTACCATTAACTGACAAGCACTAACTGAAGCTTTCTTGTAATGGGGGATGAGAAAGATTAAAACAGCTGAATAAACGCCAGTAACCCAAATAAAATGTTTATTTTCTTGAGTAACAAGCCCAAGCTTTAACTACTCAACCTCTCAAACACATAAATTTAATTTTTCCAAAGATGTTTTGGAAATTTATGCCCTAATTTGGAAGAGCACTTAAGCATGTGAATAGTCTCACTGATGCGTTTGAAGTTAAATATGTACTGAAATGTATTGCATGTGCGGACATAACCACTTCAATGAAAATTGTGAGGATAAATTCTATGCAAGCCTAATAATTCTGGGACACATGTTGAAACCCTTACCCACAGTGAGTAATATCTTATGCTATGAATAACTCTTTTAATCAATACTACATAGTATAAATCAAGGCGTATAGTCAGAAGTCTTGCTCAAAACCTGCATTTGAACTGAAGATGGAAACATATATTTAGGTAAAAAATTCCATACATTACCTGTTTTTATAGGAACTGTTCTTAGTTCCCCATTTGAAAACAAACACTTATTTAGCATTAATTTCTTATGTATTGAAAGTTTAATATAATATTAAACTAAGCTTTGAATTTTTACACATTGGTATTAAACTTTTCTATGCATTTTATCCTCTACAATCCTGTGAAGTTGCACTTCCTTTCCCGAAAATCTGAAGTAAAACTGTTACTTTACAGTTCGCAAATCTCATTTCTTTGCTTCAAATGTTTTCAGTATCCATTACATTTGCTCATCCATTACCTACTTTATTATTTAAGCAACCAATTTGGATCAAAGAACAAATGGAATAATGGATAGTAATGAAGAATTTTATTTTTGTGCTTTCTATGTAAAAATAATCCAGTGCCTAGACAAAATTACTTTACAATTACTATATCCTGTTACATGAATTCTATAGAGCGTGTTTTATTAATCAAATTACATTCTTGATAGAAATAACCCAGTGGCTAACGTCTACAGACAATTCTTACTGTGTACAGCTTGCTTCACTATCTTTAACAGAATTTAATCTTATTTGGATCTGGATTCATAACATCCTAAAGGAAATAGTTACCAATTAAGTTAGATAATTAATCTAAAATGGTTTAAGTACCTATGTTACTGCGGGTTGTATAATTTATATCATCATATCAAAGCAGATTATAAATGAGATTTTTGCTTCCATTTTTTTTTTTGGAAGGAAATTAGCATCCACAAAGCAAAAGATATATGCAAAGGATTCATACTGCCACTTCAACATTTAGTTTAATTCAAAAGACAACAGTAAGCCAGCAAAGTAACCAGATTCCCTAAATAACTAAAACTTGACAAGGTCAGATATTCATCAGTTTAATTTCGTACAAAATGAAAACATGCTTTACACCTCTCCTGACTTTTATCTTCAAAATGAAAAGACTGCAATATTGAATGTCTGGCACTGAGCACCTGTCAAACTTGTAAGGTTACTTTCCAACTGCAATGTAGTTTAGCTTCATCATTAAATCATTTGAACCAGTTTAAGCCTGTTTCTTTAATATAGGTACTGATGCATACATGGGATGTATACAATAGGTCTGTATTTCATAAGCTAAATATAATTTAACTAATTCAAACCAGTTAGGCTCAATTCAGTATCACATTGGTTGACATCTTTGAAAATAATAATGAAAAAAGCAAGAGTCCTCATTTACTCCCTTCCCCAAAGCTGACCCTAGGACATTTTGTGCTTTATATTGTGATGCCAAACGAAACTAGAATATCATTCTTTAAGAAAACAGTCAAGGCAGCAGTCCAGTATTCAAGTAATTTATTGGACGGAAGCCTAAATTCATCCGTCTAATCTTATTTTTACAGTACCACCCCTATTAATGTTTTCTTGGCACAGAGCCTTATTTATTATGAAGCCTACTTCAGATACCATTATGTCATGTTAGGAAAAGGCTCTAATTATTTTCATTTAGAAACCAAAGTTAACCCAATAAGAGCCTCAGCTCCTGTTAAGATCAGCACCCCAAAATGGGAAGGACGTACAAGAACAAATCAGTTGCACCTCTTATAGGCCGCTTTAAAAAAGTATTTATTTGAAAATAATGGGGGGAGGGAGGGAGAACTTCAGTATTAGTAATTTGTAAGCTGTCATTTAGAAGCCCTGTCCTTTTTATAATGGAGTTCAACATTCATAATTTTAAGGATAAACTCTGAAGCACCAAAAATATTGACACATGGAAAAGCTATGCTGTACCTATCCTGAAACAAACCAGCTTCTGTTTCAAACCAAAAATATTATTAGTATAGTAGCTATATTTATTACTGAACTGTGACAGACATTTGTCATCCAAAGCTAAATTCCACCAGACATAATTGTCAGTGATTAAGAATATCTTGCAGAAACTAAAAGACAGTTTTCTCTGTGATAAAAAAAAAAATCATCTTGTAGTGGGAATGGAAGAGTTTTAGATATTCTCCAGTTCCCTCTCCTCTTTATTTCTCCTCATAGACATCTACTCACAAACTTGTACAAGTTCAAACAATAATTTAAAAACACATCTTTAAAGAAACTAGTACTGTACAAGTTTGTGTAGACAAATGTAGAGAATATAAAAGCAGGGACAATAATTAGAAATATTAGAATACATTTGTAGCATTTTTTTTAATCTTGCATACTATAACAGCATACTAACTGGAACTATAATTATATAAAAGGTGCAAATGTGATTTCTTCTTCCTATTAAAACAGAGACATTTAAATGATCTGAAATGCACAGACCTCAAAGACTTCTTTTTAGTATCAGAAAGAACATTTAAACTGTCATATTATTATTCCTATTTTGCACGTAGAAAACCAAATATAACTACTTGCACAACTTGAATGTACAGATAGCTTTTCTAAACTGTGTCACCAGTGGAAAGAAGCTTACAGTAGCATGAAAGTTGAAAAAATACACTTTGTGTAACTTAATTGTGAATGAATTTAGTTGTTCATGAAATTTGGTCCCAATAGAAACACTGACTATCTTGCCCTGGAATAGTGCATGTAGGATTTTGTACAAAATTGCTACACAGCACTGACTCACTGAGAACATGAGACTGCCAACCAATACGGGAAGGTTTGACTGTTATTGCCAAAATTTTTAGAGACTGAACCTAGACACAAAAGCAAAGTCCTAGGAGGTATGATGCACACAAACAGCACTGTGATCAAAGCTACATCCAATACTTTTTAATTTTAATTGTTTTTTCTTCAGTAAGATAATCACTCTTCCCATATCACAATTCTTCATTCTCCCCCTCCCCATCCCAATATAACGAAACTATACTCCCTCTTACACGGCAGGAACAAAGAATGATTTATATGTTACTTTGAAGCGCACACAGTCACAGGAATATAAGGAACACTGTGGAAACTTATATATGACCCAAAGCCTGCCAATGCGGGAAGGGACATACTACTATGGAGAAGCAATACACAAGCTATGAAGAAGCCACTGTACCTGCAGTGGTATAAAGAATATATTTCTTCCTGGGGCTGCTGAGGTAGCAACATTATGGGCTAACCAGATTTCAGACAGTATCCCCAGATGCACCTACTGGGATTCTTCAAGTCGCTGTCTTGTCTGTATAAGAACTATTCATGCTTGCTATTTGTAGGTCTAGGGGAATTAGTAATGGTGGTGGACTGGCCCATGTCTATCATATATACTTCACTATCTCACTGTTACACATCCACAAAGGGTCTGGTGCCATACTACAACTCCTCCAACTGATATTCCTTTTCTGTCCCCCGTGTCATCCAGCACGTGAACGATCTCTGCTATATATTAGCTTCTTGTTGGGTGCAGCTAAGGACCTGTATGGCCATGGTTTCCTAGTACAACTGCTTATGCCACTACTGGCAGGATCAAAACCTTGACAGAAAAGGAGGCAGCCAAGTACATAGATAAGGACAGACCAATTCAGTCAAGACCTGCGGTGAATCCTTCTTTACTAGAAGCTGCCAATAAATCAATCTGAATTGTCACATAAGTGGGGCTCACTTGAGACTCAAATTCCGTGTGTGTGTGTGTGTGTAAAAACCATGTGAACTCCTACAAACAAAAGGATCAAAGGGAGTAACTAGCTATGCTATCGAGATCTCAAATGAAGAGAAATTCCAAAACCTGATGCAAATGAAAATTCAAGTTCTTACTTTGCTGGCAAGTGTCAAACATTCAGGTTAATAAAACTACAGAATTAATTTCTGCAGACTGAATAACCAAAAAGCTGTTTAGATGACTAGCTAACAGAGTCCGATAATCAAATAAAGCTATGTATATATTTCTCACTCTTCGCTGTAAACCTTGGCTTCTAGCTGGTAGTTAATGTGTGTAAAATTAAGCAATGCCCCAAGAGATTTAGGTTAAGGAGCTTATGAAACTACTGCAGAAGCTTAAAAACCCAAAATATAAACACAGGTTTGCATGTTTTAATCATATTGCCAAGATTTGTATTCAACAGAAGGAGTAACTATGAGCAGAGATAGTACATTTTGTCTAGTCAGAATTACTAGGAAGTATGCCCAATAGTCTCTAAAAAAGTATAAAGGTATCAATAGCTTTGTTACTCCTCTGCAATCTCTTAGGGCATTTATACACACACCTTTTCATGCTGTGATGTGCCAGAAATGACACACTGGCACAGACTCAATTAACCAAGTCTGCTCTGCATGGGAGCTGACACGCACTGCATTGCATCGTGTGCAGTTGTATAAGCGGCAAAATGCACGTCAGCACACAGAAAATGGCAGCTTCAATGTGTTTTAGTTCAAAAGCCCACTGCTGCCATTTTCTTAGCATTAACATGAATTTCACTACTTAAATGTATGCGCTGCAGCACTGGCACCGCGGCACAGGTATGTGTACAAATACCCTTAGAGACCTTTCCTATAAATGAATTTTTTTTTTACGCATCAAGATGGCATTATGTGGCATCTTGAGTTGATCTAATGACAAATCAACCTGAAATACTATATTCCAGCTAAATTTCTGAAATAGTAAATAATTACTTAAGCAAAATGAAAATGCTGGAATTTACTATCTCAAAGAAAATATGCATTTTAGTTGCAACATACCATACAATTTTCTGGTAGGTATTTTTTCATTTATTATGTTATATTTTCATTTATTATGTTACACTGTCAAACCTGACTTTATCCAAGTGTAATAAAAGTATACCAACCAGACAAACACCAATTTTTACCAGATCTTGTTAATTGGATCATCTTCATAGATGCTTGATTTTGTACACTGAAAAACTCTAGAATAAAGGTTAATAGAGTTGTTTAGCTCCATTTCAACTGAAGATCAAAATTTATGATTGAACATGGAAAAAAAGTCCATATGTTGATGTTGTAAAGCCCTTATTGGGCAGGTGGAACATTCAGAAATTAACAAAGGTGGAATTTAGTTTTGTTGCCAGAATTTTTTTTTTTTCCTGAAATGGATGATTCTACATCTGATTTGGAAAAGAGCAGCTTAAAATGACTCTCTCAATATTAGCTAATTAGCTGAAGAGCAATTTAAATTACAAGTATTACTCTGTAATCACCACCCCATTTTCTGCAATACGTGCCCCTTTTTTACGGATCGTGACCTGCAAGTTGAGACCATACCTTGATTAGCTAGGAGACTTGTAATATAATAGCCCACATCCATAGACAAGCTTGTAAATATTAGTTTTAAGGCATGCAATTGTTTTCATAATCTGCTATTTATATTTTTGTAGAACAGGAATATCAAACCCATTTGGCCCTGCAGGTATCACAGGAATTAATGCTGCCACTGCTTGTCCAGCCATCAAATTTCCATATCTGTGGGGAGCTCAGTAGATCAGATGACATGGCTCTCAACTGGATAGAGCTGGGATCTTTGACACCCTTTCCGCAGAACTTAAAACAACATGCTAGATATTGTCTACAAACAGACCGAGCAGTACTTAGAATTTCACTACTGCTTGCAATTCATATTATGGTTTCTCTCCACAAACTACTTTCTGAAAAGATGGAAAAAACATCATAAGCAAAACACCAAACCCAAAAAACCCTGAACCACATCATCTCACCTGCAGACTGAGCACTGTAAAGAGAAGGATCTACAGCAGGGATATTCTGTGGAGTGGGTTGAATGGTATTATTTGCTACACCTACAAATCAGTGAAACAAAAGTAGAATTACAGCGTTACTTTTAATTATAGACTTAATGTCAGTTAACACAGTGGTTTTCCATATTACCTATAGTGCAAGCAAACCCTAATAACCTTTGCCTTACATAAAAAGAAAAAGTTTGGAAGAGTTTCAGAAATATAATGCTTTTTATAAATACTTTGTACCAATGCATGTTTAAATGTTTATATCTCATTTAAAATAAAATAAAAAATAAGGTTAGCTCTGGACCATGCTGTCACTGCTGCAAGATCTCAGCCCCGGAGCAGCTCTCTACCCAGCTGCATACCCTGCCAGTGCTGCTGGGGCTGGTCTTAATGGAAACCCTGGCCCTGTGCTGTCACTACCCCTCTGCTCCTGGGGTCCCCATGGAAACCGGCCACAGTGACGTGGGCATGGGCTATGGGAAATGGTGTCTGGCCGCTGGCCAGATCTGCCATTTTGTCCACCCCTGCATTAGCATCATCTTTGTTTGAAGTCATCCATGCTTTTGTTCTGGCAAAGAACAAAAGGTACACAACCCTGAATTAGGGTGATTGGTAGGTAGCTCTTAACTTTTTTGGACTTGAGACCCCACTCCTTAACTCAAAGAACACTTCATTGGACTCAAGGCACCACTCCATATCTGTTGTGAATTGAGAGGCACAGATTTCAGAAACTAGCTTATATATCATACTGTTTAACTCCTTGTAGGAAGGGCCAGACAGTGGGGGTGGAAGATCAGCCAGGCAGAGTCAAGCCTCAGCCTGACCCTATCTGTTTAGTTTATCTACTTATTTCCTCACATCTCATGACACCCTTCAAAGGATCTGGCTACACCCTGGTTGAGAATCACTGGAGTAGATGAATGGGCATCAACATGATATCAAACAAAAGAGCAGAAGGCTTGAGATATTACATCAGGTCTGATGGGACAAGAAATGGATCTGAATGGGGGGCTCTGAAGTATATAAACTGGTCTATCCTGGAAAAATTCAAACAGTTGCTGAGCTCCAACACAGCATTTCACACTCTTGTGCGCTTCTAGAAATTGGAATGGATTAATCTGACAGTGGGAGAAGTTTGTTCGCTTGTCAAGAAAATAACTGCACTATGCCCACATCAGGAGGATTGGTATCTTTTAGATTAGACAGTACTGTTTACCATATCTACTTGAAATGTGACTATACCTATTAGCCATATAATGTTATTAAAATATCTCTTTCAGAAATGTATTCCCAAAGACTTATTATTCATTTTATTAAAAAAAATCATTTTGTTACCAGTGTTAATTTAATTCAGTTCAATTCTAGTGGTTGTCTCCTTGATCTTGTACCATGAAAAAGTAAGGAGTAGCAAATTCACCTTCCATATACCATTTGTTATTTTGTATACCTTTATTATATCTCATTATTCATCTCCTCCATGAACTAAACAGGCCAAGTTGTTCTTCCAATTTCTCATAGTATCTTAGTATTTCCGTGCCTCTCATTATTTATTTCTGTTTTCTACCGCTGAACCATATCTATTTCTGCTACTTTTTTTGAGAGAGTGACCAGAGCTAAATGAAAATATAAAACTTGTCACACACCAACAACTTTAATAACAGATTTATAATGTTTCAGTGCTATATTTTCTAGCCTTTTTATATTTAACAATTTGGTTATGTTTTTTTTAACCGGCCGTTACCCACAGAGTAAATACTTGTATCAACCTGTACACAATGATTTGCTTAGAAATAGGAAAATAAATAAATTCTTGTCACCCTCCTTGTACCCAAAGACAGAACTAAGTTGACTCAGACTTAACAAAAACAACCACTTTCTGCAGAGACCCTAGCATAGAAGGCTTTATCCCTATAAGTTACAGTTCCAGCAAGGCCCAAGACAGACTAATGTGGAATAATAAAAACAACCCATATATAAAAAGTATTTAACATACCTGTGCTATGAGGTACTTCAGCTGGAGTGTTGGCTGGAGCATGTGCACCAGGTGGGATATGTATACCAGTGTAGTTACTAGTTGGCATGTCACTTGGTTCAGCTGTTGACGTTGACAGCTGAGACACTTGACCAGGTAGAACAGATAAGCCAACTTCTCTATCATCATCATCTGTTAAAATATGCAACAAAAATGTTTCCCTTCTCTTACAAGCATATAGAAATTACAGCTTATTGAAGAAAAAGTACAGCCCTTTAATTTTATAAAATCTTGTCCAGAAGGAAAGTTATAAAATGAAACAAAAATAAAAACAAAAATAAAATAATGATTTAGCAATGTAAAAATGCATCATGGAATACTGCCTGAGAACTTGCATCATGGAATATATTCTGGGAACCTGCACACATTCAGGCATCCATTTAAACCTTATTAAAATTTAAAGTAGCATGTGATCTCCTCTCTTAATACAAAACTCATTTTTCTGTTTTTTTGAAACTCTTAAGCTTTAACACACAAGTTACAGAAACGTTTGACACAATAATACTCTGATCTTCAGCTATAAGATCAATTGTATACCATTTCTCGCTCTCTCTCTCTCCTCTTGCATACTATTAGGCATTGGGGCTGTGCTAAATGGGCTGTATTCAACTCAGATTCAGCCTGAATTGGGGACAGTGATTCGATTAGTTGATTCAGACCACCGTCCCCAATTCAATTCAGCCGAATCTGAAGATTCAATGTCGATTCAGAGAATCAGCAATTCAGCCACAGACACAGCTTTTAAATCTTTTTTCTACATACCTCGAGGTACCAGGCACGGCTTATGAATGCTGCAATGGTGGGGCAGAGGGAGCATTTCACAGGAGCGTGGGAGGCCCCCCTGCGCTTGGCAGTGAACCCAGAAGTGCTTATGGTCCACTTCCAGGTCTTCTGCCGAGCACATTGGGAAGCCCCTCCAACTCCTGTGGGATGCTCCCCATCTGCCCCAGCACTGCAGCATTCATGAGCCATCTAGTACCTTGAGGTATGTAGAAAAAACATTTAAAGCTGTGTCTATGGCTGAATCTCCAAATCTTTCCAAATCTCTCTGAATCTATTTGGAGGGTTCCGATTCGATTCGGAGAGATTAAAGGGTCCTCTGATTCGATTTGGATTCGACCGCCAAATCAGGCCAAATCTCTTCTAAATGAAATCAGGGACCAAAGCTTCGCACAGCCCTATTAGGCATCAACAGCATTGATCATTACAGTCAGTCAATGGAACTGTATTGAAATGTTTGTCCTGTTTAATGCTTGAAATAAACAAGAAAACGTACAATCCGAGTTGATCAAACTAACACTATGAGGAAAGAAGTCCACTCATTTTGTCATCTTTTACAATAGCCTTTCTACTAACATATCCTAACATTCATGAAAGTAGAAATCAACCAAAATTGGTTTTGAACTGCTTTGTTAGTTTTAGACTAAGCTATTCTTCTTTATTATACTTTAAAACAGGAGTGGGCAAGATATGGCCCATCAGGCCATTCTATCTGGCCCGCAGGGCCCCTAAAAAAATTTAGAAAATTAATATTTCTCTGCCCCTGGCTGCCTGTCATGCGGCCCTTGATGGCTTGCCAAAACTCAGTAAGCGGCCCTCCGCCTGAAATAATTGCCTGCCCCTGCTTTAAAAGTATAAAACACTAAAACCTCCGTTTTTATTTTATTTTTTTTTAACATGCAGGTAACAGAAAGCAAATTCCTGAGTATTTTTAAGCTCCACCTCTCCTTCTGAGGCAGAAGTCCAGTAACAAGCTTTTAGGAGGGTGGGGGGAGGCTAGGGGTGTCAGGCAGGGCCGGCCTCCTGCCCAACACCTCATGCTGCCCATTCCCAGGTGAGGGACCCAAACCTGCTTTCAGCGGAGCATGCTAGCTCCCCACCCTGCAGCCAGGGGGCAAGCTGTGGGGGGGGCCTCGTCCCTTCCTCTGCGGTGGCGGCGCCCCTGGGGCTGCCAGCAGGCTGGGTGCTTCCTGAGCTCCCAGGAGCCCAATCCAACTTCCCCAGAGCTGGCTAGAAGGCAAGGGCCTGATCTTTTTTGCTCTGACAAAGATCAAAGTGAAGATCAACTTAAACACCCGATATATAAAAAACCTAACTTTTCAAATTAAAAATTTACACTTCATCAACTTATACATTGTGAAATATGGTAAATTAATAGGACTTAAGTATATGCATCAAGAGAATAATATATTATATATCCTTTTGTTCTCTGATTTTATCATAATACATAAGTTGATCATCTTACTGCTGTCTTCAAATTCTGTTTCAAAACCATTTGAAGGAATACAACCTTGTACGGCTGGTGGATATTTCTGGCAATACAGATCCTCCTGTATACCTACAATTTATAGCTTATAGTTAGTTTTTTTTACATAAAACCTTTACAGTTGTATTTGTTACACTTCTAGTTCAGATGCACACACAACAAAACTTGTAACAAGTATCAAATATTTTTATGAAACTCTAGCAGGAAAGTCCATAACACAATACAATTCCCTTGCTTTATCTTGTAAAGTTTACTTTTTTCTTTGTCTGCATCTTACAATTCAAGATGTGGTTTTATAAAGCTATTTCTGACACACAAACAAATATGTGGCAGATTTCTGGAAACCAAAGATGATCTACAGTTGCAAGGTTTTCACTTTGATCTTTTTTTTTTTTTTTTGCTAGTAACCTAAACAAGGCCATCTGGTTGACATTCATGGGAATAAAGTTAAACTGTATCAACACTGAAAACAAACAAACCCTGACAGTTAGAAATTGGCCTCAGGCATACTACTAATTACAAACTTGATAATTTAAAGAATTTTTAAGAATCCTTTCCAGTTACATTTTTTAAATATTATTAAAAAATTTTTTTACAAGCAAGTGGAAAAGAAAATTATGTTTAACATAAGCCACAGGTTTTCATTATGTACAGTTAATGAGCATTTTGAAAGCAGAGCTAGTTATATTGCCTGAAGTTAGGGCGATCCAACACTTCCTATTGTAAGACCCCCCCCCCACCGCCAGTTGCTTGTAATTCTGTCTAGTGATAACTATTCAGGCTCAGATTTTCCCTGCTGGGTGTCTGCATCAGAATGACAGTCAAATAACTGATTGATTGAGAAATACTCTGGAAGTACTAATATGGCTTCCATTACAGTAGCATCTCATTGTCTCATAGCCTTTTAATGCATTTCTTTCATAATATCTGTTTGGCTAGAAACAGATGTTGTCTTTGGAGCACGATCAGCTGTGTTGTGATGTGTCATGGCAAAACAGATCCAGTTCTCTGACATCTCATTGCCAGGGCTCCTGTCCTGCTGGGTCAGGTCCCTAACCCTCTCTGAGCTTCAGGGGCCTCATCCAGTGGGAAAATGGCCCAAGGTGCCATGTCCCAGAGCAGGGGCAGGCAATTATTATTTCGGATGGAGGGCTGCTTACCCAGTTTTGGCAAGCTGTCAAGGGATGCATGAGTAGCCCTACCCCTTGACAGGTGCCCCGCCCCCTGGTCACTATTTTGGGACCAATGTCCCAATGTCTTGGGACCAACGTCTCAGGGCCAGCACCAGTGGGACCCAAAGTGGGGCACAGGCTGGCAGCGGTCTATGAAGCTGGGCTGGGCTGCACCAGCAGGGAGAGGGGGGAGCTGGCCCGACTTCATAGAGCCCCTGCTGGCCAGGACCCTGTACTCCTGCCGCCCTGCTCTGAGCCCTGCTGGCACCCGCTCATTCCCAGTGCCACCCCAGCCCTTCGGTACAGGCAGGGGGCAGCGCACAGCCCCACGGCAGGGAATGACCTGGTGCTGAGTGTGGGGAAGAGCAGCCCCTCCCCTGCCCCGTGGCCAGTGCTCCCTGCTGCAGCTGCCTGCAGCCTGCACGGGGCTGTCCCAAGCAGGCACAGGCAGGGGGCGGGCCAGAGAGACAGCAGATGTTTGCAGCTGGCCCAGGTTCTGGGTAGCTGCTGACAGGTACAGAGTCCAGGCTGGGGTGCAGGGGCCAGGAGTAGGGCTGGGAGTAGGGGCTTTGGGTGGGGGGCACAAGCAGGGCATCCTGCCATGTACGCCCTGCCCTCATTTTGTTTTGAGCAGGCACAGCCAGTCCCAGGCAGGCTGCGAGTGGCTGCAGCACGTGGCACTGGCTACAGGGTGGGCGAGGGGCTGCTTTTCCCCCCCTGCGGTCAGCACCAGCTCGTAACCCACCCCTGCTGCCAGCCTGGACCCCATGACGGCTCCGGGCTCACGCATGGGGCTGCACACAGCGGCAGCAGCTGCAGCCTCCCCGCTTGCTGCGCCAGGCAGTGTTTGTCACCGCCGCCTCTGGGCTGCCCAGCCTGC
>NW_017729034.1:89079616-89098756 GCF_001723915.1 Gavialis gangeticus
GGGGGGGGGGGGGGGTGGCCAGCTGCTGCTGCTGTGCACAGCCCCACAGGTGAGCCCAGAGCCAGTGCAGGGTCCAGGCTGGCAGTGGATTAGATGGTGGTGCTGACCGCGGGGGGTGGGGGGAGAAGCGGCCCCTCGCCCACCCCATGGCCAGTGCCCCATGCTGGAGCCACTCGCAGCCCACCTGGGGCTGCCTGTGCCTGCTCACAACAGCCCTGTGTGGGCTGCAAGCAGCTGCAGCAGGGAGCGCGGACCACAGGGTGTGCAAGGGGCCGCTTTTCCCTGTGCTCAGCACCTGGTCGTCTCCTGCCCTTCCTCTCCCCCAACCCTTACCTGAGGTTCTGGCACAGGGCAGTCACATGGTCCTAGGCCAGAAGCCCCTGCTGGGGCTTTTGGCTGGGGGGGAGGGGGAGGGGGGCAGACAGGCTCTGCTGTTGTGGGAGCCTACCGGGCTTCCCCTGGGTCCTACTGCCCCTGTCTCCTGTCATTTTTGACAGGAGCCAAAGACAGAAAAATATTAATTTTCAAAAATTTTTAGGGTCCTGCAGGCTGGATAGAATGGCCATATTTTGCCCACCCCTGTCCCACAGGAATCCTTGTACAGGGAGGTACGTGGAAGCCAAGAAAAGCCCCACATGCAAAATGGAGTTGGAAGACAAACGAGTTCAGAGAGCTCAAGGTCCTAAGCAGATTGATAAATTAAACGTAGACATATTGCTGGGATCATCATATTCAGTTTTACAGTCCTCTTTTAAAGTACAAATCATTTAAAGGTAAACACTGGGACTTCTGTGGTTTTACAAACAAAAAAAGTAAAAAACTAGCTTAATGAACTAAACAGAATCACAAAAGTGTAGGGTTGGAAGGTATTGAAAGAGGTCATTTTATCCACCTCCCTCCCCTGCACTGAGGCTGGAAAAATATACTTAAACCATCCTTAACAGATGTTAGTCCAGCTTGTTTTTAAAATCTACAGCAACAGCCTATATATGCTGTTTCAGCACTTAACTTTCTTGTAATAAAGCCTTTCACAACGTCTGAGACTGAAATCATCTTTGTTTCAAATTTACCAGATTTCTTGTTCTGCTATATAAAAAATCTGTCCTAGTTGAAATTATTTAATAAATATACATCACGAGCCAAAACATACTTAAAAATCTAAACCTAATGTGAATAAATTGCTACCACTCTCTGTATACCTTCTTCAATAATGCCACTTTTGCTACCTACTTTTTAAGATTGCATCTATCTAAACTCTCTGTTCTGAAGATAGCAGTCTGCGCTTGAAAACACTGTAGATGTAACTATTCTAGAGTATTATAATAATCCCACAATGCAATATGTTTTAATTTAAAATGCTGGAATACATACCTACATAATACACACATTCCATTGCACTGACACATATATTTGTTTACTTAGTAAGTCAACATTTTACACGCTATCTCGTTGAGATATCCAAGAAACGTATAAAGATAAAATAGCTTAGAATTAAGTTAGGGCTTAACCTAAGCAGCCTGGGATACAAGTGTTGAAAACTTCTTTGCAAAACCTTTTTCCCTCTTTTTTTTGTGAAAAGGAACAAGCAACCTCACACACAAACCTCTAAAACACGTCTTCCCTACAATAATTTAAATTTCAAATCACTTCACTTTCTTATTGTGTTCCACTATTTATTAAAAACACATGGCTTCTACACTTCTCTAAGAATGCTGCTATTTAACATACTTTCCATAACTCAGGTAAAAACTCAAATACCTCTACCCTGTGAGAGTCAGGGTTCATTGCTTCTACAATTTGTTCCTAGTAAAGACAGCAAAGATTTCTTGGAGTTCTGTCACATAAATGGCTACAGTTAGTAAAATATAACACATATTCTTTGTTTTTTCAGGAGCTATTAAATATTTAAACTTTATAGTTTATAAATGGATTCTTCCTTACTGGCACAAAAAACTTATTAGATGACCCAGGAACTCTCCTGAATGACTCTTATTCTAACCATATTAATATATTAAGTCTGTCATTTTAGTTTCCATGGTTTTGTGGCATGCAGACAAAAGCCTCCATAAGTTCAACAGCAAAACTGCACAGAGAATGGCTATATTACTGTAAAAACATCTCTAAGAGTTACAGTATGGTTTTCAAGAATGATAGGGAGAATCACACTTTGGAAAAAGTATGGTAATTTGTCAAGCTACAGAGGGCTAGTTTCATTCTATTTAAACATGGACTTTTTCCATTTGCAAGAGAAGGAAGAAAGTGAGCAAGCAGAAAGGAATGGGGAAAGTCCAGCAGTGTGTTTGAACAATGATGCTTTTCTTTTTATGAGAGACAAAGCAAGAATTGACAAGGTTCTTTCTCCAGAATCTTCTACTAAATATCTATTTGAGTATGATCTTTGGCTCAATAATGCCTGAAATGTTATTGTACATGCACTTATCTGATACAAAGTACAAAAAGCATTTTGTCATTTTATTACCTGGACATAAAAATCTTTCCAAATGAATCAAAACATGTCACACAAAAATATAGCCTGCTAATTAGTAACATGTACTGCAAGCACCATTTGAATAGCAACTTATTAAAGGTTAGATCATCATCACTAAAGATACTGTTGCCATTAATTTACACTTGCTTACAACTGGGCAATGGGAATACAAATTCTTAAGAATAACAGAAGTGACAAGCAGTGAAAACTAGCGTTTTGAGTACAGCAGGAAGTGTGAAAAACTAAATTCTACTTTCCCTTTAGACTACACCTTTTTCTCAGGCCTTGAAAAAAAGTCACTTCCTCTCTTTATCTTTTTCCAAACTGCAAACAAAGGCAACATATTAAAACTTTAGACTATTGTAAGAACCAGTTGTTATTTGTACAACACTGAAGATGGAAAGTTATAACAGGAATATCTCACTTTGCTCAGAAGTCACACAACTTTATAGAAGCAGATGTGTTCTGTTGTGAACACTATCACTGTGAACTTGATGAATGCCAACTTAATTAATTTAAAGTTAAATCACTGTAAAATCAATGATAGTCAAACTAGCTGCATCATGATTTATACAATTGCATAGGCATCAGCATTTTAAAATCCTCAAGTTCAGTCAGGCTTAATTCTGCACAACTAAGCATCTAGTTTCAGTTAAACATAGATGTATTCTTTACCTCCTAAATGCATGCAGCTAAAGGACTGGATGCTTTGCTCCAGCTTGGAGGCAACTATTTAGTGGCAAGTGTAGTAAGTTCCACTGTTTCTAAAATGCTTAGGCTCCTTTGGGAGAAACGGAAACTACCAAAATATTTTTACAATTAAACTATCAGTTTGGCAATCGCACTGAAAGATGTTTACACGGAGCAGTGGCTAGCTTATAGGGGAGATTATTAGAGAAGGCCTACTTGGAGGAGCAGGAAGAGAGAGGCAGCAGATTTAAGAGATGGCTGGAGGATGTTGCAAAACCAGAGCCACTGCCACAGCCAGCTCTTCCTCTGCTTGCACCCGTGAGGTGTCTGTCCAGGCAGAACGCCCACTGTCAAGGCTTCCACCCAGGTCCTGGTTTGGCGCTGTGGGGACTGTGGCTGGCAGGTTTCTTCCAGTGACAGCCAGGTGAGGGAGTGCCCGTGATGTGAGCAGTGCCTCCTGGGGGTGTCCCTCAGGGAGCATGCAAGAGAGGTACAGGAAGAAGTGACCAGGCTCTGAAACACCCTCCAGCATGAGGAGTTCACCTACTGGATGCTGGAGATGACCTCTAGGACTGGAGAGGAAGGACTGAAAGGCAGCACTAGAGAAGGAAGAGGACATGAACTCCCAGGAAGGTGGAAGCTGGAAGGTTGTGATGCCTGGCAGGGGACAGGTCTTTATCCCCACCTGCAGTGGTTTGCCTAGAGAACAGATATGGAGCCCTAGCAACAGAGAAGGAGCATGTTCTGTCAGGGAAAGAGGCCAAGCCACGCCTCTCTAAGGTTGGGAGGAACGAGACCACTGCCACCGAGAGGAAGTGATGGGTGGTGGTGCTTTGGAGACTCCATTCTGCAGGCGATGGAGGCACCTGTCTGCAGCTTGTCTAAAGCCCAGATCCAAGATGTCACAGAAAGATAACCAAGATTCATCTGGCTCTCTGACTAATACCCCATACTGCTCATCCATGTGGGCACCAATGATGCTGCCAGGGACAATCTTGAGTAGATCAAAAGTGACCACAGGGTTCTTGGTGAAGGAAACAAAGGCAAAGGAAACAAGCTTAGGTGGTGCTCTCCCTTGATCCTTCAGAAGGGCCTAGGCAGGAGCAGACATATCCTGCAGATTAACGTCCGGGTGCACAGACAATGTCGCCAGCAGGGCTTTGGCTTCTTCAACCATAGGTTGTTCTTCCAAGAAGGATTGCTAAGACGAGACTGGACCCACCTGACAAGGAGAGGGAAGAGCATCTTTGCAGATAAGCCCGCTAACCTAGTGGGGAGGGCTTTAAACTAGGTTTGTCCTGAAGTAATAGGGAAGCAGGTGACCTGGAGTAAGCACAAGCAGGAGGGGGCAACAGGGGAGGCCGCCTCATTCTTTCTGAGAAAGTATGGCAGTCAACTAGTTACACCTCAGGTGTCTTTACACAAATGCATGGATCCTGGGAAACAAGCAGGAAGAATCTGAGTCCTTGCATAATCACTGAACTATGATTTGACTGTATATGCATTAGACAGCTTGTATGACTGAAGTACTGTCTTGGATGAGTATAAACTGTTCAGGAAGGACTAGCTGGAAAGAAGAGGAGGAGAAGTTGCTTTTTAAGTATGCAGTTTTTGGCTGGGATGACACAGTTGGGGATGGCCCTGGTTTGAACAGGGGGCTGGACTAGATGGCCTCATAAGGTTCCTTCCAACCTTAATTTTCTATGAGTCTATGAATACGGGTTCCCATAAATATTTATTAAAATCACTTGTATTTTAACATTGTGTTTTGGAACCACTGGGACTGTACATAACTTACTCGTGTGTCAATCCTTCAGGTTGTTCATGCTTATTTTTAAAAATGTATGCTAATCACGTACTGCCAATTAAGAGTAAACTTAGGTTACAAAATCAGTTTAGAAATTAATTAACACTACAGCAAAAAGGAATTGTTTTGCATACATAAATGAGAAGGAAAATGGGGACTGTAACTTATACATAAACAGAGAAGGGAAAGGTTTAAGCAATTTTTGAAATCTGAAAGCCTAGAAGTACCAAACTGTGCCAGGTAAGATTAAAATTACAATAAAAGATTTTAAAAATGGCCAGCCATAGTTTACCTAAAAATGCAACAGATAATATGCATATTTTGACAACTGCCAGGAAGAAGCATTTTCCCCTCAGAATTTTTCATTGATTGTGTTTTCCATGTATGACTCCAAACAGTTATTCAGGTATACAATCATTGTGGAAGGGATATAAAACTCTATGATTCATGGCATAAATTAATGTCTAATTCAAACAGTCTTAAGAAAAACTGATTCTTAGGAGTAGGTTATCCACAAACTATCTTAAGTATATACATTTTCCCAAAAATCAGGAACAGCAGTTTTTCTACTATTATTATTTACATTCCTTTGAAGAATCATCTAGTGACTACCACCTGGAGTAGCATCCTTTATTTGAACTCAGACCAAGCCTGATCTTTTCTGAACTGTAGGTTATTCCTGTCCTCCCTTCCCACTTCAGTATACAGGAAAGAGGAGTAAACAAAAAAAACCAAGACCATAATGAAGATTAATAATAATAAAAAAAAATTAGTCCCCTACTTTTTAACACATTTTTAACTAAATAGAAACACGGAGATACTATTTTTAATGTCAATTTTCTAATCATACTTCAGAATCCACAGCAGAACAAGGTAAAGTCTAAATAATGAGTGTGCATCTTGGTACCAAACACTACAGAATTTAAATAGCCACTTGATAAACTTCAAATCATAGAAAAGCAGGCCTGAAAGGAGGTCATCTAGTCCAACCCCCTGCTTGAAGCAGGATCATCCCTATTCAAACTATCACGGACAAATCCTTGTCCAAATATTCCTAAAACTACACACACAACTGTCACACAACCACAAGGCATAACACCTGCCATAGGTAAAGAAGAGGGACAACAACATACAATGTCCTGCTGCCAGGGTGGTTAGACTATGCTTGAGGGATCCAAGGAAGTGTGTCACAGAATTTACCACTTCAATAGCACTTACAGTTATTTTGAATTTTAGTGGTTTCACTAGCAGAAACATGGGGAAATCATGCATTGTACTATGCTGAATTGTATGCAGCAAAAGTATTTGCTTGTTACTGGAACTAATTGAAAAACCTATTCCAGGACAATTCATTTCCATAAAATTAACACTTTTAATCTTTATCATAATCAGAGTTTCAAACTTTAGTTCTGGAAATGCAAGATTTTACTCCAAATAGTGAAAAATTACCATAACTGCCAGCATTCTTACTCCAACACAAATGCATTCATTTGCTAAATCATTCTAAAAGTTTTAAACATTTTTTCCTTAGTGAACTCCAAAGTTTTAATGACAATCAAATCACTCTAGTTGTTTGGAGCAAAGACTAGAGGCCAGATACCATCTCTTCTGTGACGGCATAATGGAGCTCTAACAGGGCTGAAGAGGAATTGGTTTTTTTTTAGCTCTTTGTTATTCCTGGTTTAGCTGTGATGGGAGGGTGGCGGAAATCAAGTGTAGCCATGGTGCAACGCTCTATGGCTATTCTGAGCTGCAGTCAATTGGGAGAACTGACTAATTGGTCCAAAAGCTGCTGCTTCCAATGCTGTTTTATTTGGCATTCAATAGTATTCGGATAAAAATATGCTTTGGGAGTGAGGTCATCTACTGACCAGGTCAGAAATTCCTACTGTTTTTGGTTGCTCTTCTTCTAGACCCATGACTCTTTCCAGCTTGGATGCCCAATGGCCCAGCTTCAACAGGAGGATGCTCTCAGCCCTGCCAGAACCACAGCCAATGGATGCTTTGCTGGGAAGTGAGAGAGACAGATTCAAATCCCTTCGGACTAAACAGGTCCTAGAAACTTTGTCTCTGTTTTCTGGAAATTAAACTAAAGGGTGAGTGTGTTGACCCTCTTCCTCCTCCTCTTCAAACTAGTTATTGTGGCTGCTTGCAGACATTAACCCCCACCCTCCAAAAAAGTGCTTTACTGGAAGCAGCAGTACACTACTTTGACCCAGCTTAGCAGTGTCTACATAGATCAGGTGCTTCAGTGGGGCTTTTTGATGCTTTTTATCTGAAGCTGATTCAATCAGCTATTGGATAAAAAAAGCCATACAAGCCCTACTAAAGCTCCTGACCTATACAGACGATAGGCAAGCCAGGTCCAAATAACACACTACTTCTTCTGGGCACATGCTGGGCTCAGTGTGGAAGTGTATGAAATTTCAAGTGCTGTTTTCTGTTTTGTTTTTAATATCTGTGAGCAGCCTGTTTGTCTATGACTAAGTCTCAGGGAGCTTTGGGGAATTTGTTTGCATCTTTATATGGAACTGAATCTCAGACCTTACGTGGAGTTAGATACCCAAGTAGATCACTTTTGAGCATGCAATGTAGACCAAAATAAAGTTATGTAAGGAATCTAAAAGTCTTAACAGTTTGATGGCAGTTGTGTTTCTGATAAATGCCGCTTAGACATGAGAGGTGGAAAAGGAGCTGGAACATTCAGAGTGTGCGCCGCTTCTGTAAGATGAGGTTGTCGTTAATTAAGTCATCAGACCATCCAACCTGTTGGTGATATTTTATGTGAAATAGAAAGTGTGTACCATAATCTTCCCCTTCCATTCCAATAGGTCCAGGTTGAGGAGTCTCTCCGTTCCTTAAGCAGTTATGAATATATGCAGCCTTCCATCTAGAATACTTTCTGTGTTGGACATTCTATAGGATGTAAAAAAGAAAAACATAAAAGTGTAGTTTGTATAGTCTGTTTTCTGTGACTTTAACATCTTTTATGATTTGTGATCTTCAAACATTGTATTTAGTATGATTTAGACTTTCCACTGCATTCCAAAATTAAACAATAAACACCACAACCATAACAATATTAATTTTCTCTACAATCACTTGATACCACTCTAAACATAATGGCTAAGATAAAGTAAATCAATTAACTGATCCCACTTGCATGGGATCTCAGCAAGAGGTGAAAATTTGAGACATCTTTCTGAGTGCACCACTCTTGAGTGTAAATATGGAAAACATAGTCCAACTATGTCAATCTCATGCAAGGCAGTACCATACCTACATTCTAAGCAAGCTCTGAACACAACAGCTTCAGAATCAGAAGTACACAAGAGTTACTTCAGTACAGTACCCAGATTAATGAACTTAGCTCTATTGAGATGAAGTGCTTAGTAACCTAGATACAATACCACACTAACAGTTATATTATTTTGGTTCTGAGGTTGGTTCATGCACAGCTAACACTGGGAATCTCTGCATGGCTCTGCCTTAGGCCACTGGTACTCAACCTCTAGCATGCATACCAAAGTGGCCTGTGGAGCCATGATATCCAGCCCATGGGGCTCCCCACGGGTGGGGAAATTTGGCGGCAAGGGCGTGGTGGCAATGAATACAGCCACTTCCTTCTTGCTTCCAAATTCCTAAACTCCATACCCTAAGCCCCGCTGCTGTTGGATCAGGGCCAGGCCAGGACTGGACCCCACACCCTTACCACCACCACCACAGTTAGGTCAGGGCATGGCCACACTACCCCCTACCCCACTCACCCCTACAAGGATGAGATGGGGTTGTACCACACCCCCTCCACTCTCTGCAGCTGGGTCCATGACTCCTGCTTCTCTCCCATCTCCCCAAATGAGCCACATCAAGCTCCCTACCTCCACAGGGCTGAGTTGGGGCTAGACTGGCCCCCAAACCCTTCTGTACAGCCAGATGGGGCCCCACCATCCCAGGCACCAGATCCAGACCACCGTAGGATCTGGGCTGCAGATGAATTGGGCACTACTTATCCAGCCTGCCAAACAAGAAAGGTTGACCACCACTGCCTTAGGCCACTGCAGGCATACCCCAGCATGCTGGACAGCTCTATGGATATGCAGAACAGACAGTCTTTTTATAACAGTTACTATGGTAAAGAAATAAAAGAAAACAATACATCTCTATAACTTTTGAAGAACTTGTAAATAAGATTTCTCATTTCTAATAAATTTCAAATACTTATCTGTCAAAAAAATAATTCTGGACTTTTATAATACAGTATTTCCTCAAATAAGCATTTTACAATAAAATGTTTCTCCTAAAAATGGCTTGCATCTTAAATATGAATAAAAAAGTAAAATGTACTTGTATAGACCATCCAGAAAAAATATCCTTGTGTGTTTTTTATTTGATACATTACTTTTTTATGCAAGTATTTTTTGTTATATAGACATAAAATTTCAAATTCTAAATAGACATTTAGAAGCAAGCACAAACTTATAAAAGGAATCTGTGGTTACAGTCTGACTTGGAACTTCTGGTGGGTTAAAAAACTGTAAGTTTTGCTTTAGTATTTTATAATCAGGGATCCTGGTTTTCTGTGATAAAAAATGGCAGATTCTCTGATAAAACCCGCCCTGTGGGGGGCCTTTAATGGCAATCTGTCGCCTTGCTCCCCTCTGCCTCACCTGGCGCAGCTGGGGACAACACGCCAGGTTGTGCCTGTGGGGCTACAATGGCCCCACAGGAAGGAAGCAGCGCAGGAACTCAAGCCCGCATCCTGTCCCCCGCACAGATCTGCAGGTGTGGGACCCCCTGCCCTGAGAGTGAACAACACGAAGTGCCTGGCTGGCTCAACATCTCCCTGCTCCCAGCTGGCACCTCCATGTGCTACTAAAGCCACTTCAGTTTCACACGCCCCTGGCTGGGCACTCTGGCTCCAAGTGGGGAGATCTGGAGCCAGTTGGGCACTCCGTGCATGTCCCCAAAACCTCCCCGCTCTCAGCCCCCAGCCAGCTTCCACCCCAGCCCTGCCCCACAACCCCCCAGTCCCCTGCAAGCCCCACTTACTACTTCACAGGTTCCAGGAGGAAAGTGAGCCTGACCTAAGCCTTGCAACTAACTAAAAGCCATAGGCCCCGCCCTTCTGCCTCTCCCTCCCCCTCTGGGCAGGCTTGGGGCTTTCCTGCCCTTTTTGCAAATAGCTCTTGCAGGCTAAAACTCTACCAGCCTGCAAAAGTCTTTGCAAAAGCGAGAAACCTGTGGGTTTCTCTGCTAAAAGAGAAAATCCGTGTTCTCTCTGATAAAACCAGGAAACCCTAGATCCCTGTTTATAATGTCGCTAGAATCAACAAATGAAGAAGTTTTGTTGCATAGTTGCTTATCTTTTAGTTCTGTGTACATGCATAACACCAAACAACAAATTCAACTCTGAGTAACTTGTCACAAGGTCAATGGTGAAATATTTCACTTCTAAGAATGTTAAGATGTGCCATACTGGGTCAAACTGATGGTCCATCTAGCCCACTATCCTGTCTCAGTGGCAGGGATGGATGCTTTAGAGGGAAAGAACTGAACCAGATATATCTAGACTAAGAATGACCTATCCCCTATTCATTACTTTCCCTGGAATCCACCAGTATTGGTTCAGGCATACCACTGGAAACATCTCCAACCATTCTATTCAACACCTATTAATAGAGCTATTATGCATAAATATGTCTAATTCTTTTTTGAAACTGCCTCCACCACCTTCTATGGTCTGCTTCCACCACAACTTGTGGAACTGATTGCTACAGGTGAACTATGTGCTGAATAAAAAAGTACTCTGTTTCAAACCTGCCACCTAATTTCAGTTCTGGTTCTAGTATTCTGGGACTTAGTGAACAATAGTTCCCCGTTCACTTGGTCCATACCCTTCATGATTTTATACATCATCTCTCCTCTCTCAGCCTCTCCTTTCTAAACTGAAGAGGCCTAGCCTAGTCCTAGTTCCACTGGGTATAGGAATTGCTCCACACCTCTGATCATTTGGGTTGGTATCCTCTGTATCTCTTCTAATTCTACTATATCTGTTTTGAGATGTAGACACTAGAACAGCACAAAAGATTCAAAATGTGGATGCACCATGGATTTCTATAATGGCATGATATTGTTCTCAGTTTTGTTTTCAATTCCCTTAATAATGCCCAACATTTTATTGGCTTTTTTGCTCACCACTGCAAATTGAGTTGATGTTTTTAGAGAATTACAAGTAAGTTATTTCCTTAAAATTGGTAATCACCTACATGTATAGGCATAGTGATATTACTGAAAAAAGTGATTTTTTTTTCTGGACTGAAATGTAAAATGTGTGTATTTTCTCAGTATCTGTTTGTGATTTACAAGGACAAATTGGGTGAATAATAATAATTTCCTATTTAATTGGAAGAATGTCTATATTCAAGTCTATTCTATTCAACATGCCTTTTAATTCTCAACAGCTTTAAGCATCTTATATGCTCTATTTATATCTAAGTGAAACTTTTTTTTGGCTTTCTTGGCTAGAAGTGACTTTTTTTTGTTCAATCTAGTTTATGCCAACATAATTCATGGCTTTGCTTCTTCCAGAATGGCTTTCTGCAATGACCTTTACCCACATAGTTCTCCTTGAAGAAACTTCCCACTTGGAAGCCTCAGCTAGTGATGTATTAGGCTGTCCAAATGCTCAGTAGTATTAGCTACAGAAAACAGGCATCATTTCATCAGCTGGTTTCCTAAAAAATTGGAACAAAAAACTAAAGTTGATGCAGGTCTATATGTATTGGTTCCTGTTTATGGGAAAGATTGCCACCCCTTTCTGAACCACCATGATAGCTGATATTGCCTCATCTGAGTAACCTTTAGGAGTATAACAACCTATTACTCTTAGTCATTAGGAAGCACTCGACACTAGAGTTCACTTCTACTTCTGGCATCCTAGTAGCTTTTAAAACAGCAAAAGGCTCATCTTTTTAGAGTTTCTGGTGGCTAGCTGATGGGTGCGTAGCTGTACTGGAAGCTCAATTTAAACTTTCTGAGTTAAAAGAACTTTTGGGCTGGGGATGGAAATTCATATAATTGACATAAATGATCAGAAACCAAATTAAATCTGTAAGACAACAGGGCTAGGGACAGACATTACACATAAACCAGTTTAAGTGATCAGAAATTGGTTTAAACCTGTCACAGAACGTAAGTTCAGTGCACATAAACCAGTTTCAAAAGGGCTAAAACTGGTTTAAGATAAACCTGGTTGAATGTAGTATCAGACTTAACTGACTTGGATCAAACTAGTTTATGCAATGTCTGTCCCAGACCCCTTCCTGGTTTAAATTAAATCAGAGTCCCTCAGTATCCCAGATGCTTTGCAGCCCTGGGCTGTGCTACCTGCTCCAGGAAACAGGGTTGGCCCTGCCCCTCTGCTCCACCAGCCAGAGCTCCAGTGGAGACTGCAGGCACAGCAGGATCTGCCTTGCTTCTCCCTGCTCTACCCCGCTCCTTGTTGCATGCTGCTCAAGCAGGGATTCCCCCTTCCCTCCCATCTCCCACAGCACAGGTCCCAGCCCCATGGACCCTAGGCACGTGGTATGCTAGCTAATTCTGAGAGAACACGCGTGTGAGTGTGTCCAATTTCACTGGGACAGAAATACAGAACAGTGTCCGCTTAAGGCTTTTTGGAGCTAATTAACAGGTTAACTGGTAATGTTCCTCCATTCCTTCCTTGGAAAAAGCTGCTTAAGAAGAGCTTGGACTAATAAGAGAGGCTTTTTTGTTGATGGGTAGATAAACGCTGTTGTTATCAGCCCCCTGCTGGCTCCCTTGCCTGTCAGGTTTGCCGACACTATGAAGAAGCAGGAAGAGGGGGATTGAAAAGCTCAGTATCATCAACAGATGCATGCACTGCACACCCCACCCCCTTTGCCTCAGAGTACTAGCTGGGGGCTAGCAACACTCCTGCCCCTTGAGCAGCGAGCGGAAAAATGCCTGGGACAGTGCAAGCAGGGTGAGGATTTAAACCCCTCCCTAAGCAGAGTGTCCTGCTGGGGATCAGCGACACCCCCCTCAGCTCAGCACTGTGGAAGGGAAGGGAGAGCCTCCCCAGCTTCTAGCCCGAGCCAGTCCAGATGGAATGTTCCTCAGTCCAGAGGGAATGTTCGTGCAATTGCAAACCGGTTCAACCTAGGCAGGTTAGACTAACCTGCAAAGATTGAATCAATTCAGGGTCAGACTTTTTGAATGTCTGTCCCTAGCAAAGAAGTTCAGTGCACATAAACCACTTTAAAAATGGCCAAAACTGGTTCAAGATAAACCTGGATGGATGTACTGGCAGACTTAATTGATTTAGGTTAAATTGGTTTATTGAACTTCTGTCCTTGATCCCCTCCAGATTCAAGTTAACTTACAGTCTTCAAGCATCCCAGAATGCTTTGCAATCTCTTCCACAAACCACACCCCCCAGAGGGTGGGCGGGCTAGCCTTTGCCTAATCTTTCTGCTCCAGCTGAGCAAGGAGGTGTGCTCTAGTGCCTCCCCAGTTTCTGGCCTGGGCCTCTGCAGGCATTCAAATTTTAATACCTGTTCATTGCTTATTGGTTCAGCTTAGACTAAGCTACAAAGATTGAACTGATTTAGCCTCAGGCTTTTTGACTGTCTGTACTTAGCCTTGGTGATAGGTGCACTTTATTAACATAGCCCCTTCTTCCTCTAGAAAATAAAGCAGCACCATCCTAACTCAGAAGTGTGTGTCCAGACAATGTTAAGAAGAGAATAACGCTGAACATTTAAGCCTCTGCCTTTCTTTTTCTCTCCCTCCTTGCAACACCACAACTACATTTTGTGGGAAATTTTCCACAACTTAGTTAAGTAGAAGAGAGGATTAAAAGAAAATGCATGATGCCTAAGGAAGTGGCACATAATAGCTTGCACATGGTAAAACAATTTAAATTATGTTCTATCCATAAAATGTTATTAACAGGATGGAGTAAAACTTTTAAAACAACCAAAACCCTCACAAAACTAGAAATAAGAAACATATGCACTACAATGCAAAACATATAAACATAATTACAATCTTAGGCACTACTTGTGATTTCTTTTCAAAGTTTATTCAGTCTGGCTCCAGATAATTCACCCAGGTTCTAAATTTCTCAACAGATCTCACTAATTTTGACTAACAAATTTTAATTGTAAATAGGATTTATGTGAACACCAAAGTAAATAACAACAGCACAACAGACAGAATTGTTAATAACCACTAAAAAGGTAAAAAGCATCTAGTTATGCACAAGGTAAACTCAATGCAGACTATTTTAATTTAAAAAGTTAGGCTGTATTGCAATTTGTTTCTACTTTCCCAGGCTTGTTTCTCAGCAACTTTTTGTAAAACAGAGGCCTGCAACATTTCTCAAAATGAATTCCACTACTTGTTTCTAGCCAGAGATAAAAACTATCATTAATGCATTTTATAAAACAGCGTACAGCTGAGTCGCATCTTACACAGGGGTTACGTGCTGAAGTCAGTGCATAAGGCGAAAATCACATACAGCTAAAATCACCCTTCCCGCCGTACTCCTCACCCCTCTCGTCCTCTGCCGCATCGTCCTGCCAGGGCAGCCAGTTGAGCGTGAGCGAGCTGCCGCCCCCCAGCTGTGCAGGCACATGCAGGCAGTACCACGCGGTGCCACACTACACATCGTGCCCTGGCCGGCACCCGGCAACCAGCCCCAGCAGCTGAGTGCGTATGGCTGAATTCATGTAAGTTAAATACGTGTAAGATGTGACTCAACTGTACAAACTGTTGCATGGTTATATTTAATGTGCAATAGTAAGAGCCTTTTTTCCCCACAGATAAGTTTCTTTGTAAACACTTTGTTGCATGAAGGGCCAAATGCAGTAATGATACTTTCTACTGCTTTTGACACAGCTCCTACAAGTGCTCATAAAATTACTGAAAAGGCTTGGATGGTGGAAATAAAAGCTAGAGAGAGAGAGAGAGAGAGACAGACATACTTAGCCATTTCAGTTTGAAGCCAGGCAAAAGGCAGGTTAGTGATGGATATTAAAGACTGACTAAATCAGAGATGCATAACTAAATCAGAGATTTCATGAACCCAAGCTCACATCATCACATACTGCGAAAAGACATGCACAGAGCAGTCTATCACACAGAGTTAAAGCTACAAGCATTTTTGCTCAAATCATAAATACAAACACTGATTAGAGAAGAACATTTATCATTTCTTAGAGAATATTCAGTCAAGATATAAGTGGTTTTAGAAAAACTCAACCTAAAGATTACTTTTAATAGAGTTTATTTTCCAACGGTAATTTGTAAGACAACTTTAACATGATCTAAAAAGGATTTAGCAAGATCTGTAGGCAAAGAATTTGATCATTTTTGGCCAAGTTGTATGTTATATGTATCCACAGTAACGAAGTCTACAATTCTACTACTGAGGACTGGAACCCTGACTTTGCTGTCCAGAAGAACCTTCAGTGTTGTTCCTCCTTCTATATGGATTATGAATGTCCCTGAAATGAATGGGTTTTTTCTATATTTGCAGTAGTTAAAAAGCAAAAGGGAAGAGAAGATAATTTACTCTGACATATTGCTGAGGCATTAGGCAGTCAGCAGTTTTGATCTGCTACTCTCTGGCAGAATATACAATCATTGAGGCACTGACCATCTGGACCCAGTCTGGCCTTTGGATTCTGTGACAATGGTCTAAAGGGTGGGAATAGTAGATCTTGAGGATGCTAGGTCTTGGGCAGCCTCCACTACTCCATACTCTTGCCAAGGCATACATGTTGAAGGTCTTGGTCTGATGGTCACAGGACTCCATACAAGCAAATTCATCAGGTACCTGACTAGACCTCTTCTGTGTACATTATGATCCAGAAGATCAACAGTTGCCTACTATATAACATAAACCACTACTATGTTCATTCTTAAACAGATCTGCATGTCTATGTAAAACATTTTCTATGAGGACCCAGTCTTCATTTAAAGCTAGCAAGAAACAGAGAATCCAAACAAACCCTTTGGTCGTGTATTCCAATGGTTAATCACCCTGCTTCCCCACATGAAAAAAAAAATAAATCTCCAATATGTATTTGTCAGGCTTCAATTTCCAATTACTGATTCATAGTATGCCTTTTTATGTTAGATTAAAAATCCTCTTAGCACCTGATATTTTTACCTATGATGATATCAATGCATTAAGTCACATTTCACTCTTCTTTTAAGATGCATCTGTTCCGCTTACTAAATTTACTACAAGGCATTTTCTTCACCCTTACATCATGTTCTTTGTGCTCTTCGATATCCCCTTTACAATTTAGTTTTTGAATCGTGGATACGTGAGACTGTATCCTAAGACTGTCTTTACCCTTTCAGTATAGAGATAAAAAGCACTTCCTTACTCCTAGTCTCTTGTATGCATGTCTAAGCACTGCAGTAAGCCCTTTTTTGCCACTGGGTTAAATTTCCAGCTTTTTTGTCCATTGCAGTCCCTAGATCCTTCCCAGAGTCACTCCCCCCACCCACCCCTTATAAGAATAGTTTGCATTCCTTGTTCCTACACATATTTCTCTGCTTTGGCTGCATTTTGTCTGAATAAAACCAAGATTATCAAACAATCTAGATCACTCTGTATGCTACCTTGCCCTCTCCACCTATGTTTGTGTCTTACACAAATTTTTATTAGCACTGGTGCTGTCAATACTTCCAGATCATGGATAAAAGTATTGAACAGCAGTAGCCCTAATGCTGACTCTTGTGAAACCCCTCTAGAAACAACCCATTTCCTGACAGTCCCCCAACGGCTATTTTTTGGATATCTGTCATCCCAGTCTGGATCCCTTTATTATGCAGTCTGTTGTTCTATTATACTATTGTTATTTCATAGAGCTAGCTGTTAAACAGGATGTCAGTATTAAGTCAAATGCTTTGAAAAGTCTAAGAAGTGATCTTTATAAACTAAACTCGTAATCTCAAAGAATGAAATCAGGTCTGCTTGCCAAGCCCTATTTTTCCTAAAATGATGCTGATTAGTATAAAACATTAAAGTAAGAATATAATTAACCAGCTGAATTCTGTATCAGTTTTTTTTTCCCTGGGACGTGTGTCAGGCTAGCAGATAACAAGGCAATTGTCATCTTCATTTCCCTTTTCAAAGGCACACTATTCTCTATTCCAGTCTTCCAAAACGTCCCTAGTTTTCCAAGATAAAAAATTAGCAGCAGCAGGCTGGAGATCTACTCAGTTAATTTTTTAACTCTTGCGTGCAAGTTATTTGGGTCTGTTAACTTAAATATTTCTATCTTGGAAAGGGAGCATATTAGTGGAGCAATGAACAAATCTCATTAAAAATCTGGAGGTTTAAGTCTGAGTCTTACTCTGAACTTTTACCTAAAGCTGCCTTTAGATCAACTTAGCTGTACCTGGTTCTTTTAACTGGGGAGCTCAAACATGGTCAGACCTATTGTCTCATCATTCCCTTGCCTGGCACCAGCAATAGAAACTGCCATGAGTAAACCATGCTATACCTAATTCACCACCCAGGCTTGGGATGGTCCTTTGCCTTTTTTTTTTTTTGTTCCTGTAAGAGGTTGATAGCATGCCACCTAGAGCAGCATTATCTTCCTGTTGAAATGTTAAGGTCTCGTCCTTTGGAAAATCACCTGCCACACCTTTGATGTTATGAGAAATGTCCAAGACACTCTTAGGGAGACAAATGAGTTTGTTAAGGCTTAAGATGCTGGCTGATCTTTGCAGGGCTCCACCATTCCCGTACCCTGCCCTAACCGTACCAGATGTTCTGGGCGTGTTGTTACTCACCTATGATGCTGATGCTCTGGCCTCAGTCTTAAGAACCCCTGACCGGAGTCTCTCTCTTAGTTTGGCTGCTTGCCCCGTTCTTCCTGCATGGGTCCCAAGAAAGCTATTCCTTCCTTCTGATCCTACACTTACCTTCAGGGTTGGGACGGACCCGCTCTCTCCTCGGGTGTAATCTTCTTCCAGATTCCCAGAGTGGTTATCTTCACCCCCTGGGACTGGACTCACCGGCTGAGCAGCAGCCTTTGTTCCAGTGCCAGTTCTCCCCATCCGGGTAAACTCTTTGCCAGACTTCATCAGGTAAGCCAGGGAACCGGAGCTCCCCCTTGAGCTCTGGGGTTGGTTCTCCACCTGTGGCCTCTTACCGGTCTCCTGTTCTTCTCTTCGTCTCTTCTTCTCTTCACCCGATGACTGAATGCTCCCTCAGCGTCCCTTAAACCTCCCTCTTCCCCAGCTGGGTCGGCCATGGCAGTCTCTCATTCGCTGTCTGCCTGACTCAGCTGTTCCTTCTTTCTCTCTTTGACATGGTTTTCCTTCTTTTTCCTTGGTCATGCCAGTTTCCTTTTTCTGGTTTCGAACCCTGGTAGCTGGGTTTGCTGCAGTAGCCTTTGATCTGCCATGGCCCCAGCCGGTTCCTTTGATTGTTTGAGGCACGGTGCTTTTCTTATCCGGGCTCGCTGCAGTTTCTCCTGCTTCTTGGAGTACGTTCATTTTCTTTGTTTCCTTCCTGGCACTCCCATGGCAGGGTGTTTCGGGCACCCTGTCACAGTTCCTTTTAGATCTTAACATCCTTGTTAGCCACTACTGGACTGGAAAATACATCATCTGGCTCCTTTCCAAATACAATTTTTTTTGCTTTTTCTGCAGCTTCATTCACAATTTTACCATCTCTATCTAGAAATGGGAGTATTCCATTGTTAAGATTTTTTTCCCCAACTCCTTATTGGTCTCAGCCTGGCCAGTCAGAGAATCTTCCTCTGATGTCTTTATCTCCCCCTATGAAATTTTCTTCACTTCCTAACTACCAATTTGCATTGATTGCTATGTCATTCTCCCCCACCCCCTGCTTTTCCATTTTTCTAATGTCTTTTTCAGGTTCCATGGCTGACTTCATTTTGCCACTGCTACAAGAATGGATTTCTCTTGGGGTTTCCTCTACATATCCTTCGTACCTTTCCATCTTCAGGTGCAGAAAAGTCCTGCTAGAAACTGACATATTTCTCCTTTCTATAGGAGAAATTTGAGTGACCCATGTCACCCATCAGACTTGCTTGTAGAAAAATATACAATTGACACAAGTTGGGGGTCTGGGGGGGGGGGG
>NW_017729034.1:89098946-89109097 GCF_001723915.1 Gavialis gangeticus
TGGGGGGGGGGGGGTCGAGATTTTTTAACCCTTAGAAGACCACCCTTTTAAGCAGTTGCCATATCCTGGTAGTCTTACTATCAGGGTCCCCTCTTCTTCCCAACTTCCCTTGAGTGCTTTGATTCTTTAGATTTTCACTCTCATTTACTCTACTTTTACTTGCCTGGGCCCAGGCAACCCAAGAAAATTCTGGCTGAAAGGTTCCAAGACATTAAATTGCATAAAAGACAGCTCCTGTGAGCAACTAACATCTAAAAGCCTTTGTGGGACCAGCAATGCTGTTGCCAGCTATGAATATCTGGTTTACATGATCTCAAGTGATTCAAGATGTCAGTACTTCAGATGATTATTCTCTACTGCTTTGATAGTTCTTCGGCTACAGAGGCTCTATTTACTCTTCCGTTTGCAGTTAGCTTCTAAGATCAATCGATTTCTCTGGAAAATGGCTGGCGAAAGTTCATTTAGAACTTATATGCATGGGTATGACAGAAAAAGGCTTAGCTGTTTATTTGAGTTTGCTTGGAGGGAGGAGCAATATTCCAAGCATCTGGACTACAGAAGGTTGGAAAACACAACAAAACAGCATTGTTTACTTCTCATTAGATGCAAGTCAGATAGGCTGGTTATGTCCCCTGACTGGATAAAATCTAACACTTACAATCAAATTTCCCATGTGAAAACATCAAAGATTTTCATTAAAGTCAATGGGCTTCTTTCTACTAAGATATACCTTAAGACAATAGTTTTCAACAGAGGTGTCACAGCACCCTGGGATGCTGTGAGATCCTTTAAAAATGCCACAGGATAGCAGCACCATTAAATGTACAAACACATACAATGATTCACAAGATAAACCCAGAAACTTCAAAAACGTTCTGACCTGTGTGGTGTTCCCAATTTTTCTGTGACAGACTTGTTCTATTATTTTTCCACAGTCAAAACATGAGTGAAATAGGGTGCTGCTAAATTCAGAAAAGTTATGGATGGGTATCTTGAGTCTAAAAATGTTGAGAGCCACTGACTGTCCTAAGTGACATCAAGTCCTTTTTTCTAATTACTGGAGGTGGGCATATGTTGGGAAAAATCAGGAAAAAAAAGCCAGCAACAGCAAGCAGAATTCTATCCAACTGTCTAGTCAGACACCTATAATAGTAAGACCTTCTACCCAAATACTTTTGACAATTTCCATTCAGACAGAATCCCCCATGTTTACATTTAGAACTTCTGCTTTTGTTCCCCTCCCTCCATTAAACACCCCCCCATCTTTCCACTGTTAAGACACCAAAAGATTTAACATTGCAACATTCCAGTTGTTCTTCAACATATCCTAAACTACCTTTAATTAACTGAAATCTGGTTGTGCTAGTCTGCCAAAGCTTTCTATTGATTTTGTCCTACTGTCCAGAGATTTTAACCTTTAAAGTATGTTTCCCATCAGTGCTCTAATTTAGTTTATTTGGCAGAAATCCTTTAATGTTATTTTCCCAGAAAGGAAACATCAGAGCATGGAACATCTTGTTTAGACTCTTATCTGCTTCAGTCTGCCCCAGACTAAATCTCCCATGGAGCAAGAATAAGTGAGAGCAGATGATGATGTTAGGAGACATGCCTAACTTTAAAAATAAAAATAATCATCAGTATTTTACTTTTACTAGATACACTTAATTATTTTGTTTAGCCAATTCTGGAGTCTTTATTTGAATCTAGAGGAAAAATGGCCTACTATAAAAGCTGCTAACATTAAGCCTCATACACAGATTCAGTTTCTCCTGGGAGAGTCGCTGCTTACCTGGGAGAAATCACGAGTGTACAGGTGTTAAGGATTTTTCTCCAAGGCCACATCTGGAGAAAAAAGGCTACTCCAGGAGAAAAATAACTTGGGAACAATTAGAGTTAAATCACTTCCAGGAGAGTTTCTCTTGGGAAAGTGATGTCTGTACACACTGTGGCTTCTCTCAGAAGAACACAGTCATCCAGCATCCCTTTTTGCCTCACCAGGGAGACAGTGTCACTCACTAGTCTCTGCTGCTCCAGCAAGGAGCACAATCTACTCTTTTCATAAACCCACACAATGTGCTGCAGGGAAATAGCCTGACCAAAGGCAGTATGCACTGCTACCATCTATCACCAGGCAGACTAAGAAAGCAGGCAGAGCTTGCTGAGATGTGTGCATAGCTGCTCCCCTCCCCACCCACCCCTTCCCTCCCCAACTGCATTATCAGCAGTGCAAGCTTTGTACTCTTCTTCAAGGCCTCAGCATTCAAGTATCTGTACATACAGATCTGGATAAGTTTCTCTACCAGAAGAACTAACCTAGAAGAATTCTCCCAGATAATCCGAACGTGTGTATGCGGATTAAGTCTCTCTCCATTTTTTTTTAAATTATTACTTCAGAATTGGCTTCCCAGATGCTTGTCAAGGTAGGCATCCTCCTTATAGTACAATACAATTTGTGAGATTAGCTGTATAGCTGTGAACTCCACTTCTAACTTACTTACAAATCGCAGTACTTTTTTTAACAGGCATCCATTAGCTTCAGCATAAAAAATAACTGGTAGTTAAAACTGTATAAAATGATTCTTCAGTTAGTTATGTGAAATGTAGAGGTTTTTTTTAATAGGTAAGGGCGGAAAGGACTTTAGAGATCTTTCATTTTCCTTCTAGAAGAACTGCAGTGACTCTCCCTCTTGCTGTTATAATGACATGTTCAGATATGTGCAGGGTAGGATCATTACTAATTCATCAATACCTGTGCAGGTATGAAATGTACTTACTAAAGGAAACCAGCACATAGAACATATGTATTACAATGAACTGGATGTGAACCCACTGGAAGCTGTTAGCATAATGGCAAAATGGCAAATATGATTACCGTTAAATAAATAATGGCAAAATGATTACCGTTAAAAGACTCCTAAAACCTTAGGTTCACAATTAACAATAAATGGGATAATTAAGCTTAAAACAGACGAAAAATGAGTTTGTGTCCTCGTTGAAATGAAACAAATGCTAACATGTTGTGCATTTTCACTTACCTCTTCAGTGAGCTCCCCAAATACTGTCAGAACATCTATCAGGAGACTTGCAGTATAAAAGGACTTTATCATGTTTCTGTAAAAATCAAAAATTTTGTTTCTTACATGGAATACCATTAGTATTTGTTTGTAATGGTATCTTTAAAGACTTTTTTGCCTAAAACATATCTAGAACAAATTAATCAATTCAAAGCTTCTGCAGTTTTTCAGAACATATGGTTTGTATGCATCATTTTAACCAGTTTAACCTGGAAAGTGCCACAAAATTATTGTTTTATAGTACAACATAGAGCTTTAAATCACATGTACACAGATTAAGGAGTGATTTAACATGCTAATACTATAGCAATACTAAAAATTTACCACTAGTGACCTTAAAAAAAAACAAACCCCACACAGGTAAGGGGTAAAAAATTTTTCAAACAATTTTTTGAAAAATAAACCCAAAACATACCTTGTCTTTACTATTAAAGCCTCACAACACTGACAAAGGAAAAATAAAATTAAAATCTCATTTACATATCTCTGTAAAACCTGTGTTTGGTGTGGTCTGAAATGACAGAAGCATCAATGGAAGGAAATTATATCACTTATCTCTGTTTACAACTTTTTGCTAATTTGAACTTTATCAATTCTTGAAAGCAAGAAGTAGACATATTTATTTAAAAAAACACTGTCACTTGTATTTCAAACAAGAAACTGCCTTAAGTTTAAAACATCTGTGAATTTAAATGTTGCTAAAATAAGTTGCTATATCTCTTAACTACTAGCAAAAACACAGATTTTTATTAAAACCAAGAGGGAGTTTTATATTGCAGCTGCAAATTTACAAGCCACTGTAAATTTATTTAAGAAAACTATTAGCTAATTTTTATCATGCTGTAGTAATTCATATAAATCAAAGAACATTACTGAGACCTCAGTGATGTATCAATTTTAGTACCCTAAAAGAACAAAATTTTTCATGCTTGATAATGGATTACATCTTTCAAGGTCTAAATAAGATCTTTCAAAATAAGGTGCATAATTTGCCAGTTAGAAAATACAAAGCATTATACACTGGAAATCATCTCAGATGCTAGCCATCATATAACAGTAGCCATAACTGTTTTAAAGAAAGTTAAGAAAATTTCAGCAGGGCAGCAAATAAAAGAATACCCATATTTTTTCCACAAAGGAGGCAAAGACAGTTTGGATATCTGAGTTTCCAGATGCAACATATTTTATTTAGATCTTTACCCACTTGTGAAATCGCCCAGCTCTATCTTCATTGTCTGCATATAGAAACATTTTCAAAGCATAATTCTCCACATGGGCACAACCAACTATTTCTTGAGTAATAGCTTCATTATCACCCAATTGCTTCTTCATCTGAAGAAAGTTAAAAAAAAAAACAACAAAAAACAAACAAGCCACGTTTATTTCTGGACTTTCACTGATTACATTGCAAAAAGACATTCCAAACACTGGCTGCTTATTGAAAACAAACAAGTTACAACATATAAACTCACATAACTTTAAAAAATGTTTTCTAAAATTTTCACTTCCATTTCTTGCGATATGATAAATACTGACAACAGGATTCTAAAAGTCTTTTGGGAAGAAAATATAATTAACGGAGAGCTCTGAACTGTGTGCATTAATATAGATCATTTTTTTTTTTTTTACAATGACCGTTAGAAATCATAAAACAAATGTACCAGAATGCTGCTGTAAGCAAATATCTCCATTTTTTTCATCATCTGAAAGACCATACACTCAAAATTTTAGTCAAGAATGAACACTATATGTGTGTTCATCCTGCCCTTGAACCATAACCTTGGTTCTTGTCCTTGAATCTTTACCTTGCTGTGGTAGAGAGGCTTGTGTGTTCCAATGGCCCTCAGAGCTAAATCATCTGGGGTCTTGTACGCTTGGTAGGGTCTACCCTGGCAAAGGGGTTTAAGGAGAAGTCCCAGACTAAGCGTGGTCCAAACTCCTCAAGACCCTAATTGCAGAACAGGAGTACTTGAGGACCTGCTGATTCTCTGTAGCTGTGAAGACAGATGAGGGCTGCAGCAGGACTGGAGTCTCTGGCTTTCTTGGACATCCTTATCACTGGGTCCGTGTTCCCTCCCATCAAGTTTGTGTGGTTGTTGCTTCCGCCACCAGCTTCCCCATGTTAAAAGATGTCATGTGCAAGCCTCTACCAGGGATGTTAACATCTCCCACAAACTAAGTCTTGTGGAGACAGACGAGTGGTGGTGGGGATAGAAACAATGATCTCTGGGAGTTCCTAGTCACAAATCTGCATGTAGGCAGTGGTCATGTGATAGTCATTTTGCATTTACCAAGACAGAAGTACAATTCTGCAGCTGAGGCTGTGACTGAGCAGTCCTCTTTAGAATCTCTTCTGCTCACCCTGAATGGGGAAAGGGCAAGAAAAAGTGCCCTAAACATAGGCTGTCTCAACCCCTCCCCCCCGGCTGGACTGCCGCATCCAGTGGGATCACTCTACCTAAGGTCAAAACCAACAAAATAAAAGTACTGAAATTCACCACATGGAATGTCCGCACTCTCATGGATTCCCCAAACAAAGAGTGTCCTGAAAAGATAACTACCATAGAAGCTAGAGAACTTGCGAGACATCAATATTGCTGCTCTAGTGGAGATGCACTGGGCAGATGAAGGCCAACTAAAAGAAGGAGGTGGCTATATATTTTTTTTTAAAGAAAGGAGAGTCACCTGGAAAGAGGTGCATTCACAGGTTTGGCTTTACCATCAAGAACAAGATTGTCAGTCAGCTCTAAGAACGCCCTGTGGTCATTAACAAATGCTTTATGACTCTGCCTCAAACTCAGTAACAACCAGTATGCTATGGTCACCTGTGCATATGCCTTTACACTTCTTCATCGTGAAGTCAACAAGGAACAGTTCTACTGTGCTCTTGACACAGTCCTGACTGCCACTGCCAAGGAAGACAAGCTCATCCTCATGGGTGACTTCAGTGCAAGAGTTGGGTGACACTCTGAACTCTGGAGTGGCCCCATTGGAAAGAGGGGGTGGGAAAAGTCAACTCTAATGGTATCCTCCTCCTCAGAACATGTGCACAGCATGACTTACCCATCATGAATACTATCTTCAAAATGACAAATATGAGACTGCTTGGAAACAACTATGCTCCAATCATTGGCACCTTCTTGACTATTATTGTCAGAGCCTGTGATCATACTGATGTCCATATCATCTGAGTCCTGAGAGGTCCAGATGACTGTTGGATGGACCACCATTTAGTCATATCAATCATGGATGTGCAGCTTGCACCACAACACCATAAACAACTGGAAGTAATGTGGAAGAGATTTAACATCAAGGCACTCCAAGGCTAAGCTAGATACGAGGCTCTTCAGCAATGCCTTAGTAAGAGGCTCTCTGACCTACCTGATGACATCAAGGTCAGCTAGCCACATTGGGAGGAACTTAAGAACGTTATTCACAAAGTTTGTGCTGAATCAACTGGATACTCCACTCACCAAGATTGGTTTGATGAGTATAATGAGGAAATCCTAGCTCTTACCAATCAGAAGAAAACTGCATCCTTCAATTGGCAAAATGAACCCTCTAATCAGCAAAAATGAGAGCTTTCCACCAGCTTAAAGCTCTAGTTCAGAGGAGGCTACAGGACATTAAGAACCAGTGATGGTCAGCAAAGGCCATGGAGATCCACAGTTTTGCTGATCAACATGACATGAGAAGCTTCTTTTAGGCAATAAGAGCCATCCACTGGCCACATTCTAATGGCCCAACCCCCTTGCGATTCCAAGATGGCTGCACCCTTCTCACAGATAACGTATCCATCAAACAATGCTGGAAGGAGCACTTCAAGATTCTACTCAACCACAGATCTGAGGTCTCAGCTGCCACCACTGAGTCCATTCCTCAACACCCATTAACAGAATTCCTTGCTGATCCCACATCCTTTAAGGAAGTGTGGCATGCCATCACTCAGACCAAGAACAATAAGGCGCCAGGACCAGTTTATGGCATTCATTGACCTAACCCAGGCCTCTGACTGCATCAATCGTGAAGCCTTATGGAAGGTGCTGGCTAGGTTTGGTTGTCCACTGAAGTTCATCTGCACCTTCAGGCTACTATTCTATGATGGGATGATTATCACAGTCTTTTGCAACGGATTAGACACAGACCCATTTACCATCTATACTGATGTCAAGCAGGGCTGCGTCATCGCCCCAACCCTTTTATCCATCTACCTTCCTGTGATTTTGATTCGCCTTCAAGCATGTCTTCCTCCTGGAACTGGGGTTGAGTATCAAATAGATGGTCAGCTTTTCAACCTGCTGCATCTTCACAGCAAAACAAAAGTTACCAAGACTGGCATCACTGACCTTCGGTGTTATCATTGCGCACACTGAGAGCAATCTCCAGTCCACCCCTGACCTTTTTTCAGGTGCCTGTCATAGCTTGGGACACTCCCTTAATACTGGGAAGACCAAGGAGTTCCATCAGCCTGCCCTAGCACAAGCTGTTCCTCTCCCCACAAAAATTGCCACTGGTGGAGAAGCCCTGGAAAATGTTGAACATTTCCCATATGCTGGCAGCCACCTCTCCCAGGCTGATGTAGAAATGGAACATAGGATTCAGCCACCTCTCCCAGGCTGATGTAGAAATGGAACATAGGATTCACTGTGCTAGCATATCCTTCGGAAAGCTGCTTCACTGTGTCTTTGCTGACCAAGATCTGCAGATGGAAACTAAGATCCTGGTCTACAATACAATACAGTGGTTATCTGCACACTCCTTTACAGGTGAGACATGGGTGACATATCAAAGCCATCTTAAGTGCCTGGAATGGTTCCATTAGCATTGCCTTAGGAATATCCTTCACATTAGATGGGAAGACCACTACACCAATGCCAGCATCTTCTCTGCAGCTAACATAACCAGCATTGAGGCAAAGATCATGAAACATCAACTTCGCTGGGCTGGCCATTGTGCGTGGATGGCTGGCACTCATTCTTGCAAGGACACCCTGAAGCTCTACAAGGACACCCTGAAAGCATACCTTAAGAAGGGTGGCATCAACCTTACAAACTGGCAAGTGCTGCCTGGTAACAGGTCTCAATGGCACTGCACCATACATCAAGCTACAGTCCATTTCAAAAAGAACTGTCTTGCTCAGGAATCTGAGTAATGGCAGAGGAGGAAGGAAAGCACACAACATCCTGGCCAACAGCAGTACCCCTCCCTCTGGGGCACCACTTGTGAGATCTGTGGAAAAACTTGCACAGCATGGATTGGACTCTTCAGCCATCTTAAAACTCACCAATACCCCACCCCCCATAGACATCATTCTCATACTGAGAGAGAGCCAAAGAAGGACAATCCATATTTTTCCATCATCTAAAAGACTATACCTTCAAAATTCTAAGTCAGGAATGAACACTGCACAATTTATAAAATGTGTTTTTAGAGTCACTATAGATCAGGATGTGCGTGTGCACAGATAGATCTATCTATCCACTCTCACTCCAATCTATAACGACTAAAACCACATTTTATATCTACATATATAGTTATGTATTTCTCCCTCCTGTAACACATTCTTGAGCAGCATATTAAAGCACTTTAAAGAAAAAAAAAAGGCCAATCTAATGAAAAGGGAGTTCTGCTCTAACCTGACTGATCTAGTGACCTAAAGATTTACCGGAATGCTTAGTCTAAGGCAGTGCACTTAAATTCAAAAGCCTCTTTTCAAAGCTGTTGGAGTACAAGAAGCCTCAGGTTTCCTAATAAAATCAGTAAAGTAAACAACACCATTACAGTTACAACAGGTGGATTTAGCACTCCTGAATAGACTTACTGTTTGCATTCAAGTAAATCTCAGCTTATCCCTCAAGAACAAAACCAGGGATATTATGCAATATTACTGCTACAGCTCCTATACTGCCAAAAGATTTTAAAGAAAACTTTGATTTGTTATTTTTTTCAAAAGTTGTACAACTATTTTGCAGGTAATTTTACATGTTAGACAACTATAACATGAGAAATACTGGCAGCAATGCAAAAAAGCACTTAGAATGTAGCCAAGAAACAGCTACTTGAAGTACTTTAGCAATGAATGATAAAATGTTACAAACAGTTCTTTGAATGTATGGACATTTATTAGGTGACTGCTTTCTTAATTTCTCCCCTTGCGAATGCATCACTAATGGAAGCTAGGCACCTAAGGCTGTGCCTTGGAAATTCTCTCTCAGAGAGCACCATAATGCTGATTACAAGTATGATGTATGATGGCTTTAATTTACCAAAACATTTAAATCAAACAACTATCTAATGCAAAAGTATATTTACACAAAAGTTTTTACACTTCAAATGAAGACTTAAACCTCAGGCTGATTTATTAAATGAACGTAAAGTAACAGTTCTTTGTAACAAGTTTTGTTCCTGTCAATCCACACCCGGGCAGTTCACTTATTTGATTTTATTCTTTACTTCCATGTTACTTAAAAAGGGGGGGAGGGAAGATGGACTCCTCATCTGGTTGAGCACACAAATTCACAGAACTCTAGTGTCCAAACTCACTGGCTAATACAAAGCTGAGAAAGCCACAAAAATATTTAAGACAAAACCTGAAAGACTCTTTTGTGCCCTCTGCAGGCTAGCGAAACACAAACAACTAGGCTGCCAGCAGCAAATTATCAATGCCTCTTTCACAGAAACTAAAATGCCACCTTTTTGAATGATTCAAGTTTGTGCAAACTTCAAAAAGGCAATACTTAGTGCATGGGAACCAACTATGGCTCCTCCCTCAGCCTCCCATCTATAGGTGCAATAGATAACAAACAAACGCCAACTCCAACAACAAACATTATCTACCAGTCTTCTTGAATACTCCCAAATTGATCTTCAGAAGACAGAGACATAGATAGCTTAATGGCAAGAGCTATGAAGGGATGCCACATCACAAAGCTCAAGCACTTTGACTTTTTCCAGATCTGAACCAGAGGGTACTACTAGATAAAACAGTTGGGGTAACACCAGACAATATAAAATTGCTCTTGCCCAAGACCTCTCACAAGGACCCCCTCTGCCCTCCTTTCCAACACGTATATAAGA
>NW_017729034.1:89114097-89117654 GCF_001723915.1 Gavialis gangeticus
AATCCCTAGAGACTGGAGCCGATTCAGTAGAGGAAGTCCCTTGGAAGTACCTTACAGAAATAGGAAGTCACATGCTACAGAACTGCACTTAGATTTCGTTTCCATTAACAACATATGCAGTTCCTGCTAGCCACCCCTGACAGGCTCGTCAGCTCTTGTATATCAACGTACACATGTTTTGTGATAGTGGATAACATTTCAGTTGCAACATGAGCTTTCAGTTTATCTGCCATGTAATCTCTCTCACATCAACTTCTGTCTAACAAACTTCATGGTAAAGAACTACTTTAAATGCGGCAAGATGTCAAAGGCTTTGCTGCCAATGTGTCAATAACTCTTATCATATGCTGCCTTTTCCATAGGTAAAGGCAATATTAAGCAAATGACAAGAGATCAGTGTTGATGAGGAAGAACAGCTGGCTCAAAGTTGGCCTAAAACTGAGGTGGGTGCTGGTAAAAACAGGGCAAAATCATGAAAAACTAACTTGTATTTGTCTTTGATATGACATTGAAAATAGAGTAGCTTTGGGCTCCGAGTCAATACATTATTGAAGATTATCAGACAGTATTAGCAGGATTAAGCAAAAGAACACAAAACACAAAACACTCTTTCACTGCAATTTACAAGCAAACTTAATTTTTTATTTCCAGATGAGAATGCGACCATACTAATCCCATGCATTAGTCACTTCCAATTTGGATTACTATAATTCACACGACTCTAGACAGCAAAGGAATGAATGCAAAGCAGACAATGCACCTTAGGCTGCTTGTCTGTTGAGGCTTTCATGAACACTTCGCTTCTGTGCTCCAATCCCATGACTGCCTACTAGGCTGTTTTCATTGTTCTTTCAAAGCTTTAGTCCTGATCTTCAAAGCCATGGATGGAGCAGGATTCAGCTATATCTGGGATCCTCTCTCTATTCATGACCCACCTAGTCAGATGCACTGCTCTGCGATATTACAGTTTACAAAACAGCGAACAACACATGGAAGAGCTAGGATAAGTGTTCCAGGATATACTGTAATACCCTCCATAACTGCCATCATAATGATGCACAATTATTTTCCAAGTACTGCCCTCCTTCACCAGCAAACAAAAAAAACAGAGAATACTGAATCTAATTATTCTTTCATGGCACCCGATTAAGGCCGTACTTTATGCCTCTGAACAAGTTAAACTAAAAGGTGCTACTTTACCCTGCCTTTTGCCTTCTCATTATATAGGTGGCTTGAAGTATTTACAGTGTTAATGTATTCAGTCAGGCATTTTATTCCATAGCTTATTCCTGTTCAACTTTTCAAAATTTTTGAACAGCCTCTCAAATAGCTTCAGCAAATATTTACAAAAGTTAGAGTAACCCAGCTATGAGTTCTTGACTGGCAGAGTTCAGTCTGCAATAGAAATAGTACAAATTATGAGACATCTCAACATTTTAAAATAGCAGGTTAGTTTTTATATCAATAGCTAGAAAAATATTCTTCAGTCATCATATTTAAAGCAAGATTTTCAAAATCATCTGCATTGGTAATCACTCCTAGGGAAGTCAAATAGAAGGTAGGGCAGAATGGCACCCTAGAGTGCTACAACATCCTGGAGTGCCATAAAAAGGGTTTAAGAGTGCTGCATAATATTAGCACTATTAGGTGCTACTATCTACACATGATTTATGAGATAAACCAGAAATTTCAAATAGGAATTCACAGTGTTAAAAGCATTCTGGCCTGCTGTGGTCTTTCTGAGTTCTGTGCAACAGAAAAAATGTTCTACTATTTTTCTGTAGTCAAGGAATGAGGGAAAACTAAGAGCTGGCATTTTTCAAAGGGTGCCTTGAGTATAAAAAAGTTAAAAAACACTGCTTTAGAGACTTACTGATTCAGAGAAGCATAAGCTCTCAAGGCAACAGCCTACTTCATCAGATGCTATGAACCGACTCAAAAATCACAGGGAAATTGAAGGTAATCTCATAAACATCAAAGGGATCAGAAACAGGCTAACAGTGGGCACTTTTGGAAGTCCTATCCTTGTTTTATTATATATAGTATGATTTATTGGGCCTATATGAATAAAGTATCATAACAAACAGAATCTGATAGCAAATGTTTTGCTTGTATTAAGTTGTTGTTAATTTGTATGCATCTACACAATCTATTCCCCCTTTCCTTCTTTCAGCTAATTTAAAAAAATAAAAACACACTTCTAACACAATGTGTTTGTGTGGAGAGTTAATGCTAAAAGAACAAAATTAAATTAATTAAAACTCATAACTGAAGCAATAACAGATAATATAACAGTAGAGCAATGAATCTGACTTACAGTTTCCAACTGATCCATAAGTTTGGATAAAAATTTACGGCATTCTGGAGTTTTACTGTCAAGCTTCATCCCCGTCTGCATAGCATACAAACGACCTTTAAATTGAGAGAAAACACAAGGAGGTCAATGAACGAACAAGAACCTAATGGCATTAAAATCCAGATATTCTGAAGACCCAATAGTGGTCAGAATTGTGGACAGATTGTGTCTGCATCCAAACACAATCACTGTTTTAGACTTTGCACAACAGCATCTTGCAAGGATCTGTGAGCAGTTCTATTAATTTTAGTTTGTAAGTTTTGACTGTACATAAGCCTAATGACTTAAGTATTTGGTAAATAGCCACCACCTTCATTTCCTCTTAAGTTGAATTCAAAGTTTTTCTGAATTACACTGAACATTATTATTCACTGTTACTACTGACAGTGCAATGCCAGATCAATTATTCTGAACTACTGAGTACACTGTATTTGGCTCAAATGAAATAATGTACAAAAAGCCCTATGGGTTAACAGAATATTTTATTGTTATCCTTTTAAATAAATACTGTACATCAGGGGTTCTCAACCTGTGGCCTGCAGAGCCATAGGATCAAGCTTGCAGGGATCCCCACAGGTTGGAAAATTTGGCTGTGGAGGAGCAACGGAAGCTCCATGTATCTGCATACAGCCTTGCTCGGGCCACTGCTGCACAACAGCATCAAGGCCAGGCCTGCCCTCCACCCCCACGTTTTGATTGGGGCTGCTCCATCCCCTTGGCCCCCTAGCCTAGCACATCCTGATAAGGGTTGGGACACTCCTTGCATCCCTGCCGCAGATAGATCAGGGTCACCCTCCTGTGGCTAGTTCAAGCCCCCGCTGTGCCAACTCCTTGTACCAGATCAAGCTTGCCAGCCGATCTGACCTGAGGACAGACCTGGCACTGCCTATTCAGCCCACTGGGGAAAGAGAGGGGTTAAGGTTGGGCACGACTGCTATAAATGATCATGGTCATATATCAAGGTGTCAGCAGTGTTAACTTTATATTAGGGCTTGTGGAAACTTATTTCACAGCTAATTACATGAGGAACAAAAGAACCTTTGCCTTACTGTAAACAGAAACAAACACATTTCAGATTCCTGTTTTCTGGAAAGGACCCAGTCAAATCAGTTTATAAAATGCACCCTGAAGAACTGCTACGAATTACCACCACACACACTGTAGAATAACCTCTATATTGCTTTCAAATTTGAAACCTAAA
>NW_017729034.1:89122654-89139540 GCF_001723915.1 Gavialis gangeticus
CACCCTGAAGAACTGCTACGAATTACCACCACACACACTGTAGAATAACCTCTATATTGCTTTCAAATTTGAAACCTAAATCCATGGGCATGGCACTGAAATCTTTCCATTTTTTTTTTTTTTTTTTTAAACACTTGCATATTTGTCCTCAGTGTCCTTTTACATAGAAAGCAAAACTAATAAAGTTTCAAAAAAGGACATTTTAAAACTGTAGTTATATATTTTTAAAGTATGAGACTATTCTATAATTGAGACTAACCAACTAACATGCAACTTCCCTGCAGAAATGAAATGTGCTCAATCTATTGTTACAAAATCAGCATTATTATAAAGTAAATATTGAGGTTTCAGTATAACTGCACATTGTAAGCCATTTCCAAAAACTCTCCCCTGAAGATCAAAAACTGTCTTCCAAATACACATGATCAATTCAACCCTGCATGACGGTACTGATTTCACAACCCAGAACTGGACTTGAAACACTGGATGCATAAAAATAATGCTGACATGCGAGGCCTATTTTGAATGCAGAAAAAACAAAGTGCTAGTATATTTAAATATGTTCTGTAAGTAAAATCAGCTTTAAACAATGTTCCCAGGATTCTAAAGTTGACCAGACTTGCTTATGGTTGAGACTGAAGAAGCCTTACTGGTGAGCATCACAATTGGCTAATCGTTCTTAAGTTTAGAAAACATCTCAACACAGATCAAATGCCATACATTATTTCAAAGCCAAATTCTTCAATCCAGACAAAGTAAGAATTCCCTAATTCAGAATTATGTACTTTCTATTTTTAAATGTTACAATAAAGTTGATTTTGAATTATCCAACCACAAAAAAGGCCAAAACATTTCTCACCAGCTAAAAAATAAAATATTTTTGCCTTCTGACTCTTCTCTACACATATTTGAGTAATTTAAAAAACAGTCAAACACATTTGTAATCAACTCTAGAACAACAAAACAACTTGACTCTGATACTAAACCCTGGGAATTTCAATCCAAAAGTGATTTCCTGAGAAGGCTGTTAGCAACTGAAAAAACCTAGCTCAGGAGCAGTTGGAGCTTATCGTATAAACATAGTTTTGAGTATGTACCAGTAACTTATCTTTCTAATCTTTAGAATGCTGTTGTCATCCCGAAACCAGGTGCTACAAACCCGAAACCACAGTTAAGATTATATGTAAAAGAAATCCAAAAGAATAAGATACAGGGATGCACATGACCCTGGAATAAATTCATAATATGATTAAAACAGTTAAAGGTTGGGATCAAATTAACCAATTAGAAAAAAAAAAGATTTTCCAGCCTTTTGGTGCCACTACAGGCACATGGGAATAACTCCTGAATCATTTGCCATGGACCATATCATATCATCCAATATCCTGCCTTTAACAGTGGCCAGTATCAGATGATTTAGAGCCAAGTGACTGAAGCTTCAGAATAGTCTGATGCATAATAATTAGGCTCATAAGAAGTAATCTCCAACAGTTAAAGATTGTTATAAACAGGGCTGTCGCGGGGGGAGGGGGGGCAACTGCCCCAGGCCCCATGCTTTGGGGGGACCCAAGGAGCTGGACGAAGTGACTGCAGTCCCTCCTGCAGGGCCCACCTAGTGCTGGCAACTCTGCGCCGCCACCAGCTTTGTGTCCAGCTGCTCACCACCCTCCCTCCCACCGCCACTGCCGACTTCTTCGCGTCTGGGCCCTGCATAAGCCGATTTGCCCTGGGCCATGCATACTGCTAGGGTCATGTCTGGTTATAAAACCTAAATCATGTAACATAACAGCTCTTCTGATATCTGACTACATATTTCATACACCAACTCTGGATATATAAAATACATTTGAAGGACACTGAAGAGGAAATAAACTTACTGTATTTGCTCAAATTAAGACAAGGTTTTTTATTTTCCCCATTCATCATGCAGAAAAAATCCCTCGTCTTAGTTTTGAGGACAGGCCGAGTACGAAGTTGCTGTGGCTCAGATGGGGCCAGGGTGGCTCCTGCAGCAGACAGGAGGTGCATGAAGCAGGGGGAGGAGTGCACAGTACAGGGTGGGGCCCAGGGGAAGGGGATGTGCAGTGCTGGGGGATGGGAGGGCACAGGGGAAGACATTGATGGCAGCACAGGGAAGGAGCAAGGGAAAGGGGGAGCACTGCTAGGCAGAAAGGAAGGTGCAGGGAGTGCAGGGAAAGGGAGCTCAGTGAGGGAAGCACAGGGAAGGGGATCACAGAGCAGAGGGAGTAATAGGGAAGAGGTGTGCAGAGTGGCTGCGGGAGTTGCTGTAGCTCTAGCCCTGACCCCAACTGAGGCTGGATCTGGAGCCGCTGATACTGCCTGGCCCAGCCAGGTGCTCCATGACCCGAGTCAGAACAGTTGCAAAGGTAGGCAGCTGGGAGAGGAGAGGAGCCAGGCACAGTGAGGGGGCAAGTGACAAGCAGGGGAGGGGGATGAGAAGGGGCATAGGGCAGGCTGCCTACTCCCCCAGCACCTGGTTTCCCTGCCATAAACTTATTCTGCAGCAGTGGAGTGGGGGGGAGGAGGGACGTGAATGTGAGAGGACTTTCTAATAACTAGATTCTAGACAAGGAAAATTAAAACAAATTTGTAATTTTCCATGTCTAGAACCTACAATGTGGGAGGTCGTCTTAAATTCGAAGTCATCTTGGATTTGAATAAATACAGCATTTATTTCTATCCTCCAGACCAAATAAACAAATTAAAAAAAATAAAATTGTAAAAGATCAAAGAACCATGGATTTTGGCTTTCGAACTGGGAAGCAATATAGTGTTCATTTTACGGAATATGTGGTAATCACGGGGGGCAGTAGGGCTTTCCACGTATACAAAATACGCAAGATACACACACACACACACACACACACACACACACACACGATTCAAATGAATCCTATACATGTTTACCTTAGAAGCACGCTGAGACAATGGGTTCCATTGTAATAAAACTACTATTTCAATTAAGTTTTATGTACTTTTTTTTAATTTAGTTTTGAATGATAGATTTTCAATTTATTAAATGCTCCTTTGTCCTTGTGTCAGGAACAGGAAGAAAAACATTCATCTACCTTCTGTATTTCATTCCTTATCATTTTATCTTGATTTCTTTCAAAGGTGAACAATCCCAGACTCTTCAACCTCTATTCAAATGTTAGCCTTTCCATATTCCTTGATACTCTTGTCAACCTTCCCTAAAATTTTTCTCATTTTGGAATATCCTTTTAGTGCTGGAGTGACTAAAAATTCAAGATAAGGATAAAGCATGCTTGTGTTAAATGTCTGCCCATTCTACTGCTTACACAAACTAAGGCCGCAGTAAAACAAGGATCTAGCAGCAGTTTTACTATTGTGAGCAGTTCAACTTTTAAGCATTACTTCAGTACTTCATGCATCAGGGCTACTATTTTAACTGAAGCCATACAGTGAATAGATGCCTTCATTAATTTGTGAACAATAATGACCACCTCCCTCCCGAGTCCACACTTATACAAAATGTGTAACAATTAATAGTCAGACTGTTTCTATTAGCAGAGGAGAGGACCTGTTTCTATTAGCATTAAAAATGGAAGTCCGGTGGTCTCAAAGTCTATAGGAAACTCCTAAACAAGAAGCCAAATCTCCACACTGTTGCACATAATTACTGAGAAAAGCCAAGCATAATCAACTGTAAGTGATTTCTCCTTTTCTTTCATAAAAAAATGGAGTAAACATTCACAGTCCCTTAGAAACCACCCATAATGCTTCTATGATACTGCAAAAAGCATATATAACACTGGTTTGCCAAAAACGTTAAGTCCTAAAAGTATCTTAAAACTTAATCATAAAAATATCTTACAAGCTACTAAATAGAATCTGCATTCTGTTAAACCAGGGGTGGATTTATTTGGGATGGAGGGCCAGCCACTTAAGGAGTTTTGGTGACCTGTTGTGGGCTGGGGGTGGTAGAGGGAATGTGCTGACCTTGCCCAGCAAGGGGGTTGGTGGGGGTGCATTCTGACCCAGCACAGTGTGGCATGGCAGGGCAGGGCAGGGGGGTGGTGGAAGCCCGGAGCACTTAGTCCTATTGGGGCCCGCCCCATCTGCCCTGCAGCCACCACCAAGAATGCCAGACAGAGCAGGCGGGCAGGGTCTCTATGGAGCCAAACTCGGGCCCTCTGCAGGCAGGATGCACCTGGCCTGGTGGATGGAATGGGGCCGCAGGTGGATGAGAAGCAGCATTCAGGTAGGGTTGGGATCATGGGACAGCAAGTGTGGGGCTAGAGACTGAAGCAGAGCTGCCATCTGTTCCTTACACATCCCTATGACAGGTGCTGATTCCATGGGCAGGGATTAGATCCAGATGCAGGGATCAGATCGCAGCTCTTCCTGGGGCCCCAGCCCTGTACTGTTACCACCCCACAATCCTGGCCCAAACCAATCTCCATGGAGACCCTGCTTGCCTGCCCACTCCATCCAGCATCCCTGATCAGTGCATGGAAGACTGGCAGCAGCAGCTGGACACAGTGAGCCACCACCATGGGGGCTGCCAGGAAGCTGAGTAAGGCCACTGAGGTACCCCCACCCCACCACACACCCAGGGGTAGCAGGACTACCTGTATGCACCATTGCCTGGGCTGCTCTCTGCGCCTGGGCTGGGAAGGGCTGAGGAACCTGCTGCAGGCTAGATAGAATCCTTTGGCTGGCCGGATCTGGCCCATGGGCCATATTTTGCCCATCCCCATGTTAAACTACATGATTTCAAATATAAATCCTTTTAAAAAACAAAAACCGACCTGTTAATGGCACAAGACATCATTTTGCATCAAATTATAAACTTTTAAAAACAATTTCTCATCATTATACATGGTTTCAAATTCAACTAAAGTATTTTTCCCTCAAAACAACAACGTACTGTAAAATGAAGAACTGGGCTTAAGTGAGCCACCTGTTTAGTTAACCTTTTGATCATAAATATACCTTTAAAAGCCAAGCTATTACAACTTCTGATATAAAAAACACAGCTGAAGCCATAGGGCGTTTTTATACATGCTCTGGGGGTGGGGAAGTGGGGGGAGAAGAGGGAGGTGCTTTAATTAGAGCAGCTCTGAGAGCCACGCTAATTAAAGCACCTGCAGCATCTTGTGCATCTGTGTGCCTGTGCTTCAAAATGGCAGCGGGGGCACACCCGAAAGCTTGCTGAACAAAGTTTAGTTAAAGCATTACTACTGCCATTTTGAAGCATGGGGACACTGATACACAAGACATAGAGGCCACTGGAGGCGCGCTATTTGCATGCTGCAGCAGACTTGATTAATTGAGTCTGCTCTGAAGAGTTGTAATTACAGTGCATTGGAGCAGCCTCCCCACATGGCTACAGGCACCCATACATTCTAGCGTCAAAACATTTCCACAGCCTAAAGAGATTGTGTTAGAGGAACTCTGACATGAACAAGTGATGTACAAGTCATCTTCTTTATCACTATTCATGATAAAGGCACAAGACATCTGAAAATAAAAAATGCCTATTAAGAATTTTTCATTTAATTTCTGCTTGTTTTATCCAGCTGATTTCGTATATACAAATACAAAATAACATTACTACTTAGCAGCACAAATTATCTAGTCAATGGAACTAAATTACTAAATGAGCAAGAGGAGATGACAGAAGATAAGGACAGTTGGTTGAAACTACTTTAAACGAATGTAAAGTGCTATTTCATAACACAAGAAGGATAAACAAAACTGTAAATCTTTTGGTTTTTTTAGCGCACACAAAAATACAGGCAGTCCTCAACTTATAACGTCGCACTTACAACATCTATAAATTGACACTGTTTCAACTTTCTGACGTCAGTTTCAACTTTATAATGTTTGATCTGATGTGACGCCATGCCAGTGACCAAGTTCGCTGCATCGCTCATCTCCCTGAAGAACATCTGTCCAAACTTCCTTGGACACTTTCTTGAAGAAAGCAGACAAGACTCCAGAAAAACCTGCAGACAAGACTCATGAGAAGACTCCAGCCAAGAACCCTTCAAAAAGTCCACCCAAGAGCCCTACAAAATATCCAGCAAAGCTACCTCAAAGACATCCTTCCAAATCAGTGGCTGCTATTTACAGTGTAAATACATTAATGTAGCTATATTACTCATCTATAATTGACTGAGTACAATATTCTTGGTTACTTTTGGTGAAAATAGGGTATTGGGACTTGGTTCAGGAACCAATCCCTCATTTATAACATTGTTTCCTATGGGAAAAATCGGTTCTGAGTTGCAACGTTTCGATTTAAGACGTGGTTTTCAGGAACCTATTGTGTCGTAAGTCCAAGGACTGCCTGTAGAATTATGTTTTACTAATCATTAATACATATAAGGTCTGCTTTACTTTCTGAGACAAAGATTTTATCCCCAAAGTCATAAAGACCTGGCAACTAATCAATCAGAAAAATGTTTTGCCAAGATAATGCCAAAATGTATGTCTCAATTTCTTTCTTTTAATTTTTCTTCAGGAAATATTAAGTATGGTTGTGCTGGAAAAATTATAGAGTAAGCTTTGACAAACAGTTCTGCTTTTATTTATGTCATGTAATACCAGTTTATTTTTCCTTTGCTAAAGCACAGCACAATTTCCCAGCAAGAATTTTGTCTTTAATTTGCACATGGCACTCATTCTTAATATTCCAGATCTAGTCAGGATAACAACTCACTAGATCTGGAATCTTTTAAAAGGAATTTCATGCCAAATAAAAATGAAGCATTAGGGAAGTTCTAGCCACAGAATCAGTACAAAGGGTAGCTTTGAGCTTCTAATGCTGCCCTACTTTGTGCCTTTTTTGCTTGTTTAGAAGAGTCAGAGGGTATTTCCTTTTCTAGATCCATTCAATTTTTTTCCAAGGTGGGAAATAAGTAAAATCTAGAACCTATTTCACATGTGCCACAGAAACAGCAGAATAATTTAAAATAGCATACGCTTAGATCAGATTTTATTCTGTGATTAACAGGTAATAGGTTTTGCAGTCCATTAATACATAGACTCCAGACACCTTCCCCACCCTATTTCTCCATTCTTCCCAATGATCAAACACTTGCAAAAAAATAAGCCAGTTTGTAAGCCAGTTACACTATTGCCTGAGCTCTGGAGTACAGCATACTTTGGGAATATTTCAAGAGATAACAGAAGGGAGCTTAAAATGTATGAATGCAGAAATAGCTGTGATCAATATGGTGCAACTGTATCTTTAGAAACAAAATATGGTTGCCAGCAAAGAAACTCTCTTGTAAACAAAATTTACCACCATGGCAGTTATTGTATTAGGCATAGTGTCTAATACTTCAAACAAAGAGATACAAAGCATATGATCTGAGCCTTCAAGAGGCTGAGAAGCGATTACTATTAACTACTATTTTGGAATGGCTAAACCATGTTTAATTGAATTGAACTAGAATGTGTTGTCAGCTACTTTATCAAGCAGCATCTGATATGAAAGAGGACTATACGCTTCCCTCCATTACCTGATACAAAAGACAACAGGCAAGTCAAATAGTAAGTACAGGACAGCAAATAAGGGGTTCTGATTATAAAAAGATAGAGTCAAACAATAATTCCTGCTCAAACATAAAAACACTTGAAATGCCTGATGCTTGTAAGGAAAATAAAAGCAAAACAAACTTTCTTTCCTTCTGGAATAATAATAATAATAATAATAATAATAATAATGCAGTTATGCATCATTAAAAAGCCCAAAAAAAGACGTCCCAGAAACCCCTTGATTATGTCTTGTTTAATAGTATCCAAATTGTGGAATGTGAAAAAGCCTAAATGGAACAGTAATCCACAAACCCATTCTTTAAAAGCTGTTATAATTCTACAGTTGTGTGTGTGGGTGGGCTCAGTTTTCAAAACTTTAAAGAGCAGATAATTTTGTATAATAGAGACTACAAACACTGAACACAACATATATGCATCTTTTTTAAAAAATTGTAAGCAACAAGTTAGGAAATGCTATTCTCAAAAGAAGAACTTGTTTAATAAAATGAATTACTTGGAAAAATCAGTTATATCTGCAATTACAAACACATGTTGCAGCTATTAAGTTCAAATGGTAAGGCAAAAAATCTAACAATTGTCCACTAAGAATCTTAGGAAAAGAATGACTAATTTCATTTTTCCAAGCTCTGCTCCCACTTTTCAGTGCTGTTTAAGGGCTAACTTGCAGTCCTCTAACAAAGTTTGACTACAAGAATTGTATATAAAAGCTACCTATGTTGTTGCAAAGTGTTTAAAGAATCAGGTTTTTTCAGACTGCTAACATTTTACTTCATGGCTCTCTCTGTATGAAATATTTTTAACTAAAACCAGGATTTGGAATTGCTGACTTTCACTACAAAATTGTGTGTTGCCATGATGATGAATAATCTGTTTTCTAAACTCACAGAAGACAGAAATAGGAGAGATGCAGGCTTTCACTCCAGGCAAGGAATAGTGGCTTGACCCAAGAAGTACCATGAAGATGCTGACTATGGTCAGAAAAAGTATAGGGAAAGCTTAAAAGTCTGTGCAGTCCAAACAGCAGGAGAAGGAGATGCTTGATATATAGATCTCCAAGCATTACCTAAGAAGTATTAGGCATAAATCTTTTAAATGGCCAACATCAATACTTGTATTTTTAATGGATAGATCACTGCACTTCCACAAAACAATTAAATAATGAATTATCTCTATGTACTCTTAGAATCAATCCAGTATACTGCCTAAAAGCTCATTCAGCTTTAACAAGCAGACGCTTTGCAAATCCCTGCACATTTAGAACAGAGCTACCAATAGGAAATCAATTGGCCTCCATGTTCAAAGCTTTGCTGTACCTCAGATTCTGAAACTGACCCTTGTAATAAAATAAGTTAATCAAAAATAGTTACACCAGTCAGAAGCATTCCTAAGAAACCATATCTCTCTTCTGCTTTAAAACAAAACATAAGGTAAAAACCAAGAATACTTTAGGAAAATTGTTGGAAAAAACCTGAAGATGATTTTCTTCATGTTCTGTTTGTCTTGATGACGTAAATTGTGGGAAAAGAAGAATCAATGTTTCTTAAAGTGTAAATTGAAAGAATAAAAGCATTTTAGAGAAGCATTGTCTATATTACTCTATGAAGTTAGCTGAATAATATATGGATCAGAAAAATCAAAATTAATTACAAGTCTTTTGGGTAGGACCTTTAAGAAATGGATGTCTTCCTTAAACTCTTTTGAAAATTACAGTTGATATGTGCATAAAGTACTTAGGCCAATCTATCTCACTGTAAAACTTGCATATATTATCAATGTCTGGTGGTTCAAAAAGTTCAGAGGACCTTTTCACTTTCCCGTAAACTGCTCCACCATCATGGCTTGGCATGGATGGGGCACAAAATGTGAGAGAACCTACACATCCAGGACCTCAGTTTAATCTTCCTGGGGTTTATGAAATTTCCATTTGGGTCTCTCAGAACGCTCCTTTTAACCCCCTCATCCTGAAGATGGTCTTCCTGTGGCCTGGCAGTGAAACTCAGTAAGTGAGATGGCAAATGCTGACATCTCTCCCCTGACTCTTATTTTGGAGAATCTCCTTCAAAGCCCCAAGCCACCTGAGCTCATTTCACTAGCTGCTGGCTGTTGGTTACCGTACTTCTTAATTCTAACATCCTTTTATAACGTGCATCAAGCCACACAAATATCTAGGCACACCATTTAGATGACGGCAAGAGGCCAATGCTTAGTACCTTCATTCAGAAAACAGCTAAGATCCTGTTTACAGAGCCACAACCATCCTTTTCTCTCCATATGTACCTTCCCACCCCCAGCTAGGATTCTCTGTTGCAGAGCTCAGGAATAAGGAGGTGGAGACTAGGCAGGCCAGGTTGTTTGGGTAGATGTGATATTTTTTAATAGACCAACTAAATAGTTGGAAAAATTGCTCTGTGCAAGCTTTTCAGCTACAAACGCCCTTCTTCAGGCACTGGGAGACTCGTTTCTCTAGGGCAACTCCAAGTCAACTTCCATCCCTAATTCAATGTCTAGCATAGGCCATAATTCCCATAGGCAATTCCCCGAAACTAGCCATTTGGGGCAAGTCCCTTGGGAGTAGGGATGTAAATATAGTTTAAAAATACCTGAAGAAGAGTGACTGTGCCCGAAAGCTTGCTAAGAACTTTTTTCCAACTACTCAGTTGGTTTAGTAAAAGTCATCACACATCTACTCAAAGAACCTTGCCTGTTTAAAAATACATCTGTTTAACTTCCTTTAATTACGCTGGTTAAAGGATTAACCATAACACCGCAGGTTGGACACAGCTACTGTTGGGAGCTGCTCTTGGGGCCCTTTGATTGGGGGGTGGAAAGGGGGAAGGGGAGGAGAAAAGGCCAGCCAGACAACACAGCCCATCTGAAGCTCTGCCTTGAGAGGAGGGGGCACCTGTGAATGAGTTGCTAATTGCTTAAATGGTGAGTTATTAGGCAGCTCTGTTTTCCTCAGGCTATAGGTACTTAGTCCCCCTGCCCTCTTCCTTCATCCTCCCTGCCCTACTATCTTCTGATTGCTTCTGGGGCACCATGCAGCATCTCTTACCCCCCTTCCCTGCCAGACTGTGCCCACCTGGAGCTAAAGGATAACCAGTAAGCTAACTGGTTACCAGTGCACTTATTGGTTAAAGGATTCATGGTTTAATCTTTCACTTCCCTACTTGGGAGGAGCTCAAGAAGATGTCTGCATTTCCATCCTCTTCCTTTTCACTGTCCTACTAAGGAGGATAAAAGTAGAAGCAGCACTGCTATATATAAAATAAGAAGTAGCATTAGCTAAAGATGTACGCTACAGGTTGTCCTTGGCTGTGCAGCACTGGTCCCTATTTCATTTGAACAAAGGACAAGAAAAATGGCAAAAATCATACAGAAGCAGGCATTTCAGGGATGTAATTTAAATGGAAAGTGCCAGTAATGACATTCAGGTGAACCCGATGGCTCTGAGCTCCAAGATACCAATGTGGAAGTCCATGTCTTCTGGTCTCTAGTATAAGATCCCCCAATTTAAGCCAAACCTGTCCATGGCTTTATTGAAATTGGAGCAAAGAGTATTTCTCCACCCATATTTTTGGGTTCCTTCCATGATTTCAGGTCTGTAAAAACATTAAATGAAAACCCCAAAAGTTACCTTTTAGTACACAAGGGATCTTTTGAGCACAGTATTTTAGGTGTTTAAATTCTGGTGACCCATCATTAAGTGTAGAAAGGCAGTAAGTGAACTAAGGAATTTTTGCAATGGAGAGGAGCCAGCATTGCTTTATTACTTTTATGCATCTAATACCATTTAATTATATACTGCTTCAGACTAGATTAAATGTCCATTCTAAACTTTGATATTAAAAAAAGAATAATTATTGTTCTGTATAAATGACAGAACAATAGAAAAAAGTCTTACTGTTACTAGTCTGCACTTTAATAATAATTCAGCTAAATTTGGTTCTTATGCTATAATTTTAAAAAAATGACTAACTTAATATTTTAACTTCTAAGTAATTTTGATAAACACAAAATAGGTTTGTTATTAAATATCTTTTTATACCGATTTTGGGAGAAAGGATGAGGGTACAAACTAGAGCTGCTACACAAGGAATACAAGCAGAAGAGCCTCAGCAATCTCAAAATGACTGTGGACTGCTGCACAGTTCTCAGCCTCAAAAATGACAATGCTGAGTGGTAATTCCTTGCTCCCTGTCTTCTATTACAAGAAAATATTACATTGGGTCTATGTATTTTTGTAATTTGAACAAGTTTTCTGCAAAGCTGTTCATTATTTGGGTACTATTCAACCACAGGATTATACAGCAGCTTTATCTCCCACAAGCTTAGAAGGTGGGTAGACCACCTAGTAAAACAGACGAAATGAGAATCTCAAATTCAGCTGCTATCTAAAAATGCCAAACAATGGCTGTTTCCCCAAGTAGGAGATCTGCATTTCACTGCTGACAACTACTGGTTAATTCTGTTGCATTCAGCTCTTCAATAAAGTGATGCCCTGGCCTGAGTTCTTGGAGAAAGGAGCTTAAAATCTTGCATGTCCTTTTCTGTCCTCGGATTCCCAGAAAACTGTGAATGCACATGCAGAGTAAGGGCCTTAGAAACTGGTATCTGTGATGCTTCTTTCTGAATCCAAAAGTTGAATCTGACGGTGGCAGAAGCAAGAGATTTGAAGAAAAAGTAGGGGCCTAATTTCCCTTGCAACTACCAACAGGCATGTGTATGTCCACTGATTTCAAGAGACAGTACTTTAACTGATACAAATCAGTAGTTTCAAAAATCAAGCCTTAATTTCTGCCCCTTAGAAGTTACTGAAACAAACCAGCAATATCACGTCAGACTACATTTACAAGCTATACAAACACCAGTAATGTTTTAAGATACTATGAAATGTAATGGAATATTTAAAGAATTGAGAGGCAATATTTTGTTTTTAGTGCAAATCTGAATACCTCTGAACAATATTAGAGTGCAGTAAGCAACTAATTAGAAAATGGGGGATCAGCAACCTATGACCTGTTGGCTGGATACAGCAGCACTGGGCTTTGCCCTTGCTGCAGCCACTCATTAGGGAGAAGAGGCAGCAGTGGCAATGGCCAGGTCCTAGTGCCAGACTTTTTAGACCTGGGCTGGGTCATTCCAGCCCATCACTAGAAAGCACTGATGACCATTCAAAAGTAAGATCTCTTAAAATTAAATTGTATTGTTAGTCATACATATATTGTTGTATACTGTAAAGGTATGAAACATCACTAGCAAAAAAAATCCCCTATTGAATCTCTACAACAGAAGAAAATGCTTACAAAAACAAGTGATTGTGCTAATGTTTGAAAGGCAGCTGTAAGATGCACTGTCTTTCTGATGCTACTTAAGGATACTTTTTCTTTAATTATTAAATAGGCCAAAGATTTCTTATCAGAGTCTGCCTCCTTGTGTTTGGAAAATGACAACTCTTAAACAAGTCAAGCAGGGTCTTTTAAGCAATCTAACTTTCACCAAGGTTACTTAATATAAGAAGAATTTAACATTATTCTTCATTAATCATATGTTGTTTTTTCAACAAGGGACCTATATAACTTCTAGCTATTCCTAGCATGCTGCTGAAGCTATTAATTTAGCTGACTATCAGTGGTGTATGGAAAAAGCCAGGCATTGAACTAGCACCACTAAGAAAATCTTGTCATATAACTAACACAAGATATTAAATGTAGCCAAAACTACGCACAAAACAAAACCCTATGCACCCGCGAGCGCGCGCACGCACACACACTTTAAAACAACAGTAATTTGGGTGAAAAGTAACTTTCACAAGGTGTAATCTTTAAAACTATTATAAATTATGAATAAACACTTCCAAACATAACTTTTCCCTAAAAAACTTCATTTTTTTTTTTAATGGTGTTGTACACAAGCCATGCATTTTTACTTGTGCTACCTAATAAATACATTTGTTCTTCTTGGCGCAAGGTCAATAGAGAAAGCAAGAAACAATGTCTCTAAGACAGCATGCATTTGCAATACAGGATATCCCAGAAACTAAAGAAACATTCTTATTTCTGTTAATTATACCCACAAGTTAGATATTTTTTGTAGTCCTATACAATTACCCCTCAGAGGCTACCTAGAATTACATACAACTGTTGATCAAATATATTTTGATTTGAATATGATTAATCAAAAATAGAGCCATGTGGCAGCTATGTTCAGGAACCTTATTTAGCACTGCATAAAACCAAAAATTGCCAGAAATACCATCAGATTATTATTTTTGCAGTATTTCCAGCATACTCCACAAAAAGAAAAAAGGGTTTGTGACATGGTATGTTGCACAATTGCATGGACGTGCCCTATGAACAGTTTCACACAATAAAAATTACGTGGCTGGGAGATCAAGAAATAACTGAGAACATATTGTTACAAGATATTAATAACTGCAGAAAAGAAATCTGAGAAATAACAAAGGATAAGAAAATGTCAAATAAAATACTCCCGATCATGGAAATATCATGGGCAGGTCATGCCAGACCAACCTGATTGCCTTTTATGATCAGGTCACAAAGGCAATGGATGCAGGTGCTGCCATGGACGTAGTCTTTCTAGACTTCAGCAAGGCATTTGACACCGTCTCCCACCCCATCCTCATTAAAAAACTAGGCGACTGTGGCATTGATGCCTACACAGTCAGATGGATTGCAGATTGGCTCAAGGGTTGTACTCAGAGGGTGGTGGTGGATGGGTCATATTCAACCTGGGGGGAAGTGGGCAGCGGAGTCCCCCGGGTCTCGGCCCTTGGGCCTGCACTGTTCAATTTCTTCATCAGTGATTTGGACGACAAGGTGAAACGCACCCTGTTTAAATTTGTTGATGATACCAAAATTTGGGGTGAGGTGACCACGCTAGTAGGGAGGGAAAGATTGCAGCAAGATCTGGATAGGTTACAGGAGTGGGCTAACATAAACAGGATGCGTTTCAATACTGACAAGTGCAGGGTGCTGCACTTAGGCAGGAGAAACCAGCAGCACACTTATAGAATGGGGAACTCCCTTCTTGAGAGCATGGAGGCAGAAAGGGATCTTTGAGTCATTGTTGACTCCAAGATAAACATGGGCCGACAACGCGAGGTCACGGTTGGCAGGGCTAACTGGACCTTGTTGTGCATCCACAGGTGTATCTCAAGTAGAGCCAAGGAGGTGATCCTCCCCCTCTATGCGATGCTGGTCAGGCCACAGCTGGAGTACTGCATCCAGTTCTGTGCGCCCCACTTCAGGAGGGATGTGGACAACATTGAAAGGGTCCAGAGGAGGGCCACCCGCATGATCCGGGGACAACAGGGCAGACCCTACAATGAAAGACTGCAGGACCTGAACCTGTTCAGACTTCACAAGAGAAGGCTGAGGGGGGACCTGGTGACTGCCTATGAACTCACTAGGGGGGGACCAGAAGGGTTTGGGGGAGACACTGTTTCCCCTTGCGCCCCCGGCATGACAAGGAATAATGGACACAAATTATTGGAGTAGGTTTAGATTAGACATCTGCAAGAACTACTTCACAGTTAGGGCGGCTAGGAGCTGGAACCAGCTTCCTAGGGAAGTGGTGCTGGCTCCTACCCTGGGGATCTTTAAGAAGAGGCTTGATGCCTACCTGGCTGGACTCATTTGAGGCAGGGGGCTGGACCTGAAGATCTGCAAGGTCCCTTCCGACCCTACTTCTATGATTCTATGATCAGCTTTATGCATAAACTTGGGTTTGTAAAAGAGCTTCTCACACTGCAAAATTCAGTACATGTACAAGATTGGTGCCTATAAAAATACTTGCAGCTTTCTGATGCATGAAGAGTGACTGACTACCAATTCAATACCAAACTCTGTGCAGATCGCACACTAGCATTATGCCGGGGAGAGGGGAAGGAACATCACTGTAGAAGTCTAAATATAATGCTAACACCACAGCGTGGTCATTACTGCCAGATCACATGTAGTAACGCCTCAGGTTCCAACCTGCAAACATCTAAGTAAGCAATTAATTTTACTATTATGATGAACAGTCACAAGTCATCATGGGGGCTATTGTAGGTCTACAGAACACTGTACAGAATACTAAAGCTACTTTTAAATGAGCTTGCCCAGTTACTGGAAGCAGTTTAGCCACGGAAGTACAGAGCACAGTGCTGAAAAGCAAGGTCAGCTGGCCTTTGTAGAGCTCTATGATGATGTTGCTGCTGCTAGACTGTTCCTGGTACCTGAGCCAGCCAGCAATCGTCTTCATACTACCTTAAAGCCCACAGAGTCAATATACCCACGGTGTAAACTTATATACACAAACATTTACAAGATTAGTGCCTTAGTAAGGGTACAATGACACTGCACTGACCACAGCCCAGAGACACTCCAAGTGTTTAACACAATTCCTTGCACACAGGAAGGTTGTAGTGCCTGACATTAATGACAGAGGACTAGTAAAGTCCTTCTGAAACATCTTGGTGCACAAAAATATAAAAATGGAAGGAGCCTCTCTGGCCCTTAAGTCCAGTACTCAGGGTTTACAGGCTATGGGCATTTGCAAACATAGTTGCGCTGCAGCGCCAGGAGCTTTTAAAAGCTCCCAGCACTGTGACATGCGCAGTTGTGTAAGTGACAAAACGCGCATCATTGCTGACAAAATGGTGGCGGTGTGTTTTTAAACTAAAACACATTGGAGGTGTTCATAGATTTCATAGACATTAGGGCTGGAAGGGACCTTGGAAGATCGAGTCCAGCGCCAGGGGCAGGAAGTTTGGTGGGGTCATAAGATCCCAGCAAGAAAAATATCTAAATTTCTCTTGAAGGTGTTCAAAGAAGGTGCTTGAACCACCTCCATTGGCAGGTTATTCCAGACCTTGGGGACTCGGACAGTAAAGAAATTCTTCCTTATGTCCAGCCTGAAATGGCCTTGCAGGAGTTTATAACCGTTCAACCTCATCATCCTTTGGGGTGCTTTGGTTAACAAATGTTCCCCCAGATCCTGGTGAACACCCCTTATAAACGTATAGGTGGCCATCAGATCACCCCTGAGCCTGCGCTTTTCCAAGCTGAAGAGTCTCATAGCTCTCAGCCTGTCATTGTAAGGTCTGTTTTCCTGACCTCTGATCATGTGCGTAGCTCTTCTCTGGATTCTCTCAAGCTTCTCCAGATCCTTTTTGAATTGTGGAGCCCAAAACTGGATGCAGTACTCCAGCTGCGGTCTCACCAAGGCTGAGTACAACAGGAGAATGACATCCTGGGATTTGCTTGAGAAGCATTTATGGATGCATGCCAGCGTTTTGGTTGCTTTACTAGCCGCAGCATCGTACTGAA
>NW_017729034.1:89144540-89144774 GCF_001723915.1 Gavialis gangeticus
CTTTACCCCAGAGTTTGGTATCATCAGTGAACTTGGCCAGTCTGCTTCTGACTCCAATGTCCACATCATTAATGAAATGTTCAATAATATGGGTCCAAGGACGGAGCCCTGAGAGACCCCACTGGTCACAGGGCACCAAGATGTTTAACTTCTGTCAACCACCACACTCTGGGTCTGAACACGGAGCCAATTCCACAGCCACCAGATCATGGTGGACCCAAGGCCACAGTTGGC
>NW_017729034.1:89145201-89145702 GCF_001723915.1 Gavialis gangeticus
GCTGACTTGAAGGTATCCAGCCTCTCAAGGTGTTCCTTCATGAGGTCAGCATTGATGGAGGGCAAGGAATCTCCCTCAACCTGGCCTCCCTGTCCCATAATGGGCAAGGGCATCCCATGGGGCTGGTGAAAGACTGACGCAAAGTACCCATTTAGTAGGCAAGCTTTTTCCTACTGTTTTAGTTCAAAAGCATACCTCCGCCATTTTCTGTGTGCTAATATGCATTTCGCCACTTATACAATTGCATGCAATACAGCACAGTGTATGTCAGCTCATGTGTGGAGCAGACTTGGAGATTAATCGAGTCTACTCCAACCCACCAGATCTCCAGAGTGTTGCAGGAGAAAAAGATACGTGCATAAATGCCCTAATATGTCCATAAGATCAGACTCTTCCAACCTCTCTCACACACAAGCATAAAGAAAACATTGGGAAGTAAAGGACATGCAGTCTGAAACGGTGGTTCTCAACCTTTTTAGACTTGATAGAACCATCCAAAAA
>NW_017729034.1:89150702-89163951 GCF_001723915.1 Gavialis gangeticus
AGAGGGGCTCTTGGGAGTCCAACTGAAGCCAAACTACTTATTTACCATTACCAATTTTAATAACCAGCATTAATTAGAACCATTTCACGAAAAAGACTAGAATCATAGGGCTGGAAGGGACCCCAAAGGATCACTGGGTCCAGCCCCCTGCGTGAGTAGGAAAGACATCTGGGGGCAGGTGACCCCAGCCAGGTGGTCATCCAGTCTTTTCTTGAAGACCTCTAGGGTAGATGAATGCACCACCTCTGGGGGGAGCTTGTTCCATAGTCTGGACACCCTAGTTGTAAAGACGCTTTTTCTAATGTTCAGCCTGAAACTATCTTCCAGGAGTTTGTGGCCGTTGTTTCTAGTTTTCCCCCAGGGCGCCCTGGTGAACAGTTGTTCACTGAGTCTCTGATGTACACCTCTGATACAGCAGAAAGCTACAATCAGGTCCCCTCTCAGCCTTCTTTTCTTTAGGCTGAAGAGCATGAGATCCCTCAGCCTCTCCTTGTATGACTAATAGTGCAATTCCTCTGGTTGCAAAGTTGCTCAAAGACACAAATCATGTTCTCAACACTATTTGAAATCTCTGGATTTGGCTTGTGAACCATCTACGCACTTAGCAGTGCTACCACTAAGTAAGAGCCTGTGGCACCCTTGAAAGAATCTTGCGGCACTTTGGTTGAGAATCACTGATCTACAGCATGTCACAGGTAAAGAGCAAGGGAGAGACCAGGGTGTTGCCAAGGCCCTGTTCACTACAATGGCAGGGTATCTATTAAGTTTAATACTCGAATCAACAATTGAAAAAAAAAAATCAATATCAGCATATTATTTTGACAGGATTCTTTGCCAACATTTTGAAATGTATTCTCTACCTGGTTTCTCAAGACCAATATTTCATTCTGGAATATCAATTTATTATTTAATTATGTCCATAGTGCTAGTGCATAACATATATAGTTAGTACCACTTTGGGGAAACTAAACTTTCTTAAACAATACTTAGAAGATTTGTATTTTACAGGAAATGTCATTAAGTTATTTTTTTTTCAGTATCAGAATAAGTGAAAGTTCTGAATTGCAGTCCGATTTACTCTCTGTTCTACCCACACACCATTAACTGCAAGATAGAGGCCCTACAGCAGCTGGTTCCCAATCTGTGGTACGGGTACAAGCAGTGGTACACAGACAACCTATCAGTGGTACACATTAACAGATTTCTTATAATTACTTTATATGACAAAAAAAGTTTTCTGGGGTACTTAAGGCTGAAATTAAAAAATTTGCCAGTGGTACTTAAGGCTGTATCATGTAACATTCGTACTGCGCAATCAAAGTTTGGGAACTGCTGCCCTACAACATAACAAGGACTATGTTTCATCACTAGATGGGCAGTATGTGTATTTGTATGAAACTCTCTTTAAAGGTTCTTAAATTATTTTCATGATGATTAATTCTTCTCTTTTGTGACATTTAAAAGCATTCAGGATTTAAATGTACTAGTTCTGAAAACAAGATGTCATCACTTTTTACTTTAAATTGTAACTGAATGATAAATATTACATCATTTTGTCAACTGTGCCCAATAACATGATAACTAAGGACCTACCAAAATCACAATTTTGCAAATTTTGTGAAATCTGGCATTGTCTAACCAGGGGCAGAGCCACCAAGGCCCCTTGGCCAATCAGAGGCATGGGGGATCCTGCCACACTCCACCCATGAAATGGCTGCTTGCAAAATTAACAGGCAACTGCCTCAATTTGGTAGGTCCCAAATGACAAGCATGCTCAAGTAGGCAGATGGAAAAGTAAAAGGTGACCTATTATGATCTGAAGCTCAAACAGTAATTTGCCATATACATTAGGAAACGCATACAGGATGTCAACTAACATTAAATTTTTATTCCATAATCTGCTTGTTCCTTACTGCTTGGAAACTTGTATTAAACTTTAAAAATGCAAAAATTAAGAAAACAAGAAAAATAGGAATTGGACATCAAAACATTTTTTGTATCGGGCTTCATCATAATCAAAACTTCATTTCTTCATTTTTCCACTGTATGCTAATACTTTCATAAAGCAGTTATTACATCTGATACAAAAGACAATATTTTTGAACTAGCTAATGCTTACTATCATAAAAAGGACTTGTTGAAAAATGCAATATAAAGACTCTAGCAATTATTACAGGGGAATATCTCTTTCTCTTGTATTGGGGGTATTTTGCTTATCAGATGATTTTCTAACGTAGTTTCTGCCACTCACTTGAATCACACTGGCCAGAGCACTTTTGCTTCTAATAAACAGCATTTCTAAGATACAGTGGCAAAAGAAGAAGGTCTATAAGGGGTCCATCAGAAAAAAAATTCCTCTGTTTAGTTTTGCTACTTCATTGTTTTACTCATTTATTACAGGAAGCAAACCTAGTTGGACAGTAAGGGTAGCGGCCAAGTGTGAACCAAAGTTAATTTAAGGTCAACAGCCAACGGGAGAAAACCTGTACACATGAATTATGGTTTAAGATTCTGAGTCTTAAGAGGAAGATTAGAAAGATGATAATATGCAGCAGAAAACATAGAATAGTATAATGCTTCTGGCATTTGGTTTAGGGTTTTTGCTCTAATATGAAACTGATTTTATTAAGCAAGTATCTAATAAACAAAGGACAATGTAGTAGCATATTAATCATATGCATGGTCTTAACTAGATTACATTCTGTACCTGCAAATTGCCACTTTTTCAAAACATTAAATAGTATAATTCACCAGTTCTACTTCATACATACAGAAGTAACTTGCAAATGAAATAATTGGTTAAACACCTATTTTACATTCACTTCATTTTAAAAGAAAATATTCACTGAAATTTTTGTATGGTACAGTATAATTATGAGAAATACAAGACCACACATATAGTAGCCACATTGGTACACAGCTGAAGGACAGTAGAGAATCTGGTCTACATTTGTCTGGGTGCTACATTTCATCTCAGCCAAAACTGAAAGCCAAATTTCTTCCTTTAGGAGAGAAATTAATTATTGAAGGAAAAAAAACACAGTAATTAAATCCATTCCCTTACTAGTTAGAAAGCAGAAGACTGACTTGACAAAGATAACACAAAAAAGGTAACAGTAAATTTCACATCAGAATGAAGGTCTCCTAAATCCAAAACAGATATCTCATCTTATGAGACAAAATTTTGCCACTGTATTTAAAGCAGACTTTTTATTAAAAGCACCATCACTGTTTTTTTAAAATCTATTCATTAAAACTACTCCAACTGAAAAAATAGCCCATTTATTTTATTTAGATTACTGTGGGAGAGTTGTGTGGTGAAGCTGAGAATCTAGAAGGAAAATGTCTTTTTAACCACAGCTATGGTTGTATCTGCAACTATACAAAGAAAATGGGAGACCTGTAATTAGGAAAGATTATATGAAGTAGGATTTACAAAGAAGATGGTCAGAGGACAAGCAAGGATTGAGGATGAAGAATATAGAAATTATGTGGGGTACACAAGAATGAGCAACATGTACACAGTAATGAGTAACATATAGACTTAATATACAAGCTGACACTCAATGCTCCTCCCTACAGCAGAAGGCACACATGGGCCACTGCCAACCCACCAGATGACTGCTGCTGTCCCTTCAGCAGCCTTCCCCAGGTGCGCTTCATGATCTCAGCCCTGCTGCTGTGAAACCATGCAAAGCCACCAAAAGTTCCCCTGGGTATAAGCACTCCAGTGACGCTGCCATGACAGCTGCTATCTGCCACCAGAATGTCTAGTCTGACAACTGGAAGAATTTCTAGCGGCACAACAAGATTAGTCTATACCATGGGCCAGGGCACTCTGGGGTCATATGAGATCTTCTGAAGAGTGCTGCACAGTGTAGCAATAAGCAGGTGCAAGGAGATACATGCAGGCTTAGACTCATCCCTGCCTAGCTGCTGCTCTGTCCATAGTGCCTGGTCCCTCTGCAAGATAAGCCCATAATAAATAAGTTTTGAACTGGGGTACTTCTCCATTCACAAAGGGTATGGAGGGGGGCCATGCGTCAACCAATGGCTGTCTCATGTCTAAAAAGGTTAATAACCACTGGATTAGACAAGGTAATTCTTATATAAAAGGGAATAAAACAAAGTAAGTGGCATCCAGAGAAGGCCAGGACTTCTATCTTACAACAGACTACTGATGATGGGGCAGGGAGAACAGAACATGACAGAGGTCTGCTGAATCCTGAATGGCAGGCAGGAAGGAATTGGAGGTTTACTATTCATACTTTCATAGTAGTTTGGGGTCAGAAGGGACCTGAACAGATCATCTTCACCCTCTTTTAGAACTCTAGGATTCAGGGACAGGCCAAGAAACAAGCAACTAGAAACTCCTTTTCATTCAGCCCATTGGAAATTCTCTGCTCCAGGATGCTGCGCAGGGTTATCACCGGGGATCCGAGTTTTCCATTTCCCACGGAAAAATTGAGAAAATGACGGATTCCCTGTTTTTAAATCAGAGAAAACTCAGATTTCCCTTTTTAGCAGAGAAATCTGCAGATTCTCCACTTCTGCAGAGTGCTCTTGCAAGCTGGAACAAGCCTGCAAGAGCTGACTGCAGAAAGGGCAGGAAATCCCCAGCCCTACCTGGAGGGGGAGAAAGAGGGGGAAGGGCAGGGCCTGAGCCTCTGAGTGAGCCAAGGCTGGGCTCAGGTTCAGACTTGCCCTTTGCCCTTGCACACAGCCATCCCCACCACCATCTTGCACTGCGGCCACGGCAGCCACCACAGTGCTGCTGACACCATGCGGCCGGCTGTACAGCTCCGAGCACTGTGGTGGTAGCCGTGGGATAGTGGTGGGGATGGCTGCATGCTGCTTGGCCACCACCACACTGCTGCTGCCCCCTGAGGCCAGCTGCACAGCTCTGGGCACTGCTCCGCAGTGGTATGAGGAGGTTTTGTAGGCAGCAGCCATCATTGCTGGCACAGTCCTATAAGTAAGAGGCAGCGGCTGCTGCATGTGAGGCCCCCCCACGCCTCGTCACCACTGCAGAGCCGGCCTCAGAGCTGTGCAGCCAGCCTCATGCTAGCCTCAGCCTCCCCCTCCCTTGGGCAGCTGGCTGGGCGGCACGCGCGCCCCGCATCACTTACCCACAAAGCCCCCGCAGAGGGGCACCCCTGCCCTCACACCCCAGCCCTGCACCTGGCTGCGGTGTGCCGCCTGGGGCCAGCAGCACCCCCTGCTCCCTTAGCCCCCAGCCACCTTCCCCAGCCCTGCCCCATAGCCCCCAAGCCCCACTTACTTCTAGGGTCCAGGGGCAAAGGGCATGGCTCTGCAGTGGCAGTGCTTGCCCACAAAGCCCCCGCAGCCAGCACACAGCCGCCACCACCCCGCACAGCCGTGGACCCATGCAGCCAGTCACAGGGCATAAGCAGTGGCGCAGCGGCAGCTGCTGCATGCAAGCCCCTCTTTCCACCCCACAGCTGGGAAGCACATATATGGCCCCCACACGGTGGTTGCCACCACACTGCCTCTGCCGCATCCTGCGCTACTTGCTCACAAAGCCACACGGGTGGCCGTGAGATGGTAGCACAGGGTGCAATGGTAGAGTTGCGGTGGCGGCCTCCATGTGCAGACTCCCTGTCAGGCCGACCTCCACGTGCGAACTCCTGTCACTCTCCAAGCCATTTCATGAGCATCTGTAATCTAAACTCTATACAAGATGAGCGCCAACCCTGACACAACTCCAACATAATACCGGAACCTGCCTTGGAGAAGGCAGGGGACCATAGTGGTCAATGTTCTGCTGCTTTACAAGCATTAACTTATGCTGGAGAGACCCCAGGTAGACATCCTACCACTCCAAAAGTGCTCCAAGAGGCTCCAAGCAGAGGACCACATTCCCCTCGCTAGAGGAATGCAAAACCACCCCCACAGTTTGTACCATTCTGACCATGGGATCAAATTCCTCCCTAACCCCAAATTGCCTTAGCACACCAGTTACTAACCTCTGACCTTCACTCCTATCCCCATTTTCATTATTTGTCCCAAGTAATCTGTAACATGTCATTAATGGCCCCCAGTATTAAAGGGGGCTTATATTTTCCTTGACAGGCCTCTGATTTTCCTGAACATGTTAAAAGTCCTGATCCTCAACTCTGGTGATCGACTGTTCTGACCCTGAGTGGACAGGCAAGACCCCCTAGCCAGGAACCTCGGGCTCTGGTCTCAGCAGCAGCACCGGTACAGCCCAGTCAAAATCCCTAGCTGCAGCCAACACCCAAAGCCTGTGGCAAAGGCTTAAAACAACCCCCAAAAACCCAAACAAGATGAAATGTAGCACCCAGGCAAATGTAAACCAGGTTCTCTTCTGTCCTTCAGCTGTGTAACAACTTGGCTACTATACATGTGGTCCTGTATTTCTCATAAGTATACTGTACCATGCAAAAAATGTGGATTAATGTTTTCTTTTCATTGTGTGTCACTCTGTGTGGGGGCAGGTGTGTGTGAGGGGCAAAATACATATATCATAGCATAAAAGTAGGACTGGAGGAGACTTCAAGAGGCAGGAAAAGCCCAGCAGCCCCATATGGGGATTGAACCCTCCATCCAGGTGCTTTCAGTAGCGCTCTCCAGCTAGCCCCAGCCGAAGAACGCACCCCCCCCCCCGGTTCGGCCCTGCGCATGCGCTACCCCCGTCCCCCGACGCCTGTGCGCGTGCGCAGCAGTAGGAAAAGGGGCGTGCCCCACCCTGACTAGGGTTCTGTGCCGCGCGCTCCCGGGGGGTGGCGGGGAAGGGACACTCACAGTAATATGCCACGACGGGCTCCCGCTTGTCCAGCTCCTGCCCGGTGCGCAGGTGGTGCTGGATGCTCTTGAACTGCGGGGGCAGCACGGGCAGGGCCGCGGCCGCCATGACACCCCGGGCCGAACCCGCCGCAGCAACAAGAGAAAAGGCAACAACAACGTCCCCTCCCCCACTCGGCGCTGACAGAGCCCTGTCCAGCAGCTGCTAACCTCTGGGACTCACTTCCGTTTCCGGGGGAAAAACGCCCCCTCCCCCCGCGCATGCCTGCTTAAGGTGCGGCGGGAGAGCGGCGCTTGCAGCAGCGACCCCTGGCGAGCGGGAGGGCCAAAGCGAAGCTGGTCAGCCAGCGACGGGAGGGGTGGGGGAAGGGGAGGACGCTCGGGGACATCCAGGTTCGAGTCCCGCCTCTGGCGCTCGGGCTCCTGGCCCTGGTGGGGTTGGTGTTTCCCAGTTGCCAGCTCTGCTGGGCCTTCCCTGGCCGGGCCCGCAGCCGTCTCTCCCCGGTGGAAATCTGCAACTCCTGTTGACAGATCTGTGGCTCCAGGATTGCACTCTGAAGTCAACTCAAGACCCAGCCATGAGCCATGGTAAAAATCATCCTCAAATCGAGGGATTGCCGACAATCTGTTAGATGGGACAACTCTTCTGGCAAACTCAACCTGGCCATTGACCCAAGAAATGTGCATCCCATAAAGGAGCTACACGTGTACTTTGAAGCATGCTTGCACTGCAAGTTTTCAAGCCCTGCCCATGTCCGCTCTCATGGGGACTGAGTGGTCAAAAGAAAATTTGTGGGGGGGCTGCCTATGTAAGAAATAGCCCTCATAAGTCATTTCAAAAGCAATTGCTTTTGTCTGCAGTCCACTGTCTTCTCAAGTCCTCTACCCCTCCCCACTGCCCTTTAAATGGATTTTATTTTATTTTGTTTAAAGCTTGGTAAATGAATGCTTACACAGCCTGAGAGAGGGATGTCAGGGGTGCAGGTATGAAGGAATAAAGAGAAGAAAGTTGTTTTAACAGGATTGTTAGCTGCAAATCAAGAAAAGCAATTCTTCCATTCTAGTCAGCACAGGTGAAGTCTCACTCGAAGTACTATGTTCTGTTTTGGACCCCACACTTTAAGAAAGATGTAGACAGATTGGAAATAGTTCAGCAGAGAGCAGCAACAGCAATGGTTAGGGGCAAGCGAAGCATGACTTATGAGGAGAGGCTGAAAGAGCTAGCATCACCTAGTCTGGGGAAAACTGAGAAGGGAATTTGAGAACAGTCTTTAAAGACCTGAAGAGTAATTATAGAGAGGATGGAAATGGGCTTTTCTCAGTGGCTGTAGGGTACAGGACTAGGAGCAATGGCCTTAAGCTGCAGCAGAGGAAATTTAGGTTGGAGAGTAGGAGGAACTTCTTGACTGGTCAAGCACTGGAACAGGCTACCTAGAGAAACTGTGGAATCTCCATCTTTGAAAACTCTCAAAAGCAGGTTGGACAGACACTTGGCTGGGACAATTCAGTCAGGGACAATACTAAATTAAGCAGGGGGCTAGACTAGATGATCTTGTGAGGTCCCTTCCAGGTCTACTTTCTTATGTTGCTATGATCCTATGATTCCTAAAGAAAGTGGAAAATAGGACTGGTTAGGGTACTGGAGCATTGTGATGTTATGCTGAAAATTGGATGGCCCCAGGTAACTGTATCTTTGATTCATGGTCAGTCATAAAGTAGTACCTTCTATCTCTTCAAGCTCAATGGAAACCATTACCTAAAAATTAAACTGGTTGCAAATATATGAATTGCATATTGATTTCATTGTTCTGTATGTATATTTCCCTGTGAGTCAGAAGTCGGAAGCTAGGAAAAAAGCAAAAGAAGTACATGTACTGGATTTCCAAAAGAAAGTCTACAAAGCAAGATTTTTTTTGGCAGAGTGCTAACTGAAAAGAATTTTGGAATTGTTACCTGGATTAGTTACATTTTTAACCAGTTTTTAACCAGTTTTTTCATTAGCTGGTTTAGCTGCTTTGGGGCCTTTTGCTGTGTTTATGTTTCTGTGACTTTCATAGATTTCCTAGACATTACAGCTGGAAGGGACCTCGGAAGATCATCAAGTCCAGCCCCCTGCCCCAGGGGCAGGAAGTTAGCTGAGGTCACAGGATCCCAGCAAGATAAACATCCAAATGACTCTTAAAGGAGTCCAGAGTCAGTGCTTGCACCACCTCTGGCAGCAGTCTGTTTCAGGCCTTGGGGGCTCAAACTGTAAGGAAGTTCTTCCTTATGTCCAGCCTGAAACAGTCTTGGAGAAGTTTGTGACTGTTTGACCTTGTCATCCCATGGGGTGCTCTGGTGAACAGGTGTTCCCCCAGACTTGGTGTTGGCCCCTTAAAAATAGCTATGGCTAGCAACACTGCACTCCTCTACCTTTTTTTGTTTGATTCATATCCCAACCAGGGAAACCTAAAACCACATGACTAAAATTGTAAATGTCTCTTCCTAATGGAAATAGCTCACTGTTTCCCCCCAAATACTAGCCAAGTACTCCAGCTGAGGACATAGATCTGGTGCATGTGACACACAATATGGGAACATGGAATAAAGGTGCAGAGGTTCTAGTGTATGAAGGAAACTACATACGAGGGTGCAAATGAAAAGATGGTATAAAGGAACCAAGGGAAGGAAGGGCTGTTGGTCTGGAGAAGCAGGAAGAGAAGTTTGGGAATACTCTAAGAGTACAGAGAAGGGCTGTTTTGGACTTGCGTATCTTAAATCCTTACTTGACTAAAACTAGTTTTATGGATGCTGTGAAACAGTATCACCATTTTAGGTATGGGGACCTAGAACGCATAACTCTTCTTTCGGAATTCTGCTTACAGGCAGAGATACCTAAGTTTAAGGCACTACGATACACAAGCCTTGATGAGCAAGGCCTATATGTTGACATTTTGCTAAATGCCATCAACATGGATAAAAATCTTTCAACTGAGAGTTGTTTGAGTTAAAAAAATGATAGAGTTGGTATTTCTAATGTATGTTCTTTGTAAATAAATTCAGTTTATACACATTTATATTGAAACAGCTATAATACCTATAAGAATAGCACACAGGATGCATACAATATTCTCTTAAATATAAGACACCCTCATTAGAAGAAATATTTTTAAAAGAATGACACCTGCACCCTGAAGAAGAATTAGTAAGCTAAGCAAGGGGGTCCAAGTGGGTTAAATATGGGTTATATATAAGGTTAAATTGCAGCCAGTGCACCTGTAGAACACAGATGAACACTGCTGCTGCTTCCCCCACCCCCTTCCCCACCACAAAATTCAGAGTCTTCAGTCACTGATGAAACTTCCCACAAAATTTTTAAACCATATGTTGTTTCTGAAATACTCATTGTCAGAAAAGAGAAGACATTATTTTATTTTCTCATCCCAAGTGTCAAACTCTTTCATTACAATCCAAAGATGAGATTTAGATCTAGTGGTACCACTTCCACCATCACTTTGGCTGCACTACCTTTGGGGTCTCAGGGCTCTCTCTTCTGATTTCAGTTTCCTGACCCCACTGGGCACGGGGCAGTATGATGTGGTTGAGGAAGCCATTAGTTCAAGGAGGCTTGGGGCCCAGTGTGCCAGAGCTGCACCATGAGGTGCAGTGCAGTGGGAAGGCACCTGTACACAAGGCTGTCCCTGGGTGGGGGGAGTGGGGGAATCAGGGCAATTGCCCAGTGCCCCGTGCTTTGGCAGGCCCCGCAGAGCAGGGTGGAGCAGTCTCAGCTCCTCCTCCAGGGCCCACTTAGTGCTGGTAACTGCGTCACTGCCGACACTGCTTTGTGTCTGGTCGCTTGCTACCCCCCTGCCAGATTCTTCATGTCCTAGCAGGGTGTGGGGCCTGGGGAAAATCAGCCTGTATGGGTCCCATACAGGCTGATTTTCCCCAGGCCCCGCACCCTACTAGGATCGTCTCGTCTCGTCCCTGCCCATGCAGCATAGTAGGGTGCAGTGAAAGCATGTGCACCATGTGGCCTAGGGGGCTGCAGACTGCTCAGTGTTGGAGAGATGTCAGACACCCCTGATCTAGACAGTAAGGCATTTCAATCAGTACTAAATAGCACCTTCCTTCCATGATTTTTAAGAAAACATGACTATTTTCATAGTACTATGACATGCTATATTCACATGAGTGCTGAAATCTTGTGATATAATATAGAAATAATGTAGGTTAGTATTAGTAAACACAGTACTTTTTAAAATGCAACTTCTGTTTTGAAATAAATGTTTAACATTGAGTTCAGAATATTTATGTTCAGGAAATTTCAAGAATATTTGGTAGAATGAAAACAAAGTTCAAAAGTTTGTACAAAACAGTTTTCTCCAGCTCTATTTAACATCAGCCAGTTTTGTCTCAGCCCAAAAACCATGAGACTTTAAGCAGATCTTTGTCTTTGCCTGAGTTCTCCCACCTATAAAATGAAGATTATGAGGTTGATTTAGCCTCCTTCGTAAACTGTTTCAAGACTAAAGTGCTATGTAAAGGGAAGGTAGTATTTTAATATAATAAAGGACTTAGTCTGTCTGTATGTCTGTAATGCTTTTGATCAAGTGTGCATGTGCCACTGAGATAGGGTTACCACACATCCGTGTCCTCTTTTTTAAGCCCTCTGATCTCAGTCAGGGCTTGTTTTTTTAAAATCTGCCCAAATGTCCAGGACTTTCCTTTGTTCCAGGGGCAGCAAGGAGTACACACATACCTGCCTGCAGCTGTGGAGGTGCAGACCCATGCAGTGCTCCCTGCTGCCTCTGATTGCCTCCCACTGCTTCCACTCCCAGAGCACAGCAAAATCCCGGACATCTGGTCAGGGCAGGGGAGGTGGAGGCTAGGGCTGCAACAGGGCAAGGCGGGCGGGAAGGACTGCCCATTCTTCAGTGAGGGAAAAGGGGTGGGGGGAGGTTGGAGGTCAGCAAGGAACTCGGTGGCTGGGACGGCAGAACGGGCTGTGGCCTGTGCTCTGCTTGCAGGGGCTGAGCAGCCACGAATTGCTTAGGGGGCGGGGGGGGAGGGAGGGAGCCATGGCCAGCTGCCTGGTGCAGTGTGGAAGCCTCATCCCAGGGCAGGGGTGCCACAGCCTCCCCATCTTCTTCCCTCCAGCCCGCACTGGGGCCAGACACACTCTGCTGCCACCTGCTGACCATTTTGCTTTGTTCTGGCATTGATGTGCCAGGCCCTTGAAGGGGAACACGTGCACAGTTATTTGGGGCCAAGTAGGTGTTACAGAGTGTTTGGATTTACCTCTGGGTATGAATCAGCCCCATTGCCACTTTTTAATAAAAAGTTCAGTATCAGAGCCACCACGCTCTGGCCAGTCAGGATGGGGACAGCTGGGGCCCTTCTGGTAGGGCTGGTGGGGTAGGGGGCTGCAGGTCAGGAGTGTGGGGCACTAGCGTGGGGGCAGGGGATTGTGGGTTGGGAGTGCGGGGGGCACTGGCAGTGCTGGGGGACTATAGGTCAGGAGTCAGGGGCACCAGCAGGGATGGGAGGCAGGGGGCTGTAGGTCAGGAGTAAGGGGCACCATCGGTGCCCAGGGGAGCAGGGTACTGCAGTTTGGTGAGTGAGGGCACTGGCAGGGATGGAGTCAGTGGGTTGGGAGCAGCAGGGCTGGGGGGACTGTGGCTTGGTAGTGAGGGGCAACAGAATGGACAGGGGCAGGGGCACCCTTTGGGGCTGGCCATGTAAGCACTCCTTTGAAATCTGTCATTCATGATGGGCAATTGGCTAGTTATTAATATGAGGTCAGCTCAGCTTTATGTTTATGGAAGCTCAGGACAAAATAATAACACAATTGTAACAGAACTCTTTTTATATTCATTTATTTTGCTCTACAAACATCCCAGTATCTCATTAAATGTGATTGGAGTATGGTTGAACAGCTCTGTAGTTAGTACGTATAAATTGTAACTTCAACATAATAAATTACAAGTTGCATTTTGTACATAAAAAGTTTATTATACCTGAGATTACAGAATGAATTTGAAAAAACAGTCCCTGCATATATGTAAACAGCTGGATGGATATTTGATGTATACAGCAAAAACTAAGCATCTATGTACTGACCATAACACATGATATATAATCAACAAATTAAGGCAGGTATTTTTTCCCCTCTTGTGCTACTTGAAAATGAAAAATAAATAGTTATATCCATGGTCAGCTAAACATATATTTGTTTAGTTTTAGGAACAAGAGGAACATTACTTACTTCCATGGAAAAAATCAGAGCATTAAATCTATTACACAGTAAACACATTAGAATTTAGGATGTCAGCATCAGCCAGCTCATCAAAAAGTAAGAACTACATAACCTCTATACAGTTTGGATCCAGATAGGTCCAGCAAAGATCAAATTCTACACTCATCTGAGCAGTTCTGCTGAAGTGGATAGGATATTCTGTGTGGGTAAAGACTATAAGGTTTG
>NW_017729034.1:89164448-89170734 GCF_001723915.1 Gavialis gangeticus
CAAAAAAATCTACCAAATTATTAGTACTCTAATTGTAAACATTAAAAAAAATGGAAACTACCTCTTCCTTCTGTCCAGTTTCCAAATGTATCTTTCTGTCAGCTCACATGTAACCAGGGAGTATGACTGATTTTCATTTGAAGATATCCCTTAGTTCTGAGATGGAAACTGGTGTGCAAGAGAATACAAGATATATAAATAGATCTAAAGAATACTTAGTTCAAGGTACAACTAAGGTATAACTCAAAATCCACTTAGTTCAAGGTATAACTTTATCACTTTGGTGTGCTGATTTTTGTATTTAACAACTGTATGCAATGTGATAGAAATGCAGAACTGGCCTGACAAAAAATTAAATAAAAGGAATCTTCAGGGCCCAGTCCTTCAATCCATCAGAAAAAATTCTCATTGAAATCAAGGTATGCCTGTGCCCAGAGCAGTAGGGGTCATAAAAAAAATTAAAATCACTGTAACTGAAAGTATAATAAATATTTATGAATCATTCTATGCTATATAACGGAGGCAAGTGTGGGACCCTTGACCTTTTATTTCATAAATCAATATGACCCATGCATATATATTTTGATATATTACAAAGAAAAAATGGAGGAGGGGTGGTCAGAGCAGTACAAGTAATTGTGTGCCCATCATTTGCTTTAAAAAGAGTTTTTCATATAGCATGACACAAAATAGTATGTTTCTTGCCAACAATATCTTAGCAGACATCGCTTCACATCATAAAAACCACAGCACAGTCAGGAGTCTCATGGGAGGCCAAGGATGTGGTTGTTCAGGATTCAGGCTGCAACAGCATAACTTCTTGGGAAAAGTTGGGGAACTTTGTTGTATCATGTCAGGCACTACCTGAAGACAGAAGCTCACTTCATAAGCATTAGAGTTCAATGAACTAAAAGTAAATCATGAGGTCATTTACATAAGCACCACACCATCTGCGAACAGACTTGTTCCAAATCCATATGGGAACTTAAATAGCATCTTCCATTAAGTTGCAAGTAAAATAATCATTTTCTTTTGGATCTGGTTCTTATATTGCATTTTAAAACATTAATATAAAAGTTCACAGAAGGATATAGTTCCTGTACAAATTTACCCAAGTGTACAGGAAAGTCTGTTTCAAGCTGAGATCTCCGTGGTACATATTCAAAAAAAGTGTGAATGAATGATAAAGAGGAATGATTCAGTATGAAAATAAGGTCACTGATTGTTTAAGAAACCCAGCCTCCTACATAAGATCTCAAAAATCTCAGCAACACACAACACCACTGTAATCACAGTAAATGTGTACATAGCAATAAGGAAAATTGTCTTTTCAAAGTGTTCTGGCACCAGGCAACGGGTAATATTAAACTTTTTATTGAGGGCTCCTGCATCACACCTGTAGACTGGGTTCACCTGGAAACCAAAGAGGTGACTCTGAAGCCAAAAAGACACAACTTCAAGGACAACCCTTAACAAAACAGTGAGGATATAAAAAACAGTGTAGATAGGCTTTTGGAGGATATCTTCCTGACTGATGGTTTTACATGCTGCATAAAGATGAAACACTGCTCCAGGTACCAGTACAGTCACTAGCTGTAATGCCCAGAATACCTAAAGTATAGCAGAAAACTTGCTGTCAGATCATTTGCAACTTCATTGAGCCTGCTAAAAGTAGACTCACACCTGAATTTATTATAAGAATCTATTCAATATATAAAACACATATAAAATTAAAAGATTATGTAAGGTAAGAACAATCAATGTTACATTTTTTTCCCAAAAGCTGGATTTAGAGCTCATTTACTTTTTTGTTAACATTCTCTCAATTGAGGTAAACTATGGTACAAATACAGTAGATCACAATGAAGAGGTCCTGGGCCTGCATACCTTTACTCACATCAGTAATCCTTATTTGTGTGGGTAGTTCTTATGAACCACTGGTGGTGCTTATTTAGACATTGAAGGATTCTCTCTCTAAAACACCTTTACAAATAAGTATTGTCTCCATATTTTTTTAAAGGATGGTAAGCTGAGACACAAAGTAAATTGACTGATTTGGTCAGTATCACACACAGTTAGTCACCAAGCCATGAATCAAAATCAGGTGTAGCCTCCTATTTCCCTACCCTACCCAGGAGACTACCCATTCAACTATTCCACAGGGTCAGTGGAAATACCCATGTGAATAAAGATGGGTGTGTGGATATAGTGTCACAGAATCCAGCCATTACAGTCTACAAGTCTTTTTAGGTTAGATATTGTTTATTATAGTTCGTTTATGAGCTGATCCTACAAATCTTTCTCACCTGAGCTATCCTTACCCTGGCAAATAGTCTGACTGTTGCCAACAGCTAAGGATTATTTTTCTATGCAGTGAGGATTACTCTTGTGAATAAAGTTAAAAGCACAGCACCTTTCTTTGCCGCAAATGCTCTCATATTCTAAGTTATATCACTATGTTATCAAAGTACTTCTTAGATTACTCTACTAACTCTACTTAAAAAAATAGATAAAAAAATACCTGAGGAGTAATTGGCCTGAACTGATTGTAACAGAAAAGATTAAGCTCTCTCTTATCTGGATCACAGCTGAAGTGCAAGGCCTCATTTCCATAAACTGCAAAGCCCAAAACGCCAAGGAAAAACATTCGAACTGAGCCAAAGAAAAGCGTGTGGAACTGACCAATTACTGTTGGTGGCCTGAGCTGCAAATGACAGGATTATTTGAGAGAAAAGACAAAGATAAATATTGTTATTCTTGCAGGTATATTCTTTCACTTTTCCAAAAACATGTACTTTAGATTTGGAAAAATGCTCCTCATTCCTTTCTCTTCCTTTAAAACAACCACAGCAAGAAGACTGTAGTGGACATGTAACCAAGTAATGCCTTAAACTTTCTTACTGTTTCTAAAAGATTTTCATAAGCACTCATTCCTTTAGCCTCCATCAGATAATCTGTTTAACAGCTCTTTAAAAAGAAATCAATAGTAGCTGTAGATACCATATACATTCAGCCTTCTCCTATTACAAACATGCCAGACAGACTGAAGATGGAATCCTTCAATGAAGACTTCGTATTTTGTTCTGCTGTTGTTTAAACTATCATAATGGCAAAAGAATGGTTGTCTCCATCTATGAATCCTTGGAAGCTAACTTCTGACTTCTCAGAAGTAAGGCTTGTAAGAACCAGGCCAGTTTATGCCTCAGTTCCCATTAGTTGTTGTGCCTCATTGATATTTCCTTTAAGGAAAGCATGGGTTATGTGTTACAAGTCTCATGCTAATCTATTCCTCCAGAATTTCTTAACAGATCAGCTGGTCTCTGAACATGACCAATTGCAATGCTAAAAAAAAAAATAAAAATAGAAATTAAAAGCAGATTATTCCTTTCCCTTTTATTTCATGATTCACTTTGTACTTACACATCCTTCATAGAAGTTCTTGATGTAATTTAAAGACATGTCTTGGAGGATGCTAGCCTCGTGCAATGGTGGAGGAAATCATTGCCAAGTGGCTGTCATCAGACTGGGTCTGATGCTATTGCTCTCCCATGACTCTTGCTGTGGAAAACACTTGTCACTGCATATTTTGCCTTTTTATCTCAGGGGCCCCAGGCAACCTGACCCTTTCAGGCCCCCAAAAAATAAAAAAAGCTTGGAAACAAAAGGCAAGGGCATGTGGTCTGCCTGCTGATCCCCAGTGACTACAGTCAGCAGAAACAAGGCACACAACAAAGGGACACAAAGGCAGGGGAACGTGCCTGGGCAGCCGGGTCCCAGCAGGACTTAGGGGGCTTGAGAACTAAAGTAACCTGGGGCGGGGCAGAGTGATTCTTCCTGCTTTCAGTGACAACCCCATCCCTTTTCTTGCTTTATTCGCCCAAGGGGAGTCAGTAGAAGTTCACTGCACTACAGCCCTCTTGGGGGGGCTTGACAAAGGGGCAGTGTGGGGCAGGGGAGGGAGGCTGGAGGAGCTTGGCAAAGGGGCAGTGTGGGGCAGGGGAGAGATGCTGGAGGGGCTTGGCAAAGGGGCAGTGCGGGGCAGGGGAGGGCTGCGGGAGGGAGGCGCTCTGGCCCCCGTGCCCCGTGCTGGCTGGAGCTCGGTGCAGCCCCGGAGCGGGCCCGCAGGGCACTGTCCCTGCCGCGCTCGCGGCTGGGAGCAGCCCAGAGGAGGGCACCCCGGGCTTCCCCCGCGGGCCGAGCAGGGGTGTGGTACGCACCAGCCGCATCCCCGGCGCCGGGTTGTTGGGGCGCCCCATTCACTTGGGCTTCAGTCCCCGCGCGCTGCTGTTCCTCCGGGTCCCGGCCAGGGAGTGCGGCTGGAGCATCCTGCAAGAGAGGGGCTGATCCGCTCCCCCCGCCCAATGCACAAACGCACCCGGGGGAGGGAGGGAGAGAGCCCGTGGCTCCAATCCAAAAAAAAAAAAAAAAAGCATAAAAAGCACCCATGGCTATTCCCTGCCCTGCTGCCTCCCTCCCCCCTGCCCTGCCCTGAGTGTCCCTCTGAGTCAGCAGCGGCTACTTCACCCAGGGTTCATTACACTTTCACTCTTTTGGTGGGGCTGGGGTGGTCCTGCAAAAATAAAAAATTGGGCTGCCCAGCACCATGCCCTAATAAAATTGGAGCCCTCCCCGCACCAGGTTCTGATTTTCAAAAGTAAATTAACTTTGGAAGGCCCTGAGTCTTTAATGGCAACTTTTTATCTGCTCATGCTCAATGTTAGTTGCAAAGTTATTTTAAAAAGGCATTACACTTCTCAAAGAAGTGTAGCTTTCCTACCTTGAGTGTTATTCTTAGCGCAATAGGTTTATCCAGGGCCCCCAGGAGTCAACAAAAAGCACTGATTTCAATAGGTGGTGGATCGAGTCATGTTCATTCAAATGGATGAGTTAGAAAATCTTTTGTTTTCTTGAGTCTCCATCAAGAATATTTTAATTCTTTCTGACATTGAAATAAAAGACTGAGTTTTATCTATCGGTCATGGACCATGATGAAGCAGGCAAAAGAGAGCTTGACTTTTATAAATTAAAGATATTTTTCTTCCACTCAACAAACAAAAAAATCTACCAAATTATTAGTACTCTAATTGTAAATATTCCAAAAAAATGCAAACTGCCTCTTCCTTCTCTAGAAACTACCTCTACAGGGCGGCTCTTGTCTCTTATGGGGGAGGAGGGGCAAATTAATGAGATAAATCTTGTGTGGAGAGGGGTTGCGCCTATTCCAAAACATACTCGGACTGCAAAAAGAGTATGAGGGATGGAACAAAAAGAGACAAACATGATTGAAGGATCATGGCTGTTTAGCTTTCCAATTTTCGGTGCCCTTTGGACTGTGGATAGCCATTCAAAGACCTTTCAAGGCACTGGATTGGTATCACTTTTATAAAGCATCTCAGTGGTCTGTTGGGAAAAAAAAATCTGTAATTTGAAATAACTTGAACCTTGACTTCACCCCCCCCCCCACCATGATTGCTGAAGTCCCCAGATTCCACAGCTGTTGGTATCCAGGAATCCCAGCCCCACCATGGAATGGGGCAGGCATGTGGAGCCTGCAAGACCCCCTGCTACACCTTGCCCATGTTGCACAGTTGACTGGCGAATCGTGCAATACATATGGACAGGCAATGTTATGATCACAAGGTAGAAGTGACTAGCCCAGCTGTAAGAAAGAGCCGACCAGCTACAAAGTTAGGGCCTCAAAAGGAGGAACAACTCTACTGCTGGTTTCTATCCAGCTTCCATTGGAACATGTAGCAGGGCCCTAGATTTGTACCTCTTACTTCCACTGCAGACTGAGCAGTATGTTCAGGAGTCAGCCTGTTTTGGTACAAGTGTTGCACCCTTTCCCCAGTTCACCCATGTTGGACTAGTACACCCAGGGTGTATCTACACATGCAATTAAGGCAATGCAATCAATTCTGGAACCATTTGAGCTGAAATAAATAGCTCCTGGGTAGAGTGTCTACACATATGCCAGAGACATCAGCAATTTGAGCTGGGCAGAGCAGGCCTGGTCTAGCAGAGGATAGCGGGGGAAGTCAGTCCTGGGCTCTGGGTGGTGGCATCAGGTGGCAAAGGGTCTGGCTGGGGCACAAGGGTGGTGAGAGTGCAGAGTCATGTGGCTCTGCAACAGCTAGAAGTCTGGCCAGGCTGACTGGGCAACATATGCCTATGGTCACCATCCACACATGGGTTTGATTGCAGTTAATTACTCTGCCATAAGATAGCAGCTCTACAGTAAAGTGTTGTATTAGCTCTATAGTAAAGTGTTTCTGACAATACTATC
>NW_017729034.1:89170745-89180516 GCF_001723915.1 Gavialis gangeticus
GTATTAGCTCTATAGTAAAGTGTTTCTGACAATACTATCTTACAGCAAAGTTGAGTAATTTACTGCACCCTAATATAAGCGCACATGTAGATGATGACACTTTACTGTGGAACTAATTAGTCTATTCAGCAGTAAAGGACGTGTAGATTCATCCCCGGGTTTTTCCTCCCTCTCCTGAGCTCAGATCTGGGTGTCCAAAACACAGCAGTTCCTCTGTCCAGCCTATGGAACCTTAATTTCCCTACCAAATCCAAGTCCAAATCCAAATCCAAATCCAAATCCAAATAAAATCAGGATAAACCACTCATCCAGGACACATCCTGTACAATTCCTTGGCACATTTGTGAGTTCTGGAATATAATCTACTTTAATATAGACAATAAAGCTTTCAACAATTCTATGTGCTTCAGTGAACAACCATTTCACAGCAATAACTTGTTCCTAGGACTTAATTATTTAGATCAAATGCAACTAACATTATTATTATTTCTCAGGTCTATTGACAGTGTTTATGCATGTGTGGAAAAAATGTGCAGCTCCCTTCTTTTCTGATTCAAGATCGAATCTTAATGTTTTTAGTTTACAAAGCAAATGATCCATCAAGTCTCTTGTTCAATATAAATTTTATTTGGGTGGTATTTATTACCATTATGGATGGCTACAAAAAAGACTTTTAATGCAGAGTGAAAATTTGTAAAGCCCTGACACTTGTTTCCATGAAGACAACTAATAGATTGCTGTAATTTTAAATAAAACATTTATTGTTTTTAATGGTCTGTTGTTAGTAGATAATTTAAATGTAGGAGGCACTTCTAAATGAAAACAAAGCAGAAATCATACACCTTACAAAGCTTTAGTTATAAGATTATATATTCAGTGAAACAATAACTTTGTGTCTTTAAATAATTATGCAAGTATTTATTATTTGAATAATACCTAAATGCATGAAGGACATGTTTTGACCAGCTCACAGTGGTAAATATAGGGATAACACAAGATTTCATATTCAAATATATCAGAGTGAGTTTTGAAGAGCAAGTGACAAGGAGAGTTTTAGGGCAAGATGCTATGTGACCCAAAATAGCACTGCCCTTATCCCCTCTCTAAGTTATCCCATCCCATTTTACTCTTGACTCCATATTCTCCTTACATCCTTGAAAAAAATTCTAACTCCATACCTTTGTCAGCTTTATAGTCCACCTGTCACTAAAAAACACTGCACAATTCCTTGCTGTGTCATTTCCTGATCCTTCCACATACTTTCTCCAGCAGAAACTTAATTTTCCCAGAGAAGCTTGTCTGCTTTGTTTACAATTATTTCTCCTTCTATTACACTCCATCCCTTTCCTACTTTGTAGTATCCTACTTACATCCTCATACATTCCTGCTGTCTTGTTTCTCTCTTCTGTCTGCATGGCTTGCATGATTCTATGTTTTACTCTGTTCTACATATGTTATCCCCATAGGTTATTTTTATCACTCTCTTGCACATGCTGTTCAACTTTCAGGTTTCCTTCTCCTTCCTTTTCCTGTAACTCTAATTCCATTAGCAGCTCCTAGCTGGTAGCACCCAAAAATTTTCATATCCTGGATTTGTGTTTTCCAGCCTTTTTTATGTTGGTTTTAGAATTTCTTCATAGGAAAGTAAAATGTACACATGAAATCCCATGTGATCATCTTCCACAGTGTCTGAGGCCTTCTTGACTGATAGCTTCCTGCCTCTTCTAGGGTCTTTCACTGAGTGAACTACTTTTATCCAGTTTGTTTTTCTTTCCAGAAATTGTAGTGAGGTAGGGCTTGAACTTCTAAAATGTTGGAGAACTCTGATAACAGTTTTTCTTTGATTATCAAAGAGCATAGCAAATTCCCTGCTACAAATCTTCTGCTCAACTATCTTAAGAATAGCAGGACTACTACTCCCTTTTCTCTGAGCTGCAGAAATAATGAGATAAATCATGTGTGGAGAGGGGTTGCACCTATTCCAAAACCTATTTGCACTTCAAAAAGAGTATGAGGGATGGAACAAAAAGAGGCATACATGATAGAAGGATCACGGCTATTTAGATCTCTCCAATTTTCTGTATGCTTTGTGCTGTGAATAGTCATTCAAAGACCTTTCAAGGTACTGAATTGGTATCACCTTTATAAAGAATCTCAGTGGTCTGTTGGGAAAAAAAATCTGCCCCCCAACTGGCATCTGATGAGTATTAGTTTTATTTAAGCCTTATGTATACTAAAGTTTAACTTTTTTGCATTGATTTGCATGTGAAGTTGTAGTAATAGTGTCAATATTTGGAGATTTATATATACATTTTAAGTTATATGGTCATGTCAGGCATAACAATAACTCACATGTAATTCAGATGCATGAACTGAAAAATAAGCATACCTCACTGCTTTATGTATTTTTGGATAAAATATTGAACTTTTCTGATCAAATATTAAACTTTAAGTGATCTATATATCTTTTTAAAATATATAAAAAACTATAAGTTTTCTGCACAAAAATGCAGGTAGAGTTTGATGTTCATGCACATAACAAAATTTTAATGCTCATACATCCACCTTATAGAATTAGCTGAACATGCTAGATTACACTTTAATATCATTAATACTTTTATATTCATATATACTCCCTTTAGAATATATGTTGTCAGTGAAAACCCATTTTTAGTGTACTCAAGAAAAATGTTTCTGTAGTATTAATGGCATGTTTAGATAGAGATGCTTAAAAAGCCACAGTAGGGAAACTGAAGTATGCCTTTTTATAACATAAAATCTATCCTTTAATAGATGAAAACCATCCTTTTACAGAAATCTATCCTTTAATGGGTTTTAATAGGTTTTTTTTTGCAGATGATGACCATTTGTCCCTACATTAACATTAGACTTAATACCCAATAGTCATTACACCAGGTCATAATATATTTAATTTTAATGGAAATAGAGATCCCACAATGAAAATATATTTTGCATAAAGAGATGCAGAATGCAAAATAATACTGCACGGCATATGTCTTAGAATCGACTATTATTGCAATGATAGCTATCTATTATAGCTTAAACAATCAAACTTCACAATTCGTGCATCATCTCTAATGTCAAAATATTTTCTCGAGAAAACTACTATGTGTTTGTTTTATGAGAAAAAGAGAGAGCAAGAGAAAATGAAAACCTAGCTTGCCAGGTTTGCTCAGATTTTACTGTGAGAACATTTGTGAATACAACTGGAATGAATGTAAGAAGTGATTTTGTGTAGGTTGCTAAATAGTCCTGACCTAGCTGATCTTAATGGAAGGACCTGTGTTTATTGAAATGGCATTGGATTAGGTCCATAATAAGAATTTATGTTTCTGAGAAATGGTGTCAAATCAGTACTCCAGCAAACATCGGTTTTCTGTTGGTTTTCTGCTATGCCCAGGAGGGATTTAGGGTACTGCTACTGTGTTCATCTTCATTTGAGGCCAAATCCAAAAAAAGTGTCAGGCCTCTGCTATATGTTACATACATTATGCAATTCATTGGTTAATCACAAAATAAATTTAGACTGGTCTTTAGTGGATTGTACCTCCTTTATACCATCCCAGGAGCCAGCCTTCCTACCTCAAACTAAACAGAATAACAAGATAACAACAAAATCACCCCCTGCCTCTCCTATCCAGGACAAGGACTTCACCATAGTGTTGCACTGTTGCCTTTCTTCTTAGCGTCCCTTGTCCCCAACATCATCTCTTTGGGAGATTTTAACTTCCTCCAGGGCCAGTCTATCATCCCTGGCAGCTGGCCTAGTGCTCCTAGGAAGGCAGACTTTTAACCTTTAGTCCTCTGCATCTGGGCCCCTGCCCCTGAGCCCTGCACCTTGTTACATGGCCACACATGCAAAGTAAGACCGGCCACAGGCACAAAATAATTACACAATAAAACTGACTCTCCAGATATAAAAAGTGCCAATGAGCTATACAGTTAGTGCTTGAAAATGTGTAATAACTCTATAGCTAGTTTCTACCCAGCTTTAATATGAATGACTAGCAGGGCCTCAATTTACATAAAGGAGAATATATTTGAGTTTTAGGCACAAAATGATCCCCTTGCTCAGCATTTGTCTAACTATGGAGGGACTTAAACTCACTAAGTACAGACAACTTAACCCAGCAAGCCCAGAACTGCCCTTAGTAGCTAAGCATCTAGCTCCCACCTAAGCAACACGGGGGTCTTGAAAGCAGTCAGTCATGCCAAATCCCATGAAGGGCCTAATATAGAAAGTATTCTCAGAGCATGCCTTAACACTCAGCATAGGGATTCTCACAAAATGCAGTCATGGCTGCTTTATTTTTAAAAACACAGCCGGAAGAAGGTAGCACTATCACTGCCTTATTAATAAATGGCTTCAAATTAGGACACTTATGCAGAACATGATAGGTTCTCCACAGGCTGTGCTGGTACAAAACACAGCTTCACCTCCCAAGAAGATGTCCTAAACACCTAGAGCTATGGGCCATGGTGAAGAAAGGAATGCAATGCTCATCAGGTCAGAAACAGAAACTGTGAGAGACAGCCTGGCTCTATAGCTTAGCTCACAGATGCTCAACCCCCAGCCCATGGGCCAAATCTGGCTCATGGAGCCAGGGCATTCAACTATCTCATCCCTTGCTGCCACATTCCCAACCCCCATGTAGCCAGATTGGGGCTGAACCACTCCCCTTCCCCTGCCCACATGTTCCCTTCCCAACCCCCACATGGCAGAGTTGGGGCCAGGCCATGCTTCCTCCCCACACGTCTGAAGCAGGGTTGGGCTGCCCCCACCCCATGCATGTGGCCAGATTGGGCTCTGCTATACCTGCCTCGCATGCTGGATTGGGCCCGCTGGGTAGGTCTGATTCACAGAGGAACCAGGAGGCAAAAAGGTTGGATATCACTGGCTTAGGCAGTGCTTAGATACTCAGGTTCGAGGTCAGAGTCTTGGATTCCACTCTCTCCTTCAAGGATTCTATATTTTTTGGCCAATGACAGTTTAACCTAAACTATAAAAATGCATAAACAATCCTTGGAGGAGAGACCAGAACCCACTTTCACCCCTAAACCTGGTTTGTTTGCAGGTGATTTTTCCCATCTTGTAGGTGCCCAGCAGGACTCTGAAAAATGGAGCCACAAAAATGATTTTTCATTTGAAGAAAAAGGAAAAGCAACCAAAAGAAATGTGCATATTTGAGATATATTTACATTAAAAAACCCTTGTGCCTTGTAGTTGTGCAACAGGGTTGATTGTTTAGTTTTAGGAATAGGTTAGATAAGGTCTTGCATGGGACAGTTTAGATAGTGGTGTTTCTGCCTTGAACAAGTGGTTGGACTAGATGACTTCCTGAGATCCCTTCCCACCCTACTTTTCTATGATTCTAAAACCTAAATCAGGAGTTTGGTCAACTTCATAGTTGCAATTACAAGCTGTCTGGCTTATGGAGATCCAGAACTTTCAGTCCCTTCACAAACTGCCCATTTGTACCTTGATTTATAGGTTTGATTCCAGGGCTAGCTCTTCTCTGTCAATTTCCTTCAGCTCAGAGTGAAATGTTTAATCATATTGCAGCTGCATGGTCCAGTTCTGTGATACCTGCTTCTATTCACTGGAGAGGTAGGTACTATGAATTCAGCTCTGGGACCCCTGCCCAATGTGGCCCTATGAAGTCAGACTATTTTTTCTGGTGCTGCTGCTCTGATTGGGTATCCCTGCAAAAGTCAGCTCTTATCTACCATCCTCACTAGTAGAGTCAGGCCTCCTGCAAGGTCATCATTGCAGCACCATCACTTGTGCTGATTTAGGCCTGCAGATTCATTCTGAACAGGATAAAGAAACTTATCTTGTGATCTGCTACTCCAAACAGGCCAGGCTTGTTGAATCTGTTCTCATATAACAGGATCCCCAGTCCTCTAGGAGCACTTTCTCTGTTTTAATAGGAACTATTTTTTCTTGAACCTCAGTAACAAAACTGTATACAATGTTTCAGATGATACCATGCACAGTGATAGTGCTACTTCCTTATCACAACTGGTAAGATATGCCTTATTACCTGATATATCTTGAATGACATTTGCCTTCATCATGGCTGCATCACGTTGGTCACTAGCACACCCAGGTTTTTCCTTCCTCTCCTGAACTGTGATCCTGGTGTCCAAAATACAGCAATTTATCTGTCTATTCTATGGAGCTCTAATTTATTTACCAAATCCAAGTCTACCATCTATGAAGTCAGGATAACCCACTCACTCCAGGACACATCCTGAACAATCCCTTGGCACATTTGTGAGTTGGGAATATAATCTATTTTAATGTAGACAAAAATGCTTCCAACAATCCTGTATGCTTCCAAGAACTCTGCAATAATTACTCTGACAATAGAGTGTTTAAACCAAATGATTATTAATTTTTTAACAATTATCTCTTTTATCTGTAAATCAGTTATTAATCTTTAAATATTAGCATTTCTTATCCAAACAGTCCTTACCCCTTTGAATATAACAGAAACAGCTTGACTACGTTTGCTCTTCTCATTTGGCTGGCACCTTGCAGCTTCATTTCTGCTCCAAATATATTTGGAGTACAGAAGCCAGGTGTCTTTTTGTCTGTCAGAAAATCCCTTTTACAGTTAATTTTTTTTTCCTGCTCCATATTATTTGGAACTGAGTTCTATATTGAAGTGATTACAGGGATATAAAACAAGCAATATTATTTGCATCACCATCTTTTAAACACTTCAGTTCATTCCTGAGAAAATGCACAGCATAGTTAAACTGAAATTGCTTTGATCATTTTTGTGGCAAGTGATTTTATAGATCATATATCTTTCAGAGCATACAGAATTGTTTAATCCCATTTAGCTTTTCTATTAATACTTTGTGTCTTTTTCTGACAGGTTTCTATTATTTTTCTTACCTCAAGAGATCCATCTTTCTAAATCCATTTTTCTAGATACTTTTACATGCATCTATGTGTGCCATTAGTGTTCATATTTACAACTGAGAAAAGGATATCTTTCACAGTTATTCATCAAATGATGTGGAAGAACATTTGAGTATACCAGGAAAATATGATTAAATAATATTTTCATCATTTATCTTTAGTGCAAGAATAGCCATCATGCATTTAAACACCCAAATCTCCTGTAGGCTCTAAGCCTGAGATAATCTATTGATATGCACAAGGGCCTGTTGCTTAAGCACTGAACAAAACAAATACGAGAGAAGTAAAGCTTCTCTTTGTTGACCAGCTCTCGCTAGATGGCGCTTGTGAGATGCATGGAGCCAGTATGGGACCCTCATTCCCACACTGATTTATTATTTAGTTGTGTAATAGGGATTGCTGGCTTAATGAATAGTAGGTTTTGCCTTTCCCTCCGTGGGGAGCAGTAAAGCGTATTACGTGTCTTCAGATTCACTGCTCTGATTTTTCAACCCCATATATATGTATTCCTGTACTAATGGAAAATGGGCTGGCACTTTTTCAACCCCTCCATGTTTTTTTTTCTCTGGTGTTACAAACCAGTTGCAAGCTTTTTGCTCTCAACACCACTTTAGCCATTTCTCTTGAATGCCTCTAGGCAGTGATCCAACATAAACAACAGCATCAAGAAGACATGGATTAACTCTCTTATTCGCCAAATGCTTGTTAAGCAGTTTAAGCATCGGAACCTGAAATCTGTGTCTGCTTTCCTCCCCTTCCCCCAAGGAATTTATTTGCTCTTTGTGGTCTATGTATTTATCCTTTGAATGACATTGGAAGAAAGATCTATCTTTCTGTTTGCAGCGCAGGCTGTAGGGTAGAGATAACGACACCAAAAGTACATTCATTCCTACGCTGAGTGTTGAAAATATAACTTAAGTATAAAGAAGTGAATTAAAGCCTGGCTCTTAGTAAATGATTCTCAAAAGCGCCTGTGTGATTTTGGAGCCCAAACCCATGTTTCTAAATCATTTAAATGTGTTGGAAAATGTCCCCTTCAGTCGGAAGAATAAATATCATCTCCTTTAATTTGCATGGGGCAAGGAAACTCAAGCTTTCGAATGTGCCCATGCTCTTGTACAATAAATTAACTTCCACTTAAGCTCCGCTCTCATCGTGACACATGATTATCTATGCAACCAATTGCAAAGCATTGTGAAATAAAATTATTCTTGTACACCATAACCCCAGCTCGAGTCTTATTTATTATCTGGAAACGTGAGTCCTTTTCAAAGAAGTAGCTATGGAAACCATGTCTGATGTTGTGATTAAGCTGACTTGGCGACGGTTAAATGCACATATCGATAAGTAGACACCCTGTAGCCTGGAATATGGGCAGAAAACTCTAAAGGGAACATAATGTCAGCAATTGTGGACAATGAATTATACCAGAATAAATGCAGTGAGGTGTAATCTTCTAGAAATTTTGAGGACTACTCAAAGCAAGACTATGCTTTCCAAAGCACCTGCCGTTTAATTTGCCTAAGTGTACAAACACGTAAGTGTACGTTTTCCAAAAGAGCTGTGAGATTTTCTAGCAGCCGCCTAGTGGTAAACACTCAATTTGCATGTCGGATCTTTCTGAGTATTAGCACAAGATGTTTTCGGTAGGATGTTATTGTAGAATATTACTGGCAGCCGTCTACGTTGCATGAATCACTAATCTACATTTCTGCAATAAAAAGTGTATTCGAAGAGAGGTTAGAATAATTATATATATATATATTTCCTAAACAGTGTTATGCAGTGGAACTCCTGAAAAACATAATGGATATTCATTTATAAAATTATGAATATAAAGATTTCTTTAAAAAAAACCCAACTTTTCTCTTATAAGGTCATTTTCTTTCTGGGGTATATGGTACCAGTAGGGTAAACCTTATCTCATAGACAAGTGACTTTTTCTGAGGATATTGAATTTCTAAGTTTCTGACTCCACTTAAACAGTTTCTCTGTGTTTATTTCTTTGTTGGATTCTTTCATTATTTAGTTCACTTTTAAATCTGCTTGCCAAAGACCCATGTCATACATACACTAAAAGTTAGTTCAATGCCTTTTGGTAGGATTCAGGAGGGAAAAGGAAAAGAAAAGCCAAGCCAATGCTCATGACAACATGACAACTGGCTCTATTTAACTGTATTGTGATGTTCAAGCTCTTCATGCAGAAAATCACAGTTGCTTCCAGATGTGGATCCTTCATAATATATGCTCATGAAATATACTGTAAAGGAATGGTGCCTTCAGGAAAACAAATGCATGGGTTTTTTATGCTAAAGGTACCCATAATGCACTCTAGCTGGGGTCTAAGAATTTGCATGCAGTCTATAGTATTGGACAAAAAGTCCTCAAGAATTTTCCTTAGTTGTAGAAGAAACCATTATGTTGTTGCATTGCACAGTGACAAACACCACTTACAACGTACTTGGATTTGCTATCTCCATATGAAAGCAAGGTTACCTCTCAGAAACCTTTCCAATTTCCTGCTCCCCTTAGTCAAAGGAATTTGAGAAGGGACTTAAAGCTTGGAGTCTCCGACCAGCAGAGAGTCCCTAAGCCTGAAGAAGGGGGATCGCTCCCAAAAGCTTGCAAAGAAACTTTTTTCCCCAACTACTCGGTTGGTCTAATAAAGGATATCTCACATCTGCTCAAGGAACCTTGCCTGCATATGCCCTTAGACCAACCAGCTACAACCAAAAACCCAGCATAGGACACACACACACACACACACACACACACACACACACACACACACACACACACACACACACACACACACA
>NW_017729034.1:89180662-89195218 GCF_001723915.1 Gavialis gangeticus
CAGACACACACACACACACACACACACACCCCCAAAGGCAAAACACATCCAAATACCTGGGTCAACACTCATGAAAGCAACCATCAATAGATAAGATGATTGCATATAGGTCCCTACTCTCACTCCCTCCACACTCGTATACTCCGCTTTAAAACTAGGTGGTTGCAATAGAATTAATCCACCCGGGACTGAAACGCGTCGGGTCCCTATGGAGAGCCTATATGATTTCAGCACTAGGGGCTGGACAGCTCCTGGACCGGGCTGGGGTAGCTCCTTGTCTTGACACAGAACCGTCCGGCTTATGAAAATGCCTGCGCCGGCGGGGGCCAGGTAGGGGCTTCATTCGAAGCTCCAACAAGTTGTTACAGCAATTCAGGACTCAGCAACTTTCCGAAGAGCCTGTTACCTCCGCGTCCCGAGCTGCAGCTTTGCTCCCCAGCCTTGGACTGAGGCTGGTGCATTCCCACCTTCTCAGACCTGGAGCTGGAGCAGCAGTTTGGCTAGGATCCCGCGGGGATCCAGTCAATTCAGCTTCTCCAGCCGGCGTTAGACGCAACGCAGTATCCTCCCCCGCCCATCCCCCGGAACTGAAGAGCCCCTCCCAGCCACAGCAGCCCAAACTTCAGGTATTTGTACCAGGGGGCTGGGGAACTCCTCCCAGCAGAGGCGGATCTGGTAGACTGAATAAATGGAAAGCACTAAGGGAGAAAAGGGCTTGTGTTTCCCTTCCCTGCTGGAGTCTGCCAGAAACAACCTGAAACACGTCGGAGAAAGACGCTGGAAACCACCCAAACCTGTGGGCAGGCTATTGGGAGAGGCAAGGCAGCATCACCGCTGCTGGAGGGAACCAGCGGAGTTTGGAAAGCTTTGCATGCCCTGCAGAGGGCGGGAGGCGAGACCCGGCTATGAAGTTATTGCACTCCCCCCATTGACCAGCATCGAGGAAAGACGTCGCCGAGCATCCCGAAGAACTGCGAGGGAGGCAAGCAGGGGGCTGCGTTGTGGAGATCATTCATTTCCCACCCTCTCCTCGCTGCTCAGGGGGTAGGCACTGCTCTGGAAAACAGCAGAGAGGTGAAGGGAGCTCGATGTGACTGCAGGCAAGTCCTCTCCGTAGCTGCTTTCGTGGGGGAAAACTTGGAAGGACAGACAGGCTGAGAGTGCTTCTCCCGCCCCCCATGAGATCCCCCGGGGCTGGGAGGATGCCTGCGGAGCCCCTCGCCAACCTGAGCACGCAGCTCCCTGCAGGCAATGCCAGCCACGCCGGGGTGCCTGGGGAGCTGGAAGAGGACCTCCTGCCTCCTGCCACCCAAGCCGCCGTGTTCATCATCCGCTGTGTGATCCCTTCGCTTTACCTGCTCATCATCACCTTGGGCTTGCTGGGCAACATCACGCTGATGAAGGTCTTCATCACCAACAGTGCCATGAGGAGCGTGCCCAACATCTTCATCTCCAGCCTGGCTGCCGGAGACCTCTTGCTGCTGGTGACCTGCGTGCCCGTGGACGCCTCCCGCTACTTCTTGGAGGAGTGGATGTTCGGGGAGGTGGGCTGCAAGCTCATCCCGGCCATCCAGCTCACCTCGGTGGGAGTGTCTGTCTTCACACTCACGGCCCTGAGCGCGGACAGGTAAGATATGTGTGTGTGTGTGTGTGTGTGTGTGTGTGTGTGTGTGTGTGTGTATGAGAGAGAGAGAGAGAGAGAGAGAAACAAGTGTTATGAGCAGGGATCCTGGTTTTCCGTGATTTAAAGAACTCCCCAATTTTCAATTTAAAAAAATTAACCCCCAAACCACATTTTTCTGGGATTTCAATGAAACACCACTAATATATGCATGTATGCATATTAGCAGTGTTTCACTGAAATCCCAGAAAAATGTGGATTGGGGTTACTTTTTTAATTGAAAATTGGGGACTTTTCAAAAATCAGACAAAACAAGGATCCTTGGTTATGAGTAACTGAGGTCACCAGAAATAAGCCGCATAAACCACTCATTTTTTTTAACAGCTCACAGCCCAGGCGGTCCTATTGCAATTCCTAGTGCTTCACTCCCTCAACGTTTCTCTTTCATTTATAGCCGCACACTTTCCTATTGCTGTTCCCCTGATAGGAAACCATGGAACGGAAGTGCTAATCCTGGTAGGGCTTATTAATTTCCATAGAACTTGTAGCGTCCATATCCCACTTCTTTTTTTTTACTACTATGGACAGCCGCATAAGAGTGAAGCATCACTTCCAAGGCTTGAAGTCCCCAAAGTGACCCAGGTACATTTTGTTGCAAGAGTTTAAGGAACAAACCATCCACTTTCAGAAATGAATCTGCCAGATGTCATGGATCTGTCACATTTAATTTTTTTAGGAATGAATCTATCATGGACATATTTAGAGAGAGTTGCATTTTAGTTTAAAGAATTTCTAGCAAGGCAGAGAGACTGCTTGGTGTGCCTGTGTGCATATAAATGTGTTTTAAATGTAGTATTTTTGCTCTGCAGCAGCAGCAGCAGCAGCAGCAGCAGCAGCAACAGCAACAGCAAGCTGCCAGAAAATATTACCAGAACTAGTTTCTTACTATAGGAATGCCCATTCTTTGTTTTGTCATATTGGTGGACAGTTTCCCCTAAACTGTTTCTAGAAAGCAGTCATGCCCTTTTCAGCTTCACTGCAAGCACCTGGAAAAACAATCACCAGCCACCACCATCCCAGTCACCATATAAACAAAACCTTCAAGACTTGCTTGTATTTAAAGTTTTCAGCCCTGCAGCCTTTTCTCTTAACTGATTTAAAGGTCTTAGTCCCGGTGTAAAAAGCAACAGCATCAGACTCTGAGCTTTACAGGACAAAGTATGGCAAAAATGATTCTCAGCTTCCTTTAAACTTGCATGAACTCTCCCCCTCAACCCCCCCCCCAACCTTCCTTCCTTTCTCTTTCTGACCTTTTTCTTCAGCTACACATAAACATCCCTGAATTCCACAAGTTAATACTCTTGCTGACTTCTACAGGAGTTTTATCTGAGTATTTTGGCTTTGAATGTATAATGTTTATAAAGGTTTGTGTTTGAAAATATAGCTTGAACATTAGTAGGAGGTTTTAAAAAACCCTGTAAAAATTGTATCTTTGGGGTACTTATTTCAGGTCTTCAGCCACCTTCCTAGCAAACTTGATTCCTTCTAAGAACCTGTTCCAAAATCCTCTGAAGTTAATTTGACTTTTGCTGGCTTTTGGATTAGTTCTATACATTTATATAGAGCTATCTCTCTATCTATCTGTCTGTCTAGCTATCTATATATAGAGAGAGAAGGAGAGAGAGATGTCTATATATACATATATGTATTTACACACACAGATATACATATATACACATGTATACATATATATATCTATATAGACATAAAGATATATAGACATATATCTCTCTCTATATATGTGTGTTTATTTTTGTATGAAGCCCTCACAGCATATCAATATACTATACTTTTTTGCTACAATATAAAACAAAACATTAAAGTTTCTAATCATATCAGTTCAGTAATTTATCTCAAATTGCCCTCAACTTTATAAAGCATGAACGTGCAAGAAAATTGCATTTTGCTACATGTGATATTTCTTTTAAAAGTATAATCACAACATGCTATTTGATATGGGAGGAATTTTTCTGAGAGGGATGTCAAAACTTCAGAGATATATGAGTGAAGGGAGGCAGTGGTAGTGTAGTGGGTCAGGATCTACTCGGTTATTTTACTTTCAACAGCTTTTTTGGTGTTTGATTATTTTTGTATTGTATGTACAACTGTGTATCTTTTCTCTAAAACTAATGAAGATATAAGTAGTAAAAATACTGAATTGATGAAGACTATTTTTAAGTCAGTGTTTCATGACCTGGAAAACAGCTTATGCCCTTGTAACTCTACCATACAAATATAATTTAATCACAGGTGTATTCCTTCAACATTTCAGAGGTTTGTGCTATTTTATGAATTTCAGAAAAGGGAAAGCCAAACATACTATTTCATGGTTCATTTTCTTCCTTTTTTCCATAGATTTTGTTTTCTTTTACGGAGAATGTATTAGTTTAGTAGATAATTACCAGCCTTGATGCTACTGACTTAATTAGGTCTCTAATTCAGTCTCTGCTACTTTGGAGTCTGATTTAACTTTCATAGAAGCCAACTACAGTCTTAACTTAATAGGCTTCTAAAGCCTCCTTGTATGTGTGTTTCTAGGCTAGAAACAATAAGCTAAGTAGGAGGCACTGATGCCAATGTGATGCAGGATTACAGTATGTGTTAAAGGGGCTTATAGTTTAATATGCATTTAATTTTATGCACAATAAATGCATTCTTTTTGCTGGACTACTCTTTTTACTGCTATCCTTTGAAGTATTTCTCAGTAAATTGTAACAAAAACGTTTGCTGTTTTTTATTCATAATTTGATAATCTTTAGGTTTCCACTAGAAAATGCAAATACTTTAAAGAAGAGATTCATATTCTTTTTTTTTAGCTTTTGGATGGAAAAGGGATAAAAGGTTTTCCTTTAAACTTCAGTGGGTTGAAACATTAAAAAACAGACCACCAGAGAAAAACTGGGATGGGAGAAATCTTAGGATGTTATCTATTCCTATGCCTTGGTCAAGGCAGGATCATCCCCATCTAAATTACCCCAACCAAGTGTTTGTGTAACCTGTTCTTATGGAGTCCCAAAGACTGATATTCTCCAATCTCTTTACCTAATCCTGTTCTAGTGCGTAACCACTGTCAGAGTTAGAATGTTATTTCTAACATCTAACCTAAACTTTCTTTGTTGCCATCTAAAACCATTACTTTTTGTTCTATCCCCTGTGGGCACCAATAATAATCTCTCTCTCACTCTATGGCATTTTACAATGTTTAAAATATCTAAAATTGATTTATAGTGTATCTACATAAATCATCATGTCTACTTGTATAAAGGGCATTGTCAAAAGAAAGGAGGTAAATAATAATGTAATTAACAGTCATCATAGAATCCTAGCATCTGAACATATTCCACATCCTATTCCATGTGCTACACCATGGGTGTCAAACTCACCACATACCCTGGTCCACACCTGAACTGTGGGGCTCCTCACAAACCAGACTGGACCTGGGGTGGTGGTAGCAGGACCAGTGCAGATGGAGGCAGGTCTGATACAGATAGTGGTAGGGACAGTGGAACTGGCAGTGGTGTGGTGGTGTGCCCAGCAGTGACTTGGATGGAGGCAGTTGGGTGGGGAGGGCATATCAGGGGCTGTGGTGGCTGTGTGGGACCAGCAGCATTAGGGCAAGTGACCACAGGGCCAGGAGAGCTGTGTATGGATGGTCCTTGATTACCATCCTGCTGCTGATGGCCACATCCACTGGGGCCCAGGGGTCCTGAATTCTTTAGCAGGCCATTTTCCATTTGTCATGCCCCCACTTCTTCTGGTTGCCCATTGATAGTATAGCAGGCTGGATGAAGCAGTTCCACAGGCCAGATCTGGCCCATGGGCCACATGCTTGAGCCCCTGTGCTACAGTAGTGATGGTCTCTGAGAATGAAATATTACAAGTACAATTTTCATAATTGACCATTGACTGTACACTGTGACCTTTGAGTAGTGACCTTTGACTTGTTTTGGGTGAAGGTCAAGTTTATATTCATTTCCCTATCAGAATACTTATACATAAACCAGAGCTTTAAAACATAAGAAAGCAGTAATCATTCCATATACATGGATTACTATAAGAGTAGTACAGATGTCAAGTAGAAACAGTAGTATCTACAAAATGCCTGGAAAAGAAGTATTAAATATGCCTGGAAGCCGAATAGAGTAAGTGCAAATTGACTGAGTTAAGATAATAAAACAGAAACCCAGCTTCTGTAAATGAAGTTTTTCTGATTCGTAGTAGCTCTGAATTTGGCTTAACATGTTTTTAAAAACCCCATTGGCTCTTTTTATGGCTCATACTTCATTTGTTTAGTCATATCTTTTTTATTATTGGACTGAGAAATAATTCTGTTGCTTTCGCTAAATTTAATTTTCTTTTTAAGGGTGAGTTTAAATGCAGTGTGTCAAATGCAGTCCTCCTTGTGCATTGTGCCCTTGAAATCAATGAAGTTAGCCCAGGCTACAACATACACACAGAATACACTTTTCTTTTTCTTCAGAAGCAAGTCAGGGATTGCTCTGATGAGACAGATATTAGCCTAGCTATGGAAGAGTCATAGGTGAAATCTTGGAACTGCAAATGGAACTTGGCTAGTGCTTCAGTAGAGCCAGAGCTTTGCCTCATATATTTTTATGAAATTTTAATTATGGTGATGTTGGTGCAGTGACGTTGCTGCGGCATCATGGTTTATGCCCGCCAGTGTTATGCCACCATAACGCATTGCTGTGGCGATGTAGCTTCTTGTGTAGACGCACCCTGTTGGAACTGTTCTGTGTCTTCCTTGTCTTATGGCCTTGTTCAATCACTTGCTTGATAAACAGAATTTACTGAGCCTGTATCACATTTAGTTGATGCCACAAGATAACAATCTTTAAGGAGGACGTGAACTGTACTGACAACACATTCAATAGAGGCATTAACCACAAAGCACAAGGTTTCATCCTGATACCTGTATCCATATATGCTCTTTCCTGTTGGCTTAGTTCTAAAAGACATGTGAGGTTTAGCATTATATACAACCCCATATTTCTAGGTGAGAAACTACTTTTTGATGAACAAATGGGACAGAAATGTTCATATCCCTATATATTCACAGGATACCATGTTCTAGGATGTCACACTGAGGGGCAAAGCTTTTCTCCTTTGACTTGGTAATGTCAAGGACTTCTCATACAGATGCAGAAGTACCGTATTTAAATATAAGATGAGGCATTGTGGGGGGAAAGGTCCTTATCTTACATTCACATACAAGTCAACCTCATTAAATATATTGTCTATCATTAAACTGTTGACAAAAGCAATATGTGCTCAATACAAGCATGACTATAAAACACATGTGTGTGTGTGTACACACACATACATATATACATTTACATTTTCTGTGGTCCAAGCCAAATCAGCCAAATCAATTCCAAATCCGTGAGTCAGTCCAGAATTATAAGTGACCTTACTACTGGCAAACATCCTCCATTCCCATCTAGGGTGTCAGATGTTCCCAAATCCTTTGGCAGGTATCCTACATGCAGGCCCTAACCCGGAGACTTGGTGTTTGTATGCCCCTGAGTTTCGCTTGCCTTCAGCCATATGGCTGCAGGAGCAAGCTAGGGAGGAGTCTCCCATTTCCATAAAGTGGGCATAAAGCCAAGGTCTCTTCACTCCAGCAGCTAAGTGGGAGGTTATCTAATGCATTACCTTTGTCGGTACTACCCCCATGCCAGGAGAGTCGCCATCCCCAGGTGCGACTAGGAAAACCACCTGTGTAGTCATGGAGTTTCCCCTGCTAAGTAAGCATAGGAATTATGCTTGATCTGAGCTGACAATTTTGTTAAAAAAAAAATAAATTCTGTATTCCAGACCAAATTAGCCAAAACAAATTCCAAATCCATGAGTCCAGAACCATAAGTGGCTCTACTACTGGCAAACATCCTCCAACCACATCTGGGGCTTCAGATGTTTCCAAAACCTTTGGTGAGCTGGAGTCTTGAGGTTCAGATGCCCCTGAGTTTTCTTGTCCTCAGCTATAAGGCCCCAGGGGCAAGCCAGGGAAGAGTCTCCCATTTCCGTAAAGTGGGCTTAAAGCCAAGTCCCTCCCACTCCAGCAGCTAAGTGGGAGGTTTACTATACATTACCTTGGCAGGTACTATCCCCCTGGAGCTCACAATTGGATAAATCAGGGCAGCCCACTAAAAAAGATACATGGTAGTGCCCATTAAGCACAGTCTCCCTCCACACTGACTCTTTTACAAGTTATGGTGAATCACTACATTGCATACATTTTGACTTCCTCTTCACTCCCACAGCTGACCTGTGTTTTTCTTTCCCATTTCCAATGATTTCTGTTTCTTTACCATCCTTAAATATCTGGCAAACGTTACCAAACGGGGCCCCAAACAGTTCACCCAGAATCTCTCTCTCACCCTCTCTCTTAGCCTATTGCATATGATTAGTGTAGCTCTGGCCTCCATGAGGTGAAGTTGGGCCAGGATGCCCTGTGCATCATCTGCATATAAATTTTTGGAGTATCCTAGGACTCAAGAATATCCAGTTCCAGTCATGAATGGGGAGCTAACAGCACAAGGATGCTTTGTCAGGAGTATCTGGAGTATACACACATACTGTGCAGTGATGAGCTGTGTAGTTACTGTGGCTTGAAGTACTACTGACTCTGTTGAGGCTCAACTTAATAAAACATATGGTAAATCATGAGCCCTTTGGCTTTAGACTAATAGTATGCATAGTTTGCGCTATATATAAGTGAGTATACAATTAATGAATATGCACCTGGGTTCGCAGCATATTGAGCTGGGTCAAAGCAACCTAAGCTGGCAGGAGGCCCTGGTGGTCAGCCTCCCAGCCCAGGGATACTCCTGCCCAGCTTAAAGTGCTGTGTAAAAAACTTCACAGCAGGGTAGTACTTGTAAATACTTGTAAGTACTTGTAAATACAGAATTAATATGTTTTCCAGCAGCCTAACAGGGCTGCATGTGTAGACACTGAGACATTGACTGCAGAGATAATTAGGTAGCTCTGTAGTAAATACTCATGTAGACATGCCCAGTATGTGCCAAAGTGCTACTTAAAAGTATGTGTATGGAGTATGTGTGCTAAAACTTGTAGCAGTTTCAAAAAAGGTCAAACACATCAATTCTGCATGAACTAAGTCTATGGGTACTATATACAAATTCTACAGCTACATTTAATTTCAAGGTCAGTGCTTTCAAATTTGCCCCTCACTTCCATGGGCTCAGGGAGAGCAGGGACTGACAGAAGGGAAAAGGGGAAGGGGCTGCAGGGGGAAGAAGTTAGAGGGAAGCAGAGAGCAAAGGGATCCTTCAGATTTATTTTCCTTGCTGTAGCAGTGGGAGGGGGGAGAAATTCAAGCCAAACTTCCAATAATTAGATTCTCTACCTGGAAAATGATATCAAATTTATTAATTTTTCATATATAAGATCTAATTATTGGGGGATCCTTTCATAATCAGGGTCATCTTATATTTGAGTAAATATGGTATTCCTAAATCAACCTAATAGATTAAAATTATTAATTCTAATCTGGAAATGAAAGGGATCAGAGTATTATTATGAGACAGACAACTAGATTGGGACTAGGGGATATTCTTCAGAAGGAAAGTCCAAATTTGGTGAGATAGCCCAAATCATATAAAAATTAAATAACAATAGAGGCAAACATCAGGAGACAGGCAGTTTGGTTTATGGTATCACTTTCCTTCAGAGAAGGCTGGAAATGTTTCTTTGTTGCATTGTCAAAAGCACAAAAAACTCTAATGTGGTTTGAGTATTAATCATTTCATACAACTTTACTGAATATAGTGAACTATTTTAAAGAAAAAAAAAATCATGATGAAAATTTACCTGTGGAACGGCTATTAAGAACACCCAACCTGAAACGTTGGTGTTCTATTGTTACTTTCTCAATAATTTTTGTTCAATGTTTTCATTGAGACCATGTGTAAAATGAACTTATTTAGCTAGACAAGTCTTTCCCAGGAAACATCACTATCCCTTAGGTTAAGAACATGGGATTTACAGGTTTCCCTCGATTTATGTGGTACATGCTTTCCTGGACAATGGAGCATAAATTGAATTTGCATAAAGCGAACCCACTTTATAATGTAACAAATAGGGATAGGTTCCCACGGTGGTGAGGGAGGGAGGGAGTGAGGCTGGAACTAGGGAAGGGTGCTGCTTCTGGGTCTCCACAAGGCAGCAAACCAGAGGGAACAGAGTGACACTCACCCCAGCCCCAGGAGCAGCCAACTCCAGCTGCCTGTAGCAGCTGGGCTGCACTGTGCCCTGGTGCAGGCAACTGGTGTCAGCTGCTCCTGGGGTCACTCCAGCAGGGGCTGGGGGAGTGTGGACAAGCGGAGCCCTGGGTGGCGCAGAGCATGGCACTCACATGGCCCTGGGAGCAACCGACTCCAGCTGCCTATAGCAGCTGGGCTGCACTGTGCCTTAACCCCCCTGGGGCTCTGCTGGTCCCACTCACTCCTTCCCATGATGGAGTGGCCCCAGGAGCAGCTACTGGGCTGCACCGTGCCCTGGTGTCAGCTGCTTCTGGGGTCGCACCATCATGGGCTGGGGTGAGTGCAGACAAGTGGAGCCCTGTGCGGTGTGGGGCATGGCACTCACCCCGGCCCCAGAAGCAGCCGACTCCAGCTGCCTGTAGCAGCTGGGCTGCACTGTGCTCCAACCCCCTCGGAGCTCTGCCAGTCCCCACTCATCCCTTTCCATGTATTGTATTGGACTTTTTTTTTTTTTCCAATACTTTTACATATACTTCTATTCATTTCTGTATTTCTACATTAGCTGTGTGACCTTTGGGGATATTAAATGCACTTTTATGCTTTTAATATTTTTTTCTCTTAGAATTGCATATATTGGTTTATTGTAGATTTCTCTGTGCTGCTATAATACAAAACTTTAGGGGAATATGCAAATCAAAAGAAACCTAATAACAATTTGGAAAGGGGGAGAGGATGGGTTGATGGAAATAGAAATACCTGAAGAATTAGATAAGACAAACCTTTTTTTATTCAGGAGTTAAGGATGTAGAAGCAGATTCCAGCTGTTGTACTGTGCACAGCTCCTACAACTTCAGTAAAGGTTTGCTCAATTACACTTTGCGGCATGTAAAATCTCTGAAAATCAGAAGGACGTTATTTTCCTTTTAAGAGCTTCTTATTAATTATTCTACCTATTACAGGCATGGGCTATTGCTGCGTTATGAAAGGAAACAGAAGACATGGCTTTGAAACAATAATAGCTGTAGAAAGGTAAACTGTTATTAAACAGTTTTTGCACTGTAAGTTTCTGCTTCTAGTCACTTGTGCTTTTGTGCAGCTGATAATGCTGTTGACCTTTTGCTTCTGTAGTCATGCCTTTAGGAGATGGAAATCGATCTTTCTTATTCGAGCATATGCAGATCAGCAAGGTAACTCTTGACTGCTTCCTTAAAGATGTGAAGAACCATTGCACATACAGTAGATTACATAAAGGTAATCAATATGTTACTAAGGGGTGTATCTTCAAATGTCTTTGTATTAGGCACATACTTGGGAAAATGAGAGAGGAACAAACTTCCATCAGCTACTCTGCCTCAAAAGTGCCTTGGTAGTTCAGAACTCCAGGAGATAATACCCACAGAAATAAGTTCTTTTTTTCTCCCTAGGCCATTATTACAATATAGTTGTAGTGGTTTAAAAGTAGTGGATTGAATGGAGAGTCAGCAAAAAACAATTCAGATAAATCTCACTCCAGTGGCTACCCTTTTCTTGCTCTTCAGGAAACCCTTGCAGTTGAGGATGATTAATTTCCATGATTGTCTTATCTGTGTGTCTGAAGATGGCTGGTAAGACCTATCTGGGACTGACAGACTACTGCAGCTCAGACGTGTTTCCATGTGAGGTGGGTGGTGCTGGATTCTTGATTTGGTCTGCAACATGCAGTCTCTGCCACTTCGACTTTTCCATCTGTGGTTGTTGTCGTTAGGTTTCAAATACTGAGGTCCCTGCAACAAACTTCCTCAATTTGGGGAGGTCCTAGGCAATAGTTTTCCACAAGGTGACATTGACCTTGAATTTTTTTAAGTTGGCCTGAGGACATCCCCGAAGTGTATTCTCTTCCCTCCTCTTGATCATATGCTTGACTGATCTGGGAAAATAAAACTTGCTTTGGGAGTCTGGAGTCAGACATCCAGATGACATGGCCTGCCCCATGAAGTTGATGTTGGAAGATTATCATCTCAATGCTTGTAGTGTTTGCTTTCAGGAGGACACTGACATTGGTGCATTTGTCTTCCCACTGAATTCAGATGATCTTCCACAGTACGTACCTCAGCTTTATACAGCAAGGTGGGGAACACTGCCATCCAGCAGCTGCAAGGCCCCTGGCAGATATTAAAACAATGGCAGGATTGGGAGAATTTTCTGTACCATCCCAAACATCATGCCTCCTGCCATGCCATGTGTGTATGGTAGGAGATGCAATGTTTGGGGTGGAACATAAAATTCCTCCAATTCCAACTGCTGCAGAGGGGCCCCCCAGCCTAATCCAGTAGGTCCCACAGCTAGAGCTGTCCAGAGCTGGTCCAACAATAAGCCAATTGTCAGACCCAATCCTGGATAGTCCTGGGTCTGGTTTGAGACACTGAGGGGATGCAGGGCAAGGCAGGAATGGCTGTCAGGTTTGGGGGTTGCTAGGTTCCCACTAGGGAGCCTTGAGATCTGCTCCCCAAGCAGCTCATTTTGAGCATTCAGACTGGGGCTGTCCCAGTCGAGATGCTGACAAACAGCTGATTGCTAGCATCAGCATATAGGTGGTTGGTGAAGTGGAGGAGGGAGTAGTGTACCTTGAGATACTGGAGAATGTGTGAGGCACATCACATGTGTGAGGCACATCACTCAATGTTTGACATCCCACATGTTCAAATCCAAGCTTGATTAAAACAAGCTGGTGACTGGTTGGCTATTTTTATCATGCAATAATAACCAGTTAATTGCACAATAAATGGAACATATGTCAGGGGCCTAAGACTGCTTACATGTTTAAATTCATTAGGTGTCTTTGCTTGATCCTGACAAGATGTCTGGGCATTTAGATGTAGGCTTCTAAGCATGCTCAGAAGCAATCCAGTTCAAGCAGCCAGATGCCTAATTCTTACCTAAGATCCATTGCAATATAGAATGAGGCTGAGAAACACCTGAAGTTTACCTATGTCTCCCATCTACTAGGAACTCACAGAACATGCTCACACTGACAACACTGAATTCAGTGCAAACAGGATAAGTCAGGATCAATATCACTCAAGGACACAGATTGTAGTGGTACTGCCACACACTTTTTGTCTTGAAGCTTACCTTTCTACCTGGTGGTAGGAAGAGGAAGAGAGGACCTAGTGTTTCATTCTTTGTGCCAAGACTGTTCATGCCTTTTGTACACAGAGCATGAGCACCTAATCCTGTCAATTTGGATTGCCCACCTGCAACAAGGTACCTATTTTTTAGGAGTTGTAACATTTAAGTAGTTGTACTTACAAGGCTGATCTGGATCTGGCCCTGTTTCTTTCTATTTTCCCAGATAACACTATCCATTCTGAGCAAGGCTTGTATTAGCTAAAGCTGTCCTGGTACACTTGTATAAGATGTGCCCAATAGTGAATCTTTGGGCACACGACAAGGTTTAATATTGATTAATGGGAACTCTGCTGAAATCATTCCTTTAATTCATCCACCATTGCTCTCCTATTGTCTTATCATAATAGCTTTTGTCTAGAAATCAAGTGAGGCACAGGAAGCTGGAGGAAAGGACCTGGCTTCTAATCCTTGATGCCAGAACTGTTCATGAATTTTGCATTAGACAATCATGGAAAAATATCCTAGAAATTATTCTGTCAGCAGGGACTATTAGAATGCTGTGCCAGGCAAAAGGACTTAGTGATTTCAGATGACAGGCTAATATTTTGCAAGGTTTTTATTACTCTTAAAGAACTGTAGTAGATTAATTGGAGATGATATGTTGAGCAGAGACAAGAGAAATAGCAGAGAAATGTCCTTTTTCTCCTCTGAAAATCTGGGAGAAGCGATGGATGTGATAGAACTTTTTCTTTCTTCTATTAGAGGATTCAAAATGAAAGATAAAATTCAAAAATTGTTATGGGGATATTTTAGGAAGAGAAAAAGAACATGCTGGAGTATTGTTGCTGCCAGCTCCTTGCTCAATGTTACATTTTTCTTGGAGCAGATATTTTTTTCCTTGAGGTACCTACCTATCATGAACATGTGTCACTGACATTCACTTTGAGAAACAGCTTTAATTGTGTTTAAATACAATCAACTTATCTTCATTCCAAACACAGTTTGTCATGTTGAATGATCATATCATTGGACTATTTGCTTCTGGCTGGGCCAATTGTACTTAGTAAAGGAATAGGTCTTGAACAGGCAGCTTGTAGTTATTTCAAAATAAATTGATTGTCTGATAAAATGCTAAATGGGGACATTCCAGGTGTCCTAAAAGAAGTTCCTCAAACCTTGAAACATAGAATGAAAAATTTGAACACAAAGTCAGCTTACACTGTGCTGAAAATAGTATGGTTCTATAACCTTGAGACAAATAAATAGATTTATTTAAGTTAATGGAGTTACTCATCTAAGAAAAAAGAGGATTTGGACCTGTCTAAAATTTCACTTTGCATGACTACTTTGCATGACACTGTCTTTTTGTAATAAATGCCAAATACAAAAATTTCATTCTGTGTTTAGACTCACAATGATCCTTTACAGTGTTAATCTCAGCAATATCTTCCTTTGCTTCCAGTCTGTAGCTAGCCACATAGTAAGTTGTCAGTAAATAGTTGTGCACGGTAGATGCCATTC
>NW_017729034.1:89200218-89220559 GCF_001723915.1 Gavialis gangeticus
AAATGCCAAATACAAAAATTTCATTCTGTGTTTAGACTCACAATGATCCTTTACAGTGTTAATCTCAGCAATATCTTCCTTTGCTTCCAGTCTGTAGCTAGCCACATAGTAAGTTGTCAGTAAATAGTTGTGCACGGTAGATGCCATTCTGTGGTGAGTGACTGCAGTCCATGCATTGGCCCCAGTGCACAGAAATGGGGCTTCCAACAGAAGCTGTGTCCTAAATCAAAAAACACCTCCACTAGCATTCAAACAACATTCAGCATAAATCAGGGTAATACAACAGCAGTTTGTAGTAAATGGCTTTAAACTGTATTTTAGCAATCAACACCTTTGCATCTCCTGGGCAATAGCTGGAACCATTAGCATCTTTTTTGCTGTCTCAGACAAACACACTCAGTCATCAAAATAGTAGGAACAAAATTAAATAGAAGAACCCTTTTTTCTCAATGGGCACATCTACACGTGAAATTAATTGGAAGCAGTACACTCCTGCACACATTGTGCCAGAATGTATTTCTCCCAGAAGCCACATTTGAACATGTGCTTGGGACTGCAGCACCTTGAGCTGGGTCAGAGCAGCCCTGGCAGCCAGAGGACCCTGGGAGGGTCAGCCTGCCAGCCTGACACTTCTCCGACCTGACTCAACATGCTGCAAAGGGGCTGGTTAGGGCACGAGGGTACTTCAGTGTGTGGTTAGCTGGCAGGTGGCCCCCACACTGAAGCCTCCTCATGCCTTAGCCAGCTGGGTCAGCATTTACATGTACATTGTGGTGAACTAAAAGCTCTGCTGAAGGATATTACTTATATTTACAAGTACTAACCTGTGGCACAGTGTTTAGTTTACAGTGCCCTAATAGGGCCACATGTGTAGATGCTGAGATGTTTACTATGGAGCTAATTAGACAGCGCTCAGAAAATGCAAGCTCTCACTCATTTTTTTGACAATGGAGCAATAGCAGAGCAGTTCTGTTGCAAAGACCACAACAGGTCAGACTGTTTGACACTATGAATTCCTCTTTGAAATTTCTGGGTTTATTTTACAGGGATCCTGGTTTTCTCTGATTAAAAATCCCAAATTCTCTAATTTAAAAAAAAATCTAAAATTCTCTGATTAACCCACCCCCCCATCCCCATTTTTCCATGTTTAAAATGCAGCATTACTATATATACAGGTATCAGTTGAACACAAAATTTTATTGACATATTTACAGTTTGAAAGCAATTTAGAAACCTACTAATGCCACAATCATTATAAGAAAATAAATTCTAAATGCCTATATATTTTGGTGTTTGATTTTGTTTTTTTTATCATAGAAAATCAGAGATCCCCCTGCTCCCTTTGCATACCAGGATGTGGGTCCAGCTGAACCTGTCCCTTCTGCTGCTTTGTGGTGCTGAGCAGCCTTGACATGCTGGTGCCCCACACTCCCAACCCACAGCCTGCCTTCCCCCCAACTTTGCTGGTGCCTCCACTGCCCAATGGGTTGGACCTGGCATGGAAGGACAGAGCAGGGCAGGAAGGTTCAGTGCTACAGCTGCTGCCACTGTTGCCAGGAGCCCTGTACCAGCTGCACCACCAAAGTGAGGCACCCCCTGCCTGCATGGCAGCAGTGAGTTTGCCATGGTGAGAGAGAGGGAGTGGGGAAGGGTTGGCAGACAGGACTGGGGCCAGTGGTGTGTAGGACCTGGGGCCAGGGTGGGAATGTGTAGCCACTGCACCCAGCAGGGCATAGGGCTGTGGGTGCACAAATCCCCTCGACTTACCTGCAGACATTGCTCTCCACCACTGTCTGGGGCTGTATTCTTACCTGGGTCCTGCTCCCTTTAGCTCCTTGTAGGCTGGAATTCTGCCAGCCTGCAAGGGGAAACCTGTGGTTTCCTGTGTTTTTCTCCTTTAAAGGAGAAAATCTGTTTTTCTCCTTTAATGGAAAAATCCCTGTTTTTCTGCCACAAACAGAAAACCTGGATCATTTCTTATGAATTATGTGTAGGTGTTACACACCTAACAGTGCTAGCATTGCATGGTGCCACAGGGTGAAACGACCCCCTGGTCTAGAGTACATTTTCTATTTATGTAAGACAGGGGTGTCAAACTGACCCCAGACTCTGAGCCATGGCCAGAGGATGAGGCTCCTCCCAGGCTGGATCTGGAAGGCCAGTGACTGTGATGGGTCCAGGACAGAAATGGGAATCCTCCTGCTGCTGCTGGCTATGTCCAGGGGCCCAAAATTCTGTAGCACGTCCTGCTCCTCTCTGGCTACTGTTTTAGCTTTCAGTAACTTGCCTTTAGCCTGGCAGGCTGGATGGCATTGTTTTGCAGGCTGGATCCAGCCTGTGGGGCATGTTTGACATCGCTGACATAAGGAATTGCGGTTAGTAGTCTGGCTTTAGTAGAGCTGTTTTCTAACCTGAATAGCTGTATTGGTAATAAAAGGAAAATAAATCTGTTTGTATTCTCCTGCACACGAACCATGTTAATCATCATTCTTTGTAAATAGTTTGAAAGGACTGGCTTCTGGAAAGCGGCAGAGAAATTGTTTTCATTATATATGTATAAGACTGATGTCAAACGTTGAGTAAATGGATCTTGTCTCCAGAAGATTTAACTCAAAATGAAGTTCCTTAAGCATTATTGTGAAGATATACCCTTTTGACTACAGTATTGGCTTTTGCAAATGATTTAATGAAGATTTTTTATTGTGTGGTTTTAAGGCCCTGACTGTGTCCAGGCTTGTTTTTAACAGTGCAGATTCAATGCTTGTGCAAGCGAGTTACCTCTTGGAGCCGCTCTAATTAAAGTACCCCCCTCCACCACTCCTGGAGCATATGTATAAACACCCATAGTTATACATCCTGAAAATAAAAGGATTGTCATTTTATTCATGAAACAAGCCAATATATGGTAGACATTATTATCCTGACTCATACTATTTCATTGCTATTGGGCATGTCTCCACATACAATTAACACACCTGGATTTTCTGCTTTCTGTTTACCCAGAGTAAGAAGCAATTTGTTGTCAAAGAACCACATATTTTTCCTTCATTAGGTGTGTAAGTGTTGCATAAGTGCCACTTAGATGGTAACATGCATAATTGTGCTTCTAATTCCCTGTTTTCAGAATTAAATTACATTTACAAGCATAGGTGAGCTACATGGCTATTCTGTAGCTGTATGTATTGATTGTGGATCCACTAAGCATGCTCCATCTTTGGAGGTGTGTATTTTCTGTGTACATTCTGAACAAAAAAAGTAAGAAATGCCATTTACTGGGTTACACCATTGGTCCATCTTGCTCAGTATCCCATGTTGTACCATGGCAGAGAGTGGATCCTGAAAGGGAGAGTGAGCAGTGTGTGACCAGGGTTTTTTCCATTGTTCCTCTCTCACTTGTAGCCTCCAGCATTTAATGTCTAGGAAGTTCTGATTCAGAGGCTATATCCCTAACTTCCATGCTCAGTAGCTACTGAGGCACATTTCCTTCAAGAATCTATCCAAACTCTTTTTTAATCTGGTTGAACTGTCAGCTTCTACAACATCTTGTGGCAATGAATACCACACTTTAGTTACGCACTGTGTAAAAAAGAACTTCCTTTTGTTAGCTTTAAATATGCTATCTACTAGTTTCATTTTGTGATCACTAACAGTGGGCAGACTGTAGGCAGGTCCCTTTAAGTGAAGCCTGGATTTGCCTTGTCAGTCAGAGCCTGCTGGGAAGTCTCCCTGCTTGGTTGTGCAGCCACAATGTGACTAGATACAAGGATGGTTTTCCCATCCATGGGCTGCATCCCTGAAGTACAGTAGAATCAGCTGAGCCTTGGGTATATAAACAGCCCCATTTTAAATGCTCTGCCATAATCACATATACATCAAGCAATGTTTCTGCTCTGAGCAGTCAGGCACTGTCAGGCAGCTTTCTGTTAGTGAGCAGCTCACTTTTGCATAACCTGGGGCTGTGGGTATAGGGGGCCTGTGGAGGCTTGTGCTCTCTAATGAGAGAGGCACATCTCTGGCAGTGTGCCCCACTCCTTGCTCTGCCCTAACCTTTCCTGAACTGGTGTGTTTCCTTTGGAATGTGGTGCCCCTCTCCCTCCTGGGACTCACCTGTGGAGAGTCTGGGCCACAACAGCTCTGGCTGTGCCCCCTATACTGCATATCCCTCAGGGTCGGCATGGCAGGGTGACCAAGAATGGTCCCCTTGAGCATAAGAGGATGCCCTGGAGGATGGTGGGTAGGACAAATGAAGGGACAAAGGGAGGTGTGTGCTGGAGAATAATAGGGAGTGTCTTACATGGGGTCCACAGGTTGTTGAAGGACAGGGATGCAGACAGCATTTGATGGCAGGTAGGTGTTCTTGTGAGGCATGCCATATGTGGGTGCTGGTGCAACTCTTGGCATGTTGAAAATGCGGCATGTGAAAGAGAACTTTGATCTTGCTTAAAGCAAGTTCAGGCTCTGTGCAGCCTTAGTGGTGGGCAGCTAGCCACGCAGGAGTCCATAGCTGCCCTCTCATTACCTCTATACGCTACCTGCCTGTCACCCTGTACTAATAATGGAGACATGCTACCTGGAGGATTTTAGAATCATGCCTACACAGTTTGGTCATTTATCTGTGATTTACACAAAAGCTACCCTTTGTGGGCCCAAAGCAACCAGATTCTACCTAATGTCTTCACAGTGGGGCTTCAAGGGACCATTTAAATGTGTTTATAGGCTGAGGCACGAGCTTCCAAAGAAAGACTGTTCACTATAAAAATATTGCTAGAAATGAATTGCTTTTGCCAGCAGTGGCAAAGATAAAGGATGGAAGAAGCTCAAATGTGTGTGAAGACTTATAATTAAAACAGGGACTCATTTATAATAACTTCCTGGTCTAAATGGCAACATACAGTTGACTAGGTTCACCTAAGAGGTTAATGGGGGGTGGGGGTAGATTTTAACTGATAATTTAAGTAAATAAAAAATATTCCATATTTTGCTTCATTTCCAAATATTATTCCAAAATAAATCCTTGTCAATTCTATTTATAGAAAACTTGCATCTAATAGATTTCAAGCTATGCTATTAGCTATATCAGAGGTGACAAACACCCTCCCATCTAGCTGGACCTAAACCACAGACCTCCCCATGGGCTGGATTTGGATCTGGTCGTTGGCCAAACAGCAGCGGTGGGGTGAGCAGAGGCAGTGGGGGTTAACACACCTCTTTCTCACCTCTTGCAGTCAATACTCCTTGCCCAATGGGGCTCTGTGCCCTGGATTTCAGTGGCAGGCCCTTCCCCTGAATCCGCAGTCCCTTTATCAGCCCTTCAGCCCATATGACATGGCTCCATAGGCTGGATCTGGCCCATGGACCATAAGTTTGACACCCTTAATCTAACTCAATGAAAGCTCTGTACAAAGAAAGAAGCCTGGTAATGATTTCTAGCACCCTTCCTTAACTGTACTACTGAATTCATCATTTATATTTCTTTCATCTCTAATCTGGATTTTGTTTTCTATTTTACCTTCTTTTACAGGGACAACTGATTGTCCAAATTCTTCTAGGTGCTGAATGCCTTGCAATACATGTTATCTTCAATCCCATATCATAGGAGTGGACCCTAGGCAAAGAGAGACTGACTACTGTAACCTTTTAAATACTGAAGCCATTTGAAACTACATGGGTAATTTAGGTAGACAGAACATAAAGGTGATATTTGCCAGGCTGCTCATCCTTGATCCTGTGAAAAGGGCCCTGGGATCTTTCTTTCAAGTGATCATACACTTTTTTTAATCTAATGTTAAAGTGATCACCTCCAGTGGCACAGTGTGAAACTGCTACAAGCTGAGACGGGTTACTGCTAATCACCAGCATCAATTTTTGGCAGCTTCTTGTTTAGGTATTGAACAGGCAAAATGCTGCATAGCTGATGAGACCACAGTCCCAAATGATATTGTTGAGGCCAAAATAATGGGAGAAAGAAAAATATAACTATAATGGGAAGCCAAAATAGTGGGAGAAAGAAAAATATGACTTGTAAATGCACAGTATTAAAAGAAAGAAAATGGCACTATACAAGTTTTAAAAAAGGCAGATGTCAGCTTAAGGCAGCTCAGTCAAAGTGAAACAGATGGTTTGTCATTCTGTAATGATATCAAAGAAGACAGCAGTAGGAAACAAATTATTGCCTAATAAGATCATGATTTATGCTTGGAAGCCTTCATATTCTACAGAATTTTGTTATCTCTTGCCTGATACCATAAAGGATATCCAGTAGACCTAGGTGCCCAGGGAATACTGTTTTGGGAGAAATTATGAACGTAAATGATCACGACTAGCTTGTTTTTTCAAGTTCAATTTTCTGCTTCAGGGACTGGTTCTAAGCCTACTGAAATCAACAAAGGTCTTTCCTTTGACTTTGGTGAACTTTTGGATAGAAATGTCTGTTGTTTTCAGCTCTTTGACTATGTGAAGTATAAAGAAGTCAAAGTTCAGTGTGGACCAAACAATCCATTGGGATACGGCGGGTAAGACATGCCAGTTCCTATAGCCAGCCTCATGAGAGAGTGATGTAGATAGCATCACATCCAGCTGCCTTTGACTACCCAGTCTGAAAGGCCAGGTACTGTACTTATTTACAGCCTTGAGCAACAGGAGGTATATAGCCCTCGTTGTCTCAATAGAAGAGTGAAGGGAGAGTGAACAGTGACTCATGTTGAATTGTGCCTCAGACAAACTCCTTGGAGGAAAAAAATTCCCCGGCTCATGAGATTAAAAATTTGCTACTGGCCTTTATGTGATATAGTTTATGTTCCCCTTGGTTCCCAGCAGCTTCACACGTGCATATGGATACAAAACCATCTCTTCTCATCTACTTGCTCACAGTGTGGGAGGAGCACTGGACCTGGAACTTTTGCCCTCATCTCTGTGCCTCGATCTGTAATCTAGGGAGTTTATATGCATGCCTGGAGTCAGAGTTCGTTCCAACAGTACAACTACAGTGTACAGACAGTGGCTGTTTTTAGACTGTGGTTAAGTCTATCCTTGGTTATCTACTTAGGCGGCCTGTAGAATTTATGTATCTACAGCGAATACATATTTTTGTTTAGAGCTGTATGGGAAACTTTCCCCATTTTTCCATGTTTTGATTTTTTTTAAAAGCCCTATTTCAAATAAGTTCAACATTTCAGCCAAAATCTGGAAAAAAAAATTAGGTCAGGTTAATTGAAATTTTTATGTAAACAATAATTAGCTGACGTTGACTTTTTTTGGTTTTTCTAAACTGCATAATCAGTGTTTATGAAAATGTCTACACAATGCATGTCAACAGTTTTGATACTTCTCTTTCAAAATAATTTTTGAGTAAGTAAAATTCAGTCGTTTCCCATGGACAGTTTTAGTTTTCAGTCTTTTCTAACAGAAAAGTTTTGCCATTTTGTCCCATTACTTCTACTTCTATTTTTTTAAATATATATTTTATTTTACTATGGTAATATATTTCTGCTCAGTTGAATGATTTTGACTTTTTGGTAGTTGATTATGAATGTCATCAATTCTGTCAATAGGATATTATAATACAATATTATAATTATAATAACAATATAATTTAAAATGGTGTGTGTATATATATATATATATATATATAACAGCTTGTCAAAAATCTCTTCCAACAATGCAGTTGGTCCAATAAATGATATCACCCACAAGCATCCTTGCCTGTCACATACATTAGTCCAATAAATATAGTCTAATAAGTGGACTGATTACAAATAAAAGTATGTCACACAGAAAAAAAAATTACACTTTTTCATCAAAAGCATGTAGTTCATTATGCATAAAATGTTATATAATAAGTATCATTTATTTTATGACAGTTTATTTATTTTTTACCTTCCCCAGGTACAAAGCAATTGTAAATCCCATGGATATCCAAGCATCCAGCGCTGTCCTGTGGACTTGTATTAAAGCTATTGCCATTTGGATCATCTCCATGCTGTTAGCAGTCCCTGAAGCAGTGTTCTCTGAATTGGCCATCATCAACGACACAGATAATGTCAGTTTCCTGGACTGCATACCATACCCCCAGACTGATGAGATGCACCCAAAGATCCACTCCGTTCTGATTTTCTTAGTGTATTTCCTTATCCCTCTTGCCATCATTAGTATCTACTACTATCACATTGCAAGGACCTTAATTAAGAGTGCACACAATATCCCTGGAGAACATAGTGAGCATTCCAAAAGACAGGTAAGTGAATTGCACTTTATTTTCCTCAGCGAGGGAGTGTCTGTTGTGTAAGTTTATAAATAAAACTGCAAAAGCTCTAACACCCACACTAAAGGTTTATGAAGACTTCAGCATTCCAACAGTCAGGCATTCAAATTAGTATTATTCAAAAATATCTGTCTTAAATCTTGATTTGCATCTGCTACTAATCTACATAACCTGCAAGTGAGTATTTTTACCTCATGTTATGTATGAAATGCAATGAAAAACAAGCAGCTGAAGACCATTTCTTTCTTTACTATTACATTTGTAGTTATCCATCAATGTTATCAATTGATGACATTACTTAGTATTTTAATGTAGTAAGATATTGGTGGGTGTATACATATATATTATGGGTTTAACCTCTACTTTCATGTTCGTTAAGAAATAACCGGGGCTCCTAGTAATAGCTTTACTAAAAAATGCAGTACCTCCCAAAGTACTTCATAGAAAAAACATAAACAGCCAGTTTTATACATGGTGTAATAATATTAGAAATCTCTAGTTTCAGAACTGATCCTGTAGAGGTGGTGGTAGGTAAATCTAAAATCAAAGGCTGACTTTAGCTGTTTTGATTTGCATGTGGCTGAAATCTCATAACAGCTTTTTTGTGAACAGAATAGTGGAAGCCTTGTTATTACACCTGATCTACTTACCCTGTGACTATTAAAATTAAAGAAAAACATCAGAAAAGATTACTGAATTTTGTGAAAATTCAATCTTTTTAGGAGTTTGGGAAAAGTTTAAGTATTTTCCCTTGTTTTGTCTGCGACCAAAAATTGAAGGACTGACATACTACAGAAAAGATTATCCTTCTGGACTGTCTAGTCCATCTTGAAACCAAAGGGCTCTGGAAGTGGGGCACATGTGCTCTGGAAGTGGGGACCTTTGATTAGACTGGGTCTGAGAGCTGCTTTAATTAAAGCACCTGGAGTATCTCATGTATCAACATCCCCGTGCTTCAAAATAGTGGCAGGGTGCTTTATCTAAAGCTCATTCAACAAGGCTTAGACAAAGAGCCCCCACTGTCATTTTGAAGTACAAGGACACTGTTACTTGAGACGTGGAGAAGCATGGTAATTACCATGCTCCAGCAGACTCAATCGCGTCTACTCTGGCATGCTGTAATTACAGCGCGTCAGAGCAGCCTCCACACTTGTGTATAGACACCCAAAGAGTGCTTGAAATCCCTTGAAAAAACTTGTAGAATTTTCCACCCATTTCTACAGTAAGTTGGCTTGTGGAAGGTGGTGTTTTCCTGGATAAAACTGCCAAAACTTTCCATGCTTATCATAATGCCAAGATAGTAATCACATCCATCTTAACATCTTCTACATTCTTTGATAAAGATTTTTGAGAAAGGGCATTTTAACCACTCACTCAAATCAATGTGACACAAAAGCAGACAGTAAGATAGTGAAAGACTACTCATCAGAACAAAAGACACAATAGTTTTACCGTTCTACAAAGATGAGGTAAAGTGTTTCAGGAATGTACAACTACTTTACAGAAATACTTAAATTGTTTAATAATAGACAGTGCTCACAAAAAGAAAAGGCAAGCTATTGCTGTCCACATTTTTGTGTGCATTTAGTCCTACTGAGAAGAATGGGCACAATCTTAATAATAAAAAAAACCCGTGTCCTTTTTCACTTAATACTTTTAATCTATTGTAGGATTTTCTTAAAGCAGAAATACATACTTATCAGCATGGATTATTTTCTTATCTCATCATTTGTGAAATGCGAAGAGACATTTAGCTGATCTTGCAGAATGGAAAAGTATAGCATATTCACATAATGTTGCTGAAACTACTAGAAAGTTTTTTTTTTAAATAGAGACACTATTTGTCAGTTTATTTTTCTAGTTTATCTATATGTTGAAAAATATAGGACATACCGTTTGTCAAAAAGATAGGATTTAGCTTTGTCCTATTAACCAGGTTTCTAATGAAAGATAAATGTATGTACAGGCTAGGTACAGATGTTCAGGGAGGCTAGGAGGAAGTTAAATCATGTTAAAAAAGACCACCCAATTGAATTTAGTTTGTCCAAGTGCAGACCTAACACTTAGATCCTTCGCTAGGTGGATCTAAGTGTGAACTGTACAGCAGTTCAGGAAGGTCAAATTAATTTAAAAATGGCCAACCCAATCTATGTTAACTGTACCTCAGAGGTAGACTAACATATATTGGGTCCCGTAAGACCGAACTTCTGTGCAGCATGGCCCTGGGGATGTGAAAGCCCAGCTGCTGGCCTAAGCCTGGGGACTGCACTGTTCCCACCCCTCCCAGGCACCAGGCTCTGTTTAGACCCCCAGGCCCTTGCCCCACTCCCAGATGAACAACTTCTCCCATGGACCATCCAGCCCTCCTGAGCCCGCCAATTCTCACCATCCTGCAAGCCACTCCCAGTTGTTGGCTTTACTGGCATCCACAAGTGCTGGGAGCCAAGGAAGCAATTTGGGGTGGGGAGAGGGGCAGGGAAGATGGAGGCGTTGTTTTGCTGGAGTGGGGGGGTTATTTGTCTGAGGGTGGAGGTGGTCACGTGGGGAGAGAGAACTCCCCATCCTGCCAAACCTCCCCTGCAGAGCCACCAGCCCAGACCAATCCTTCTGCTCTTCCCCTGACCCTGACTTACTTCACTCAGGCTCTTCAGACTGGTGAAAGCCAGTAAAACCAACCAGGAGAGCCTGGCAGAATCAGGACCAGTTTGGCAGGGGCTGGGAAGGTCCCAGGGGTGGGGGAGGTAGTAGGATAGGAGAGACTTTCCAATACTGCAGCCCTCCCTGATTCCTCCCAAGCCTCTCCACAGACCATGCTTTTCCTGCAAAACCCTAGTGGACCCCACCAACACCACTGTGGACCCTGCTGGTCCCCCCAGTCCCTGCTACCCCCTCTCCCATCCTAAATAACTTTACATTGAGTGGCTGTTTTTAACTCAATCTAACCTCCTGACTTTCCCAAATGTATGTACATACCTTCATATTGCATATTTAAGTTTTCATTGCAATTTATACTAATGTGTATAAAGAGGGTGAAAAATCCCATGGAATCAAAATGGCAGTTTTAAACAGTTTCTATTCATTACACAAATATAAATTGTTACATAAAGTAGAAAGCAATGCTGAGTCAGGAGCAACTGACTCAGGATTATGGCAACTCCATAATCCTACAGAAACCATCTTTCCTGATAAAATCTTTATGGAAGAAGAAAACAGCAATATTATGTTTACATGATTAAGGCTTTACTCATCAGATTATTGATGCCTGTAATTTACTAGTCATTTTCCAAACCAACCAAGCATTGAGATTTGGTTAAAAGGAATACGTTTCACTAGCTTACTTGGTGGGTGTTTTTGGGCCAGTATATACTTAAAATATGATTTAATCCTGAGACATTTATGTGTGTAATAAACCAATATAGTGTAAATACAAGCACCTGAGGATTGGTTAATGCAAGTAAACTGTCCATGAAAAATGAAAGTAAATGAGATGGAAAAGGTAATTGAGCCTTGAAGGAAGGGCTGATCTTATTTGAGTTAATTGTTAGAGTTAATATAAAGTGGTATCTGCTACGTGTTTTAATTAAGTCAGTTATGTGGATTAAGTCTATTCAGAGTTGTTCATTTGGGTTCTGTTCATTTATCTTTTTAGATGGAAACTCGAAAGCGCCTGGCAAAAATAGTCCTGGTCTTTGTTGGCTTTTTTGCTATTTGTTGGTTTCCTAACCATGTGCTATACATGTACCGGTCCTTCAATTACAATAAGATTGACTCATCACTAGGACATATGATCATTACTTTAGTGGCCAGAGTACTCAGCTTCTGCAACTCCTGTGTCAACCCCTTTGCACTGTATTTGCTCAGTGAGAGTTTTAGGAGACATTTCAACAGCCAGCTTTGCTGTGAGAGGAAGTCTCATCAAGAGAGATCTACCAGTTACCTGCTTAGCTCCTCTGCCATTCGGATGACTTCTCTAAAAAGCAATGCCAGGAACACAGTGACCACCATGACTCTGCTGAATGGGCACAACCTGAAACAAGACGTGTCATTATGATTTAATCAGTGTACTACTTGATCTGGAAATTCATTTGAGCTTTTATCTTACAGCCATGCAAATAGTTTCAGGTTCTCTCATCTGTCTAACAATGATTGATTTAAAGTATCGAATAAAGTCTTTTTATTTGAGACTACCTCTCATGTTAAAATCTAATTACTTTCACTTAAGAAAGACATTTCTGAATGAGAAGAGGAAAATGACTTTAAAGAATGTTCCTGTACATTTGGCATGTCAGAGATCTGTTTTGAATAGTAGTATAGCTGAACTGGTGTTACTTAAAGAAAAATATTGATCCCTGAACTAAATAATTTATGCCTTTTTAATGTTGCTGATTACTCACGGTGGTCTGAACAAATTAAGAACCAACTCCAATGTCACAGGTTCTAGATTCAGAAGGGAAATCAAAATTTGCAGGCCCAGCTTATGTAAATCTGCATAGTTCTGTCAACTTTATGATGTCTAAAACAATGTATACGTTGAAGTTCAAGTCCTTTTCAGATATGGTTAACCATCAGGAATGCTGCATTACATTTGTTTATATATATTTGTATGACTATAATATCAGATCTATCCATCTATCTGATATTATAGTCATACAAATCGATCAAAAATCTCTACTGAGTTTGTGATTGTTGCTTACATTTAATTAGAATTTTTAAAATGACATTTTCATTGAAAATTAATTTTGTGAAACTCAAATGTTTTACAGAACTCAACATTTAAAAATAAAATTCTATCATTTTGTGAGGCCTGTAACACCACTGGCTTCTCTATAGTGTCTATTGCATATTAAACTTCAGTTACAATTTGCTTCTGCTAAGTGCCTTCATTTACCTCACTCCCAAGGCTGGAAACAATCACCATGTTTCATGGAAATTTGAAAGTAAAATTAGGCAAAATTATTGGTAATATTTTCAAATCTGGCCCACAGTCAAGACTAGTAGGTGCTGCTGTAATATAAATAGTAAATAGTAACACAAATATTGCATGAAGACTTAGGAGCCATTGATGTGGGGCTTAAAATGTAACTACAGTAAAAGCTGTTATCCGCAATGAGTGGGGTAAGGAGGGTGCTGGTTATCTAAAAATTCTGGTTATCTGAGAGTTATACTATCAAGGAATACAGTGCCATACTTGTAGTGTAAATTTTCAAAGAATTAGTGTACAATACATTACAGTATAACATACTGTATAAAGAAGAAAATAGTATACAGGTATTCACCAATCAAGCAGTAGTAAAGCAGCACTGGAATGAAAAGAAATCCTGAAGCAGTGATGTAGAGTACACTAAAGTTACATGTAGTACACTATTGGCAGTGCATGGCGTACACCTAGATCACTTAAAAGTACAGTACACTTAACACTACACTTATAACTAAACTTATAACACTTATAGCTAAAACTATTTACATGTACTGTACTGTACATAATTTACTGCCTCTTTGGAGATTCAGTCCCAGCGCTGGAAATTCCAGTTAGTAGAGTATTTTGGTTAGTAATGTGCCGGATAACAGAGCTTTTACTGTATCCTGTTAAGAGTCAGTAGGTGCACTACACGTGCGATTAGTGAGATTCAATAAACTCCAGAGCAGTTTGCACTGGAGTCAGCTGCTCCTGCGCAAAGCATCTTCATGTGTATCCAGGACTGCAGCAGTTAGAGCCAGGGCAGAGAAACCCTGGGCTAGCAGGGGACTTAGGGCATCAACCCCAGGCTCCAGGTGGCAGTGTCAGGTGACGGAGGGGTGGCTGGGGCTTGAGGATGTTAAAGCGTGGGGCTGGGTGGCAGGCAGCCCCCACACTTTAGCACCTTTGTGCCCAAGCCAGCCCTAGTCACTGTCTATGTTAGCGTTTTGGTGAAATTAATCTACCTTGCTCTAATATTTTTTAATTAACTTTAATCTCTTACAATGAAGTAAAATGTACTTTTAGATTTAGCTATTTGTTTTAAATGACCAGAAGCCAGCTCTTAGTGTACAGTAGAGAAAATAATAACTTGCTGCTAATTAAAACCAAGTTTCATAGAGCAATGAACAAAGGTCTAATATGTCCCTGTTTTAATTCTGCCTCTTTTAAGACAGCTATTTGACATTTAGCATCATTGTAGAACAAAAAGAAGAAAATTGCTGTGAGGACCTGAGGAACAGTCTTTTGTTCAGATACCCAGAGAAATGTAACACTACCTCTCTTTAAATTAGCATATTATTGCATTGCATTGCATGATGATTTGGGTACTGATTTTAAGCACACTGGTAACTTTAACCACATGACTAGTCTTAATATGATATGATGGATTAAGATTATACACTTACATTGGAGGGAAAATACATTTACCCCATGAGAGAATGAAGAGGCAAGTTGTATCCTACTGTCACTTCGGGGTTTAACACGTTAGAGTACTGCTTCTCAAACTTTTCCTCAGCATGACTCCATTTATGGCCCCACTTCCGCAGCATGACCCCATTTCTTTAGCATGGTCCCTCACTCCCAATGCCCCCCGCTCCACCCCCACTGAGCCCTGCGACTTCATCCATTGATGCTGCAGCCCGATTTAGGGTTAGGGTGGCTATCATACAGGACAGTCTGGTTGTCCTCTGTCCTCTATTGATACAAAACTGGACACCTTTATGTCCTCTATTTTTCTCATGAAGAGAAAAATAGAGGACATAAAGGCGTCAGGTTTTGTATCAATAGAGGACAGAGTAGCAGAAAGCTGGAATGTCCTCTATGATGGCCACCCTATTTAGGGTCACAACCCACAGTCTGTGGGCCACAGTTTGGGAACTGCTGCTCTAGAGACAGTAAGCTTCAGTATAATCATAAGACTGGCATTATATATAGAAAAGATTGCATTGAAAGCTGCACTTAATTAGCTAGAGAGGGATTGGAGTTTCAGGTAGAATGAGAGAAGGGGGAAAAAAAGAAAGAATCTGAACCTAGTGCCTTCAATCCAAATATCATCCAGTTCCATAAATGTTAAAATTTATAGCTCAGTTGTGAGGTAGATATAGTTATACCAATCAGAGGTACAGCAGGGCAGCTCTGCAACTGGAGCAGCCATAACACATAGGGCAATGTGTGCTGCCACCATGCCAATTTTGGTGGTACTATCAGTTGCCATTGACAATTTTTGTGCCCCCCATGAAAGTAGAGACTGGGGCTGTTTTCCCAGACACCTCTCTCCCCCCACCCCAGCTTAGTTACACTACTGATATCCATTATTCAAATTGATAAACTTGTCAGACTTGGTGAAACTGTGATTTAATGGCAACATCAGAAATGCCTCTCAGATTCTAGAGTGCTTTTTTGGGAAGTATGTGATTTTGTCAATACCGGATTACTTGAATTACTGAACCAGAGAAATTCTGGCATAGAATGAATGGTCTCCACTCTTATCTAACACAGAACAAGCAGCATATCACATAATAGTTCATATCCATTCTCCTATAACCTCTGCAACTCTTTCTTCATTTTCTTCCTTTCCAGCTAGTTCCCTCTGTTGCCTTCTGTTGACATTCCTCTATTTTGTCCTTTTCTTGTCTTATTCCACTCATTATCCCAGGGTGACTTCATGTGCTCTCACATTTTCTCTTACCACTTTTGTTCTCAATACACCCAGAATGCCAACTCCACCCCTGACTTCTCCCCATCAGTTTAGTCTCACACCCCTGCTTGACCCTTTTTTTGCCCCATAATATGAATGATGAGTCATCTCTGAACTTGGCCATCTTTCTCTTTGATTATCTCACCTTTGCCTCCCTGTTCTTCAGCTAGGTTTGGCAGACTCCTTGCACAGCAAAGTGCCTCAGAATGTTGTATTAATCCATACCAACACTTTGCTGGTGATTACCTGATGATACCAATGTCCCACTCTGAAAAAATATCCTGCTTTATAATAGATTACTTGCTGTTTACATTTCACTTGTGTTCAATTTCAAGTTACTGTTTTAAATTGCTTTGTGTGACACAGACAGCATGAGCCTTGCTTCCTGGCAGAACTCCCCAAGCTACTTACCCTGGCAGTTTCAGTTGTGTGGAGAACAACACTGGGATAGCAGATAGGTCCTTATTGACAGGGAACCAATATATCTTCAGTTCATGTTTCTCAGACTTCACCATCAAAGCTTGACTTGAGTAAACCAGCTGGTTTGCCTGGGCTATGCTCTTTATGTAGTTTGGTAGCATAATGTTGATGAATTTCTTAACTTCCTTGGAGCTTTTCTAGGTATTTTCTATCACAAGATGCATTCCTCAAAACATTTTGAATGTCTCTCTTGCTATGGCTCAATTAGCTTTTTGTATATGTACAAATTATTTGTATAGTGCTATCTGCAGATGGATCTGTGTTGTAAGAATTAAAATGGTCATTATGGAACACTGTCTACTGAGTATTCTGTTCTAAGAGTGAAGTCAAAAAAGGTGACATGAGGCTGTATTTATTGTCAGTAAAATGTCTGAGGTATTACCTTGATGCCAATGTGAAAACACCTAACAAAGAGCATCTATACAAATACAATTTTCCATAGTGGAAACATTTTTTTTCTTTTTCAGAAAGACTACTTCTTTCTGTCCTCAGCAGAGATTAGTGGTGGTTTCTTTCAATCATATTGCTGGAACTCTTGTGAAAACCACCTCCATTTCATTGACTCTGAGAAGTGACTGTACAGAGTTAATTACTGTTCTCTCTATGGAAGATACTTTCTCCGCTACAGTGGAGCATGTAGGTGTTACAGCACCAGGTGACCCCTTGTGTCACTAATGGACACAACGTAATTCTGAATCTTTTGAACTTTGCAATGTCAGTATTACAGATTTTTCCAGAATAACATCAGACATCAGGCCCTCTGTTTAATCTTGTGCTTGCTTCATAGGGTTATTTGCTCTATGACAAATATCAGTGCTGAGACAATGTAAAGAGATTATAATGCTTTTCAGGTCCAATTGAGGCCAAATTATCATTTTCCAAACTCCTTGGGAATCTATTGCAAACCAAATGGAGGGTTTTGTATATCAGGATAATGGCTTATATGTTAAATTGGAGATTTGCAAAAGGAACTAATGAATGTGGATCACTTTATTTTTGGACATTTTAAAGGTAGACCTTTAGGGGTCACAAATTTCAGAAAAGAGGCCTTAATGATGTCCAAAATGATATCCAAATTATTAGAAACCTTTGGCATCATAGAATCATAGAATAATAATTGAAAGTGACTTTAAGGGTTATCTGGGATGAGGTTCTATTTCTTTCCTTTCATCTAAGGGCACAGTTTTGGTAATTTGTATTGAAGATCTGGTTGTCTAAGGCCCATTCTACACATTGCAGTTATTATGCAATTAGCTGGTTAATTGCACAATTAACTAAGACATGCAAAGTACCTACCATGCCATAAAAAGGCCCAACCAACTATAAACTTACACCTCAAAATGTATACTAACTCTATAGCTCGTTGTTATCCCATTTTAATTTGCTAATGTAGCAAGGTCTGCTCCTGTGGCTGGCAGCCCTGTCAGCTGACTGGTTTCCAGCTGCAGGGGTGCACCATACATAGCCAGGGATGGGAGTCCATGGTGCCAGGACCCAAAATCTCGCAGTTGTGGATGCTGGTTCCTGGAAGCCATGGGGCCCTACCAGGACCCATAATCTGTAGCTGTGGGACTCAGGATCCCAGCAGCCATGGGGTGCTGCTATGATTTCACAGCCACAGGGACACCTGCTGTGATCATGGACCCCTGGGGCTGTGAGATCACAGCAGGTGTGCTCTCCCAGCCCTGGGAATATGTGGGGTGTCCCCAGGGCTAGGAGACCACAGCAGATGCAGTGTGTGGAGCACCACTGTGGTCTGATCCTAGGCTCCCCATACATACACCAGCAATAAGGTGAGATGGCATCTAATGTGGGATCCCACAATCGCACCTTCTGCCATACATGTGTGGCATGGAAGAAGGTGCAATTGTGTGGATCCTATTGGATTGGGCTGGGAGATCCTATTGCATTTTTACCTGCATGTGTAGAGGATCCCTTTCAGCGCTTACATCCAGGTAGAAATGTTGTTGCTGGGAGTCTAAGCCAGCATATTTAGAAAATCACATACAAACTTATGACCCAATCCTAATACCTTGCTCCAGGAGGACCCAAACCCTCAGACTGACCATGGCTTCCTCTGATAATAGGCAAATTTTACCGATAAACATTGGGGACATCTATACATGCATTTCATTTTGGATCAGTTTACTCATGAGAAGACTACTCATGAGAAAATGCTCCCAGGCAGGCATTTACACATGCAGGGAAGCAAGAGCAGATTTGCTGCTAATGGCAGCAAACTGCTCCCACTTTCTGAGGCCCTGCAATGGCCCCCTGCTGCCACCAGGGGGAGATCTAGGCTCCCTCTGGATGCTAGCCCAGTGACTGGCAGGGAGCACTGGGCCAGAAGACAGCTGTCTCTTGGCGGGTGGGGAAGCCGAGACTGGGGCTGGGACATTAGATCTTCCCCCTGGGGGCTGCCTGCTGCTGGGGTGGGGACAATGTCCCCCTGCCCCAGCAGCATAGAGCTCCCGGTCATGACTCCCCAAGCAGGGGCAGGGGTCTTAGAAAGATATTCAGGGGAGGGACAAGTCTCACTCACATGTCCCAACCTGTTGGATGGGACATCACATTGGGGCAGAGGGATGGGACCTACCCCACCCCTGAAGCTCTTTCCAAGGCCCATTCCTCAATTGCCCAATTGGGGCATGGGACTGAGACCTGCCCCTGACTAGGACAGTTTCCAGCCCCCATTCCATGATTGTGGGGTGGAGGCGGGGGAGTCTGTTTCCTGCTCAGCTCCATAAGTGCAGAGATGGGTGGGGAACAGGCTAGGGAGCCTGTTCTCTGCCCAGCTTCATGCTCATGGAGCTGAGTGGGGAACAAGCTCCCTAGACTGTTCCCCACATAGTTCCATACTCACAAAGCTGAGTGGGGAATAGGCTCATCAGCCCCCGCCAGTGTGGAGCTCTCAGTGCCAGCTTCATGATCATGGGGCTTGGGCTGGAAGATCCTTACCCCATGACCACAGAGCTGCTGCTGGGAGATAAGGGTCTTCCAGCCCCCTGCTCCCTGACCATGATGGCAAAGTGGGGGTTGGGAGATAAGGATTTTCTCCCAGTCAGGTGTCTACATGAGTGCTACTGTGCTGTTACTAATTGAAATTAAACTCGCTATTTGCATTTGCAGGTAGCAAATTTACTGGCAATTAGCGAGGTTTACTGTGCAGTAAGCATGTGCAGGCGTAGAAGCATATGTTTACTGTACAGTGAACTATGGTACTGCACAGTAAAATATCTCATATAGATGTGCCCAGTGATAGCAGATAAGAGTAACACAGGCAAGCAAACCGGTATCATTGCAAAGGCAGGGGAGAGCAGCAAGTGAGTTGACTGCCCCAGGCACCAAAGTGAAGGGGTGCTAACAGGTAAGTCAATATATTTTTTATTTATAAAAGCCATAGTCTGTCTGTCTGTTTGTAACGCTTTATTCACACTCTGATTGGTTGTCTCAGCAGCCAATCAGATTGCTCCAAGAGTTTTTAGGACAGGAGGTGGTGGAGGTGGTGTGGCAGAGCGCTACCATGAGAGCGGGGACAAAGGGGATGGAACAGCGGGGAGGGGGCACTGCTGGCCTTGTAAACCCCCACTGGCCCTGCTCCCTTGTTGCAATGGCAGCATGGGGTGCTGGCCGAGGAGGACAGAGGGGATGGTGGGACAAGCATCCCTCCTGCCCCCTTGCTCCTTGGAGGTGGTGATGGAAGCGGTGGGAGGGAGATGGGTAGGGCATGGCACACCAGGGGGGGAAAGGGGTCAGGCCATGACGGCAGGGTGGGGTGAGGTGAGGATGGAGTTGAGCCTGCCGTGGCAGGGGGATGGAATGGGGTTGGGCCAGCTGCAGTGGCGGGGAATGGGGTTTTTTTCATAGATTCATAGATTAAGGGTTGGAAGGGACCTAGTAGATCTTCTAGCCCGACCCCCCACCAGGGCGGGAGAACAACAAAACC
>NW_017729034.1:89221237-89227432 GCF_001723915.1 Gavialis gangeticus
CCTAGTTTTTTAACTAGGATGGGGTGAGAGACGGTGTCAAAGGCCTTGCTGAAGTCCAGAAAGACTACATCCACCGCGACACCTGCATCCATGGCCTTTGTGACCTGATCGTAGAAGGCAATCAGGTTGGTCTGACATGATCTCCCCCTAATAAATCCATGCTGATTGCCCCTGAGCATCATTTCTGATGCCGGCCCATCACAAATGTGCTCCTTGATGATCTTCTCAAAGAGTTTCCCCAGGATTGTGCCCACAGAGGCAGGAGAACAGGGGAGAAGCAGCCCTGGACCCAAACTGTCAGGGGGGGAATGGGGTTGGGCCTGAAGTGACAGGGGAGGGGGGTACACAGGGTTGGGCCTGAAGTGTGGTGGGGGGCAGATGAGGGCGGAGGGAGTGGAGGTGCAGGGCCAGAGTCTGGGTTCTGTATGCACTGGCCCCACATAGTCATTCTTGTTTTGTTATAGTCATTTTCTTATAAATATTTCAAAAAACTTTGGCTGATGTGGCCGATAAATGCCACATGCATGTGTGTAGCCGTAGCATGAATGCAGCCAGCCCAGCAGCTTAGAGAGCACTGTCCAGTGGTGAGTCTGTTGTGGGGGAGAAGGGACGGGGTGAGGGGGGGCATATTGAGACTCCTCAGTGAGGGAGAAGGGGGGCTGGGACTGGGGCAGGCACTGCTCAGCTGGGCTGGGGCACAGAATGGAGCCGTGCGCAGCTCACTGGGGGGACGTGGGGAAGGGGGGTGGCTCCTGCTGCTGCATGCACCCGTGGACAAGCATTGGAGGGCATGTATCCCCTGAATCTTTGCATGCAGTGAAAGTGAACTGCTCCTGTGGGCTTGCCCTGGGCGTCATATTTCCTTACTATGGCACTGAAGCAAACAAAATAACCTCTACCGATCCTACTTGTCTATCAGTTTCAGTGTCTCACAGAGGGATAGTATTCCTGGCCAGTGCACAACTGCTACCCTGTGGTTATTTCATTGAATCCAGACATCAGCAGTCTTGGAGGTTGAGACTGCTTCCTGTTTCACCAACGGGATGGGTGAGATGGGCCGGTGGTGCCCCCTTTGCCCCTGGTGGTCCAGGATTCCACCCTGCTGCTCTGAAAATCTCTCCTTTTGTATTCTTTTTTCTCTGATGACTTTCCATTGATTGGTTGTATTCTTTTTTCTCTGATGACTCTCCATGTTGTCATCATTCTGTCCACATTTCATAGTTTCATAGTTTCTAGGGTCGGAAGGGACCTGAGTAGATCATCTAGTCCGACCCCCTGCCATGGCAGGAAAGATTACTGGGGTCAAACAACCCCAGCAAGGTGTTCATCTAACCTCATTTTAAAGATCCCCAGGGTAGGAGCCAGCACCACTTCTCTTGGAAGTTGGTTCCAGATCCTAGCCGTCCTGACCGTGAAGTAGCGGCTCCTGATATCTAGCCTAAATCTACCCTCTACCAGCTTGTGACCGTTATTCCTGGTCACTCTTGGCAGTGCTTAGGGGAACAGGGACTTCCCCAGTGGCTGCTGGGTGCCCTGACTAGTTTGTAACAGGCCACTAGATCCCCCCTCAGCCTTCTCTTGTGGAGGCTGAACATGTTCAGGTCCCATAGCCTCTCCTCATAAGGCCTGCCCTGCTGCCCCCTGATCATGTGAGTGGCCCTTCTCTGGACCCTCTCCATGTTGTCCACATCCCTCTTGAAGCACGGAGCCCAGAACTGGACCAGTGCCGCATAGAGGAGGATCACCTCCTTGGACCTGCTCGAGATGCATCTGTGGATGCATGACAAGGTACAGTTGGCCTTCCTGACTGCATCCCCACACTGCCGGCCCATGTTCATCTTGGAGTCAAAGATCCTTTTCTGCCTCTGCACTGACAAGAAGGGAGTTCCCCAGTCTGTAGGTATGGTGCCGGTTGTTCCTCCCCAGGTGCATCACTTTGCACTTGTCAGTGTTGAATCCCATCCTATTCTTATCTGCCCACCCTGTCAGCGTAATTCTTTGTTTCCACAAACCCATCACATGCATAATTTTAATTTGGTAATTTACCGGTGTCCTAATTTGGTTAGACCACCAAAACTGGAAATCCCAGGGGCTTTGAAGCTGGTCACTGTGAGCTGGTGCCAATGCTGTAGGGTCTCTTATCTTTGATATGTAATGTTGTCTGTATGTTTTCAATTTCCCAGAATGCATATGGCTGTTTGTTTGTTAGCTCTGGACACAGTGTTTGCCTCAAAGGCTGAGACAGTGAAACTTTGCTACAAACAGACTTTTAGAAACAAATTAACTCTTTCCACCCCCTGGACCATTGTTCTAATGAAATAATCATTTTACCTATAAGCCAATTCCTAAAAACAAATCTCAAAATATCATTTTGTAGTCATCAACATGCAGGGCCTGTGCATGTGCATATGTACCAGAAACAAAAGGGTAGAGGATAAGTAGGACTTGGTCATATTTTGTTCCTAATGACAACACAACCAAGGCTCTGGGAAGCCAGAGACCCAGGTTCTAGGTTTTCTTTACTGGGGTGAGGAGACAGGGGTGCTGAATCTGAGTCTCTTTAACTTCCTATTACAGCACTCAACCAGCTACACCACAGGTCAGCCAAAATCCTGCAGTCTCTCTGGTGCTACTTTCAAACCCAAGCTACTGTGCCTTACATTTGCAACAGAAAGACTAGATAGTGGACAGTGCAGAGGGAACCTTCTGCCTCACTGAGAACAGGCCAGGAGTCACACTTTCCCAGGGGGCAAAGCACCTCATTAAGACAAAGGTTTTCTGGCTTGATCTCTTCTTCCTACTTCAATATATTTGCTACATACTTCCTCTTGGGGCTTACCAATGGGTTGGCTTCACAAGGAGCACCAGAGAAGGGCTTGCATAATGTGGCCAGTGGTTAGGCTACTGTGCATTTCCTGTCTGAGTGCATATATAGTCTAAGCATGCAGAATTTTACCTGTCTGTAAGTGCCAAAGTGCAACTGACATGAGTAGAACTGGCCAATTGGAACAGATTGCCACTGCTAGCCTAGATGCAGAATGTACTGTTCTTAAACTACCCCAATGACACACCTAAACCCTTGACCTGAGTGTTCTATTACTTATGACAACCATGCTATTCTTTGGGGAAGAAGTAAAGGTTTTGTATAGATTTTCTCCATCTCCTCTTCCTATATAAAGGCATTGCAACAGATCTCACTCTGCTTTTGGGTGAGAAAGGCTTAGGGTGGCCCATTAACTATGCAAGATGGACAAGATAAGGAGGGAGTCTGGGTAAAATATGCTTGTTGAAAAGATATCATTTTTTTCACATTTACTTTCTGTTGAATCTCTGTTAATTTTTTGCTGCATTTTGGCAAGATGGCTTGCCATTTATGATCTTCTTTGGCAAAATTTGATGTCAAATATTGCTCATCATCTGCATTTGTGAAATAGAAAGAGGGAAATATCAGCAAATGTAAATGTTTTTGCTGAAGTGTTGTGAATTTTTAAGTGTTTCAGTCTCTCAAAGATAATGAATATTTTACATTTCAAAGATAGGAAATCAAAGAAATGTAGTGTTAAAAATGACCTCAATGGTCATCTCATTTAAATCCCTGCTCCTATATTTGCTACTCCTATATCAATATTTGCTACTCCTATATCATCTCAGATAGGTGTCTGTCCAACCTATTCTACAACAACCTCCCGCCCCATGGCAAGTCTGGGCGGAAATTACCAGTGTGCCACACCAGCCACAGGGGGAGGGGTGATGGCCAGAATATCCAGCCAGAACAGCAGAACAAGCCCACAACCTGCCAGGTGGATGCAGGGCTACACAGCAAATGTAGGAGGGTTTCCAGAACGCACCCCCCACAAACCGGGACCCGGGGTCCATGACCCCCTACCGCTCCCGTTAGTACACCGCTGCTTGGATCAACTCCCTTGAGTGTCAGGCCCCACACATTTAGGACCTGAAAATTTGCTCTGTGCTATGGAACAAAGTTCAGGTAACTGCTCAGCTAAAAGATGGGTCACAAAAGCTACTTTTGCAGCTAGTTATTTAGACCTGATTTTGGTCTGACCTCAGATATAGCCAGATGTCAGTTTGTCAATTTCTGACAAATTCTCTGTGTTTCTGAACATTACTGTCAATACTGCAATTACCTTTGTAAATGTCAGTGGTCTAAGGGACTGTGTCTGTGTTTAGTAACCAAGATTCCTAGAGTGACCCATTTATCTCCTCTGCTATTTTCCTTTCCCTTAACAGAAAGGAATATATTTGGCTATAAAACATGAGGTATCAGAAAAGTTATTAGAATAGAGAGGCAACAGTTGAAAAGGTTAATTAAACTTGGATTTTTCTCTTTCTTTCACCTGGTATTGTTAGGCATCACTGTTATATATAGCAAGTTTAATAGATGTGGCATTTCTGGATTCAGTATTAGAATGTGTCATAATACAGCTATGTAAGGACTATAGCATTGCTTTTGGGCAGAAAAAGTATAAGCCACACTACTAACTTATTCATATGCATCATCATGACTCTAAAATGGAGCTATTTTACTTTAGCAGAAAGAATTGTTTAGAGGTTTATTGTTTAAAACACAGGCACATTTTTCAAATAGACAGTTAAGTGTTCACATTAGGACTTCACATTCTTTTATTTCTTGATTAATTTGTACTTTTCTCCCATATGGAAACAGAGCATGGTTTAAAGACTGAATTTTCAAGTGTTTTGAAAGCAGCTATGGACATAGGTGGCAGAAGGCTGGGGCTAATGGGGCTTAGTCCCCCTAAATGTGGCTCCACTGCTCCAGCAATACTGCCTTGCCCTGCCACTGCAGTACTGCACCCAGTGCCCCCTCAATACACTGGCCTTACAATGGCCCTGCAGAAGGGAGGAGTGGCCCTGCACCGCTCCCTGCACCTTGTCCTGTACTGCCCCCGACACTCCCAGCCCCTTTAAATAGTATTTTCTCCTGGCACTGCTGGCTAAGGAGCTGCTTGACTTAATTGGTACAGGAAATGTAAACTGATATCAGGTATTACACCCACTGATTAAGAAATCTTGTCCAGTTGTGCTACTTAGTTATGTTCCTTAAAAGCTCTTGGTACCATCATTGTTAGCTGTCTCCAGAGACAGACAAACCAGAAATGTTCACACCTGGCCAAACTCCTGTTCAGCTTTAAACCAGACTTGAAGCAACAAATTTCTTAAGGTTTAAAAATTGGATGTTACTATTTCTCACATATATTCAGGGGTGACTGGGCCTCCTGAGTCTGGGGGGCACAGTTTGTGGACGGGCCGGGTGGTGGGCCAAAAGACCCATATCCACTCCGAAACTTCTGTGCCGTGTCTTAGTGCCCTCCCCCAACACGCCGCCTGCCTGCATGGTAAAAAAACTGCCCAGTCCTGAGTGGTACCAAGTCAGGGGCCAATCTCAGGGGGCATGTGCAGAGCTGCACTTGTACCACTTGTACTTAAGAAAACACATGCAAAAGGATTAAAAAACATGGGTAGACTTCACTATTCGGTGCACAGAATGTGGGAGGTGTACATGGTGAATGAATCTTTGAACACGGTGAGTCAATCTGGTGCTTTGTATTTCCTCTTCTCAGTATGGTACAAAAGTAATCTTGGTGTCTAAGCCAATGTTTTCAAGGTCCAACACTCCAATAAAGTTGTTTCCAATGTCATTGTGAGAAAAGAAAGTAGGGTTTACTTTATTTTTGAAATATTACTTTATTTATGAAAAGTTTTCTTACAGGCCAGTTGAAATCTAAATGCTATATATAAACTGGAATATCAATATGGAATTAATAAGAAGTGCTATAACATACAACATGCTATTAAGCAAATTAATGCAGCTATTGAAATAATTTTTCTTTTAATGTTTCGGGGTGATGCAGCACATTCTTTAGACTACTTGGTTTTCCTTATACAGTTTTCACCACATTTACAGTATTCAGTAGGGGTGTGTGAAGCGGCCGTTTTGGATTCAGATTTGGATTTGGCCTGATTCAGGGGCCAGGGATTTGATTTGCTGATTTGGATCACTGTCCTGATTCAATTCGGCTGAACCCAAATCTGAAGATTTGATTCTGATTTGGAGAATCAGCAATTCAGCCATAGACACAGCTTTATATGTTTTTTCTACATATCTCAAGGTACCAGGTGCGGCTCGTGAATGCTGAGATGGTGGGGCGGATAGAG
>NW_017729034.1:89232432-89233114 GCF_001723915.1 Gavialis gangeticus
CATAGACACAGCTTTATATGTTTTTTCTACATATCTCAAGGTACCAGGTGCGGCTCGTGAATGCTGAGATGGTGGGGCGGATAGAGTGTCCCACAGGAATGCATGGGAGAGGCCCCTGCATACTCATTTGCGGACCTGGAAGTGGACTGGAGTGCACAGGGGAACCCCTGCCCTGCACCTCCCCAGCTTCACAATCAACCACAGGGGGACCCCAGGTGCCCCTCCCAGACCCAGGAGGCACCAGTTGCTGAGTCGGGGTGGGGGGGGGTCCATCACATGTTTTGGGGCAGATACAGAAATGGACTGGAAGTGCTTCTGGTTCACTTCCGGGTCCATTGCCAAGTGTGCTTAGACCCCTCTGCAGTCCTGTGGGATGTTCCATCCAGCCCATCATCTCAGCGTTCACAAACCCCTGCTACCTTGAGTTATGTAGAGAAAACATATAAAGCTGTGTCTATGGCCGAATCATCGAATCTCTCCAAATCAATTTGGAGGCTTCTGATTGGTGTCTTGGTACCACTAAAAATTTTTCAGATTTAAAATTCTTCTTTAGCTGTATAATTCAGGCTAAAGCATTCATGTGTCACAAAGAAGAATCTCCTGAGATGTCTGTTTCAAATAGAGAAAGTAGTGGTGGGACAAACAGGGTGCTGCACTTGGGCAGTAGGAACCAGCAGCACAC
>NW_017729034.1:89233986-89235646 GCF_001723915.1 Gavialis gangeticus
GGGGCAAGTTTGCAGCCAGCTGGGGGTGGGGTGGGGGTTGCAGTCTCCCCACTACTGGCCAGAATGGCCAGCTGGCTGCAAATGCATCTCTTCCCCCTGTCCACTCCTGTGGGATGCTCCACTGCCCCACCAGTCTGAGTTCACCAGCTGCGCCTGGAAGCTATCCTCCATATGGTATTGAAAATTCTTGAAAAGTTTTCATTTTTTGTTGCTGTTCTGATGGAAATTGTAACCGGATGGCTGCAGTTTCTTCTCAAGCTCTCCTAAATGAACTGGCTTGGTTGGTTTAGTAAGAAGGCCACAATCATTAAGTAACATTTTAGATGGCAGTAGATTATACTTCAGTATGTTCTTAACAGACTCTCCTTGATCCTTTGTTATGTGTTGGATTTTCTCAGCTGCAGAGTAGGATTTCTTTTCTGATGCTGCAGTTGGTTATGTTTTTTCTACCAGTTTATCTCCATCAGAAACAACTCCTGGACATTGTACCTTCTTAATCATATCTGAAAGCTTCTTTGTTTCCTTAAACTGCATATAAGCCTCCTTTGTGTGTTTTCTGAATGAAAGCAGTCTTTCAGCTACCTCTCTTGGGGCACATTGCTTGCTTATGAAATTGTGAAGTTGCATCTGACTGGTTGTGATATACGGGGTCCCTCTACCCTCCATAAAATGGAATGCACAGGAAGACACACGATGCAATATTTGAGGCCAAACTCCCAGGCAACTCATGGTGAGTGGATATCTCACGATAACTAGTGCTGTCAGACCCTGTTAATTCTTGGAATGTATTGCTGATTGCAAGAATTTCATGATAAACAAGTTCCCGTCCATTAACATATTTTTGTTGCCCAGTCTGTCCAATTATACCTCTACCAGGACTTTTTTGAGATCTCTGAATAGTTTGTTTCAGTTTTGTATCAGGAAAATGACCTATTCTGTTGTCAGAAAACAAAGTAGTCAACTAAAAATTTTTGGTACACATCTGCATGTTGTTCTTGGAGATATCTCATATTTTCAAGGTACCAAGATGCAGAGTGCATGTAATTATTGCTGCCAAATTATTTAAACATAGGCAGGAGATCCTGTGCAGCTTGAAGATGTGATTCCCAATCACCTGCCAAATCAAATCTCTGGCCCCTGAATGAGGCCAAATCCGAATCTGAATTGAAAATGGCTGCTTTGCACACCCCTACTGAATACTGCAAATGTGGGCAATCAGATTTTTGAGTTCTGAACTACCTCAATGAAATCATCCCAAAACTTGGCACATTTCAGATTTTGCCTGACAGAAAGCACTGAAAGCCTTGTAATTTTCATACAGATCATTAATCAGCTGTGAGAGGGTTTCATACGTGCCCTGAGATGTCTTTGCATCCTTGCCTGTGAGAGATGTCTTCAGTTTTTGTTCATTTTTGAGTACTGCAGAATACTTGTTTTTTGAGGGAGTGATTATCCAGAAGGCACTTCATTTCAGTTTTTGTATCTCTTCTGACAAGATGAGAAATCCCTTGGATGACCTCACATAGCAACTACCTTTCATAACTGATTCTACAACTTTAACACCAAATATACCTCATTCCACCAAAGCATTCTGAGCACCACTCCCATGAAGGTACTTCCCGATCATGTGCATAACAACTTTAGCACAATGAAAATTTCC
>NW_017729034.1:89240646-89257816 GCF_001723915.1 Gavialis gangeticus
CAAATATACCTCATTCCACCAAAGCATTCTGAGCACCACTCCCATGAAGGTACTTCCCGATCATGTGCATAACAACTTTAGCACAATGAAAATTTCCCATCATTGGAACAATGTCTGTAAACTCTGATGGGTTACACATTATTATATTTGTGATTATATGGAATACTCCCTCATCACAAAAGGCAGGTAGAAATGTCTGATTCAGCTGAGAACAAACACTTTGAAAGTTTTTAAGGGCTGTATAAACCATTGTATAACCTGTAACAGGTTCTGGAATTACTGGCAGGAAACCAATATGCATCAGTGGTGTTTTTGTTCTTAATAATTGTAACAGACTGCTAAAGATTGGCTTGAGATACTTACCCTGGGCTAGAAACAGTGCCGGTGAACTCAGAGACTCCAATGGTGGAGCAGGGGAGCCCTGCCTTGTGGAAAAGAAGCCAATGGAAAGAAGGGGTTTTCAATCCCCTCATTCGCATGGAAGGGGGATGGCCAAGGTTGGGGGACCACCACCCTGAGCCCTGGTTGGCCGGTTTGCAAGCCAGGGAGGGACTGCCGGAGGGGATAAAAGCAGCAGCTGAACTGGGATGTGGGAGCTGCTGATAGTGACTCCGGGGAACGATGCAGAAGGTCTAAGAAGAGCTGGGGAGAGCTGACCCAGCAGAGGGAGCAGAGAGACCCCTCTGAAGAGCCTTGAAGACCCTGGGAAAAGAAGGCAGCAGCAGTTGCACGTGCCTCCAGCCCTGCAGAAGAAACGGAGCAGCAGCCAGGGCTTGGGGCAGAGAGCTGGTGCCCCAAGGCCCCATTGTAATGTGCTGAACGTGCTGGACGTCCCGGAGGCTCGGGGTGGCAGTCGGCCCCCCACTCCACTGCGGAGAATAAGCAGTGGCCAGGAGTGCAGGCGACATCCTTATCTGGAGCAGGGAGCTAGGCCGGTGAGTTGAGGAAACCCCTTATCTTCCCTGGGGAAGCGGGACAGCAGCAGGCAAGGCACTGGGATCCTGAGGAGCAGCAGAGCACCAGGATGAGGGTCCCTGGGAGCTCGGGGCACAGGCCGGTGCTAGGAGTGGGATTGGCAAGCCATGAGGTGTGTGGGGTGCCCGGCCAGTCATCTGGAGCAGGGGCTTAGAGTAACGACCCCTGGGAGCTGCCTGTGCTGCTGACCCTCTGCCACTGACTGCTCCAGAGGAGACTCAGTCCTGTCCCTTATTCTGCAGCTGATTGTCATCGGATGGAGTCCCTGAGCTTTGTGCTTGGGTCATGCTGATTGCTGCAGGAGCCTACTCTGTTGCTTATTGCTTGCCTTTTTCGTTGCCACAGAGGGTCAACCTTCAGTCTCTTTTGGGGGTTGGGGTTTGATACAATTTGATTGCTGCAGACCCAAAGAGTTTAACCTGTTGCAGTCTGTCGCATATTGGGAAGCCTGTTGGAGCTGCAGGGAGTGACCACCTTGCTTCCTTGTGGTAGCATCTCAGCACTGGCTGAAAGCTGCCGGTTACCCTACCCTTGAATCAAGGGTTGCCTAATGCATTCTGGTTTGTTTTGTGATTCTGGTTATGCCATTTAAGTTCGCTTGTAAATAACCTTTCCTATTATTCTTGTTTTGTAAATAAAGTGTAAATAGTTAAATCAGTTAAGTGTTAGACCTTCTTGGGACCACAGGCTGCTCTGTGGGAAGCAGGGGCCGGCTGGAAAGTAAATTGGTGCTGGCCAGAAGCCCTGCCCCACTCTCACCACACTGTCCCTGATATTGGGCAGGGGTGGCAACTATTGGGCAGCCACCCATGTTTCGTAATAAAGTATGACAACCAGCCCATGTAGGAGCAGGTGTGGGTGATGAGTTTTCACTTTGAATCTCATTCTTCAACAAGGAGAGAACAAACTCTGATTTTGCTTGCAGTTCAACTTTGTGTTCAAAGCTTATAAGGGGGTCAGTCAGCCTGGAAATCTGCAGGTAGACAAGGTTTAGTAGGTGCTCATCTGTAATCTTGAATTTTCTGGCACTACAGCTCAGCCCATTAAATGGGTTACACTTATGGCCACATCAGTTTCAGATTTTTTTGGCTTTACGAGAACTTCACTGGGGCCGGGCTTCACCTGAAACAGAACACTCACTGTGTTGTGGAAACTGTGCACATCACTGATTGTTGAATGGTCTTCATGGTCAAAGTTACCTGTAGCACTGAGTGTAAAGTTTTCTTTTCTGAAATGAGCAGGTAAAGGAGTTTCCCCCATAAGCACTGCTGTGAACAGTGTATGCTGCCAGTTTTCTTCTGAGATGCTGCATTTTGTTGTAGCTTATAGACCCTAATGACTTGTTCATGGCATTAATTCTTTGCTTTTGCATTTATCATATATTGCATGACCAGTCATGATCTGAAGTGGGGGGTTCTTCCCCCCAGTCATTATGAACTGAGTAGTATAGGATCTATAACAATACTCTAGTGCAGCAGTTCCCAAACTCTGACACATTGTGCACCACCAATTTAAAATGATACAACCCTAAGTACCACCAGCAAATTTTTCAGTACAACCTGAAGTACCACAAGCAAATTTTTGTCATATAAAGTAAGTATAATAAATCTGTTAATGTGTACCACTGGCAGGTTGTCTGTGTACCATTGTGGTACCCATACCACAGATTGGGAACTGCTGATCTAAGATTTATGGTTGATTTCCTTTGATATGAAAGATTTTTGGATGTCCCCATCTTACACTCTTCACCATCACTTTCATCACTTCTTTTCTCTGAGATGTCTTCTGACTGATCATGCTGGTGTGTTCCTCGGGCATCATATTGGATATTGATACTCCCTTACTTACACTGAGTAGCAGTGTGAAAATTGTGACAAGTTCATTTGGCAACTGAGTTCTTGACCAGCTGACCTCAGTTCTTCAGAGTCCTTTTTGAATATTTTAGTCCAAAATGTACTTTCTTAAGGGATTCCCATATGTCTTCACTGCTGTTTTAATGTTATCTACTTTTCTGATGTTCTTAATGATTTCATCTGGTGTTAGATCAGCAGAAAGCACCATTATAGGCTCATTTTTGCATTCCAAATAACTGAAACATATCCTATCTCCATGATACTTTTGCAAATGCACCTTAACTTCATTATTCCTTATTATGTCACCACCCACCAAATCATTTATGAAATCTCTTATGTCAGAAAGTGTGAAACCATAACCATCTTTCAACATAGGCCCCACAATTTCATTTGCTTTCTCAAAAGCTGTATCCTAAAGATAGGGTATTTTCTGGATAACAAACCACTTAAAAGTGTTGTATTTTTTCAGGTACATTTCCAGGCATACTTTATGATGAAGTACATGTGCTCCAAACACTTGGGATTTTGATTGCAGGTCTGCAAGTTGAGAGAAGACATCATTCTGGAGAAGAAGAGCAACTGCCAAAAATTTGGAATTCATCCATTAAAGGGTGTTAACGTGTGCTATGTACTGTCTGAATGTTTTAAAGTTATGCCAATTTAAGTGAGGGTTCTCTTTGATTAGTTGTACCCAGGTCATTCCAAGGTATTGTTAGTGTGCCTTGGGAAGATAAAGGGCACAGCCAGAAGTGACAATTTTTGCCCAATCTGTCCATAGAAAGCAGTTTATAGCTGTGACCAAACATGAGTGTATGGCCACAGATAGCTTCAAAAATGGCTAATTGTGTGAAAATCTGACCTCTCATTACATGAAGGGTAAGATGAAGACATTTCAAAATAAAGCATTTTCTGTAACTTGTGTCTGGGCTGCCTGCCAGCCTTGAGCTGTTTTCAAAATGGGAGAAGGGAAAGGGAGTGGAGGGAGTTCAGTTTTCAACTCCCTCTGGAGAGGGGGTAGGTATATTGGGGCCCCTCTGAGGTGGGGGGGCAGGCTCCAATTCACCCACCCCAACCTCCAGCGCTGGTTGGGGATCCCTTAGAAAGAGCTCCCTTTGTTCCCTTTCCATCTTTCCATTCTGAAAATTTCAGAGCCTAACAGGGAGCAGGGGCTGTTGCTAGGGGGAAATGGCTGCACAGTCTTGGATCCAGAAGCTATTGCTAGGATTATTAAGGCAAGAGAACCCCCTATAGAGATCAAAGGTATAATACTAGAACAGGACAGAAGTGGAGAAATCATTATAAGACTGGTGGAAATTAGTTTACTTTGAATACTCCCCAGTTGAGAGCCAAATCTTTGCAGGAGTACTGACTGTAATTTCTACAATGGAAATAGTACAAATATTTCCCACTGTTGCTTTAGGCCTTTGAATCAATTCATCACTGCTTATGCCTACATTTAATCATAAATGGGCAACAGCCAATATGGAGAACTGAAAATCGGTGGAGGTCACTGGATGTGAAAAAGAAGTTAATTTGGGTTTCAGCTGTCCTACAAGGTATCCTGATTGGACCTCTAACTGTATCATATTGAGCCACGATGCATGTCAGTACCAGGTTAATAGAGAAATGCACTTCAACCATTTGATAGTACATCAAGTTTCAGAACGCTGTGCTTGTGTAAATACATTATGTCCATATGTGATAATAAATAATTGGTTCACATATCCCATGAAAGAGCATCATGGCAAGTTTTGTGCTTGTGGGATATTCAAAATTCAGGGATGTGATTTTGTAACTGAACTGCTAGAGTTAATAGCTTTAAAATTTAAGAGAAATGTTACTATTTACCAGAAATTGGAGATAGTTCCTTTGGGAATGAATCTCTAAGTAATACAAAGATTGGTATGGCATCTTGAGCTACACAGAATGTTAGAAGGAAATGAGCATAAGGCACATCATCTTATCATTGAAACAGAACATAACGATGAGAGAATTGTTAAGATTTTGAACAAGGTGGAAAAATCCAGACGCCACAGCTGGTGGGGGCCAGTGTTCACATGGTCTTCATGAGCAACCAGAATCCTGAATGCATTGTTACATCTGGTGGTAGTAATTTTTGTATGTCAGGTGATTACCTTGTTGTGTATGATAAGAACATGGTGTGTTTGGGGTAAATTGCATAGACGAATGAGGATGCTAGTGAAATGGGTGAATAGTGGAAATATGTGAGTTGGTAATTGTGGACAGTTTTGTTAATGTGTTCTCTACCATTGTTTGTTATTGTTTGTTACCTGTTAAGGCAGCTACAACACCTGTGATCTACTGGAATGGGGCTTGACATAGCACTGCCCAGATGCAGCACTTGGGAGTTGAGTAATACCTGGGAGTTCATGGCTTGAGAATTCCATCATATGGTCACAAGGTGATTGTTAGGTCGTTGAGTCTCAACCATCATCAAGGAGGGAACTGTAGACCCCAGATACTGGCCTATGTTGGGTAACTCTATCATAACACCATTTGTGCATGTGGGCATGACTGGAGGGGCTGAAGAGTCCAGAAAACATGAAATTCTACTCTCAATGATGCCATGACCAAATACATACATTAAGATTTTTTGAGCATGCACAGTCCACCATAGTGATGTAAGCACTGTGGCTGGAAAAATATGATAATGAGGCATAAGGTAAGAATGGTTTTGAGTGGTCCAACTGAAGCAGACAATTGATTGATAGAGTGATGTGACTGATGATTGGATAAGAGCATGACTGACAGGCAGTGTGATGTGACCAGTATAAAGCCTGTGTGAGCCAGTACCATGGTATGTGTTGTTGTGTGCATACGTACATGCGCAAGTGACAAACGTATGCACGTGATGGTGCGTGCGTGTGTAACTAGGTGGGATTGTGTATGTAACTAGATTGGCATATGTGACTGGGATGGTGTGCTACTGGGTGTAAGAGTGGGCCATGTTTGATCTGAGGTAGAGAATGCCTGTATGAGTGAAGGGCTATTGCCAGGACCTTACTTACCTGTGGAACATTACCCACCATATGTGAGTGCATCGGCCTGGTATGCCTGCCCTACCACCCATTGTGAGGGTAAAGTATCACCCCTTCTGGAGTCTGAGTATACCTTAGTACCTAGTGCTAAGTACCTAGTTGGGGAAAAGCAAAGAAATCCTCAGTGAGTGTGGCTGAAATAGCAGGCTCTTTTTCCCCACTAGACCCTTAATGCTCTGGACTGCCATCTTTCAGCGCAATATGTTGGTCCTGTTTGATTCCCTATTGTAAATATTGTATATACTGGTTTGCCTCATAGTTTCATAGTTTCATAGTTGGTAGGGTCAGAAGGGACCTGAGCAGATCATCAAGTCCGACTCCCTGCCACGGCAGGAAACAGTACTGGGGTCAAATGACCCCGGCTAGGTGATTGCCTAGCCTTTTCATGGTTTTGATTTGTTGTTATTCTTGTTAGTTGTGGAACTTGTTATAATATACATTTTTGACTGACCTTTATCTTGTGTCCCGTGGCTACTAGTGTACTGGCTGTCCAGGCAGGTCTAGGCTGTAGGCCAATATCTGGAGCAAAGACCCTTTTTGGTTTACCAAAATAAAATTAGCTGACAGGTTAAAGAGACCTAACAACCCTCTGTGTTTGTTGATGTAGAGACCCTGCCAGCTTCTTTCAAGTGAGACAACTGAGGTTTAGGTCCTCCTCAGACAGACATGACTCAAACCTTCCAGAGAGTGTCCTAACTACTGGGCTGCAGGCTGGGCTGGGTGGAGGCATCTCCTTCCTCTCACTGAAGTTGTGCCAATGTGTATACAGAAGTGCAAGATTTGTAGACTCAGCAAGAGGGAAAGCAAAAAGGAACATGTTTCTGTAGCTTAGTGGCGAGGGCACTAAGAGGGGCAGGGTCCCAGGACTTTTGGTTCCTTCCCCCTGAGGCTGTTTCTGTTTTTTATTCAACAACTCTTCCAATTAGAGCACAAAAACAGGTCTGAGAGCAAGAACTTGTTAACTGGTGTGTTAATTTGCAAGGCCACTGCAAAACTTATTTTTCTGGTTTGGAATTTTGGAAGGGATTAGGCTAAGGAGGGGGTGACTGGGCATGTAGAGTATTATTGACAAATATTCTGCAATCTTTTATGGGCAGTTTAGGTCATCAGATTTCTACTACACCCAGGAACATGAGAAGTCATACTCCAGTGTGTAGGCATCCTGTATTGCCCGCAACAGGCAATGAGCTGCTATGTTGGATCCCTAGGAACAGATGCATTTATAGTAGGCAGGTGGTGGCTGAATCTGTGTTTCTACTTCCATGCTGCTGCTCCTCAACCTGCTGCCCAGAGACTAGGTCTGGTGTCTAGACAAAAATCCTAGGTAGTCATCATCTAGCCCTGAACTGTGCCTGGGGCATCACAAGGATGTACTGCTCCTTTCTTAGTAAGCATGGTGGAGTTATCATCATACAGCCTTAAGTAGCATAAGTGTTTGCCTTGGTGGTTTATATTTCAATTATTTTAAAAGCAGAGCCAGGGATAGGCACTTTGGAGACACTGAAATAAGTAAATGTGGTACAAAAAACCCTTAGTTCAAAAATATCAAGTCTACTTGTCAAATAAATTTTGAAATCCAAAGGCATCACACTTTGTTCATCTGAGAGTAGTTATCTGCTTTCTACAACTTAGCAGCATCTCCAGCAGTGAATACAATGAGTCTTTGGTTGAGCACATCTGACAGTGTGCAATATCTTCTCTGACTTGATTCCAGAGCTGTGGGCCCCTACACTGCTGACGACAGCTGACACATTAACAAGAAAAATGCCAGCATTCGAAGAGGATATTACTAACTCATTTACTGCGCACCAAGCTCTTCTGGCTATTTCTTCATGTCTAGACTCACTTTGCTTTCATTAACTCACTGAACAGAGACAGATACAACCCACATTCATTACCATTATCATTTCCTTACATCCTTACCAAAGAAAACACCTCACCAATGCTCTGGTTTGAGACAGTTGCTATTACAATTTAACATAATCTCAGAGATGCTCTAAACTCCACATGCCTAACATCCACACCCGTGCACTCAGCAGTTAGCAAATGCTAGGTGTATAACATTTGCATGTGCAATTTTAGTTCTGTTCCTTTTTACATAGGTATTATTGGTTCAGTCTTTACTTGCATAATAACAAACTCTTTCCTCTCTACCCCCTAAGTAAAGGATTATTCACTGCACAGTACTGATGCAGAAGGGTGCTGATTTAAGACTGAATAAGCATATGTGAAGAGAGCATTTCCCAACATATGAGTTCTTCACCTTGAAACCTATTTTGTATTAAAAATGGTATTAAAATTATATATGATATTTACTGTTACATGGCAAAGTCCCTTACTTTAACTATGAGAACTTAGGACTGGAAAGGGCTGCTAGGCTATGGAAGCCAGTCCCCTGCATTTGCAGGAAATTATTAACCTTTACCAAAGTAAAATGGCTCAAGTCACTCAGACAGTTTGTGTCACAAGAAATCAGGATACATTTCCCAGTGAGAAAAACAGACTTATGTTTCATCATGAAAGTGTCAAGATGAAATTTTAATTCCAAGCCAGGATATATCTAGTAATTGCTCAGGAAACCCTGCTAAAGAAGCATGATTTCAGGTACAGACTAAAGATGGCAAATAGCAAAGTTATTAAAGCCATGATGAGAGGCACATCTCTTGGATGGGGAAAATAATTCATGAAGAGGAGAGTGAGACTTTATTTAGACCACTATGGGTGCATCCCCGCAAGCAGGAATGTGTGTTGCCTGAAGACAACTAGCAGCAGCACATATTTGTGCTGCTGCTAGTTGTCTCTGGGGAATGCCTCTGGATCTGCAACCTGGCATGCTAAAAGTTGCCCCAGGTGGAGTAGGGGAGACTGAGGCCAGAACCTGGGCTGGTCCCAGCAGCCTTACCTGGGGTCCTGGGGGCCTCCCAGGGCTCCTGTGGTGGTGATCCAGGCATGCAGAATGTGGCCGGCAGCCAGAGAATGGATCTGGCTGGCCAGGCTCTGACTTTAGGTGGCATATGCTGCCACTATGTGTGCTACTCTGATTTTTTTTGGTGTGGGGTTTTTTGACACTGGGATCCCTTGGTGTTAACACACCACACTGCTAATTAAGAGCATGGTGAATGCCTGCATGTGTGGTGCATGTTGTTTGTGGCACTGAAGACAACACGTGTTCGCTCCTCTGGACGCGTCCCATGGGGCAATCATAATGTCATTGCTTGAACCTTCTAGGCTTGTCAACATGGGCAAATGTGACCCATGATTTACCACTTTTTGAATAATTTTTCACTCACTAGATACACAGACCTCCTTTCAGCTGACTATGTAGCTTTTAAAAACTTTTCATATTTCAATAGTGTCCTGAACTAACTTTCAAGTGGGATAAAAAAAAGATTTAAAAAATGTTGTTTTTGTTGTCACAAGCTTTAGTCAAGAATCTAAGACTATAGACCAATAACTGTTTCTGGTAAAGCTTTATCTCTCTTGTTACATCCATTAGCCTTCCACAATGTTCCACCGAGTATGTGATATAATAATGTAGGGTGAGAGAGATGCCAGTGATTAGCTCTGCAATCAGATTGTGTAATTGAAGAAAATACATATACTATGGCAGTATATTTTAATAGTCTTATTCTTGTGCCCCAGAAAGGCAGAGAAACAGATGACAATCACTTTGTGTTACAACTGCAAAACAGTATTTCTTAATCCTTACTTTGGCAAAACAGATTTAATATCACAGAGCGTATCCTCCTACCAGGCATTCCTACATGATGAAACCACCATGACAGAAATTTAACTGTATATTTGTTTATATTCACACACACACACACACACACACACACACACACGCACACACACGCACACACACACATGCACACACTGCCCTTTCACTCAAGAATTCAGTGACAGAACAGTTAAGGTCTCTATAAAAGGGTATCTAACCATTTTTACTAGAGGGAGCTGGACATGATAGCCACATCAATCCTTTGCATGCTGTTAACTACAAGAACTGGCATGCCTTACCCGTGCTAGTTAGATATATCCTTCCACCCTCCATTTCCCACCACCAGGCTTGGGTCGACCTGTGGTGCACCATTTAATTCCTCATGTTTCAGGAGCTAGGGACAGACATTAAAAAAGCTGGAGCCTCAGTTGATTCAATCTTTGCAGGTTAGTTTAACCTGCCTAGTTTGAACAGATTTGTAACTGTACAGACATTTCCTCTGGACTGAGAAAATGCAGGAACATGCCTGCAGTTGCTCAGGCCAGGACCTGGGGGGTGTTAGAGCGCACCCTTGGCTGCAGGGAAGTTGTGCTGAGGGGGCATGGCCAGCCCAGGCAGTAGTCTTGGATGAAGTGGTCAGAGAGGGGTTTAATTCCCCTCTCCCTGTGTCACAGGCAGAGACCCAAGCTGGATCTGCCAGGCACTCCCCCCTCACTGCTGCAGTGGCAAAACCAGGTGCAGCCACACACCCACCAACATAGCTCCCCAGGCAGAGGGGGCTGGGGACTGGGGCGGGGGGGTTATTCCCACCTCTATCCCCACTGCCTTCAGGGGACTGCAGCCGGGTCTGCCCACCCTGACTGCTACCGCTGCTGCTCACTCCCAGCCCTCTCCTGCCCCCTCTACTGGATGCTGGAGGGAGAGGGGCCTCCAGTGATACAGGAAGGGGGCCACATCCCCACCTGGCTGCTGAAGCAGTGAGGGGGCAGGGCCCTTGATGGGGGCAGCAGCCCCTGTCACGGTGTCAGGGATCATGAGCCCTTCAAGGTGGGGCAGGGGGCACACTGTGGGTCAGGCAGCTCTGTGATGGACCTTGTGGTGGCAGCACTAGGGCTTTGAGGGGGCCAAAGCCCATTGCCACTGCTGCTGCCACGGTCTGTAGCAGCTTTCCCCACTCCACAGCATGGCTCCCCACCAGGAAGGGGCTCATGCTCTCTGACACCATGACAGGGGTTGCTGCCCCCATCATGGTCACTTCCGCCTCACCATTGCAGCGGCCAGGCAGCAGTCGGGCCAGATGCTGGCCAGCAGGGCCCCTTAGGCACAGGCCACTGAACAGGGTTATTCCCCCCTCTGCCCTTGAGGCACTGCAGTGGGGTCTGCCTGCCCTGGCTGCCACTGCTGCCGCTCACTCTGTGCCTGGGGCAAGCAGCAGGATAGCCCCAGTAGCTCTCTCTGGGGCTAAAATTCCCATAAAAATGCCAAGAAGCATGGATTTGCCAGAAAGACCTGGGTACAGCTGCAGAAGCCAGCTGGATTGCTGCAGTTGGAGGGTCAAGTGGTCACGATCCATTACCACTGCACTGCTCCCAAGATGCCCCTTGAAGGAGCACACAGGTTAGCTGGGGCTGGGAGAGGGCGGCACAGTGGGCACTGCCAAAGCCTCCTGAGGAATGAACATATCATTGGACCCTATCAGCATGGGACCCTACCCTGTCGAGTGTCCACAGAACCAGAGTGCCTCAGCAGGGGACTCACAGGCCCATGTGTGGCGTGCAGGTGCAGGGGCAGAATTTGGTCCAGAAAGTATGCCCAGCAAAGGGGCATCTTTGACTTGAGAATCCATGGGAAAAGGGTGAACCGCATAGCAACATACCCTATATGCTCAGTGAAGGAAAGTGCTTAGTGTGAGGGCATTGTTGCCCTGCCTACCGCACCATCCTAGCTATTTTAGTTCAATTATCATTATGTTGTAATTTCCATAAGCCTACAGGACCTCAGCCAGACTTCCTGCAACCATCCTTATCATCAGGCCTCAACACAGGAGGAGAGAGCCCCATTACCACATCTGAGCACCATCAAGATTCATCTGAAACACCCGAGCTGAAAGAGGTGGGGTGTAGGGAAGGAGGAGTCTTACAGAAGATGTGCCAGCAGAGTCACCCAGCGTCCCAGGGGGACCACTAAACATCAGCTCCAGAGGTAAAATCCAACTTAACAACAAGTCATGGCAGGAAAATAGACCCTGGTGCGACATAGCTAAGGAGGCAGGACATGCCAATTGGCTGATGCAGTGGTCATGAGCCAGTCACATCCATGTTTACCAAAATGTGTAAAATCTACCAGATTTTCTATTTTCAATTACAATGGTATAATTCTCTAGTACTAGGTAAGTTTAAAATCTGATTCATACCGATACTCATGAGGAGAGATTCAGGCGCATAATGCACGGCACAGGTTTATGTGTATACCCTTGATGCAAAGATTGACTGTCTATTGAACATTTCAATATTCCCATTTCCTTCACTGAAAGTAGGATCAGGCTCTAAGATTGTGCCTGGACCTTCCAGGAACTGTACAGACCCAGATCCAATTTCCAAAAATGAGATGAACCCAGGCCCTCATACATGCATACAAGTTCACTGTGTCACAGTTCTGGAAGCTACATAAGGCTTATGCTTGTGTACTGGAGCACAGAACTTGGCCTATGCACTCTGTTTTCCTAGAAGAGTTTTCTTTACTGAGGAGCTGAAGTAAAACGGTGACCCTTTTAAGGCACTGCAATTTAACATAAAATATACATTATAAATGCTTATCCTTGGCTATGCAGAACTATAATGAACGACAAGTATAACAAAATATCTTATATAACTGACTTTGTTCAGAGTTCTTCACGAGTAAATGTATAATACAAAGGGTTCTATTCTGCTTTCTGAAAACACACATAATTCTCATGGATATTTATAGGAACTACACACGCATCCAAAGAGGACAATAAAATAGATCCTCAAAGTGCCTGTGGATTATAAATCAGACCAGATGGGACTGAGTATTCATTGCAGTACCTCAGCAGTGATGTCAATTTCTGTATAATTAAGTTCTAATTAAATTTAACTTTTAGAGAATGCGTATTCACAAATTAAGTCCTGCGCCTTTATTTTTCAAGTTAAGATAATATGCTGGTTACATTTTTTTTTTTGGCTATAAGTCAGATAAAATCTATTTTTTCATCTTACTTGGCCTCTACAAGTCCAATCTCCAGAATAGTTATGACCAGGATGACTCAGTCAGGTGTATGGTTTATACTGAGACCCTCTAAAAATGTGAATTTTTTGTCAGGAAATATTCTGAACAAAATTGAAAAAAAATCATTTAGATAAAACATTTTACAGATAACTTGAAATGAAAACAGAAAAACCCTCATTTTGCTTCAATTTAAAACAATAACACTTCTACTTTTATTTCCAGTGAAAAGGAATCACAATGCCTTTTTCATTCATGTTCCAAGTTTTATTTGTCCTTCCTTTTTTCTTCTAGAAAGCCTTAGTGCACACTGTAAGGTTTTATTTCTACATCTGAGTCAGGATTTGACAGGTCTGTCATGCTAATAATGCATAGCAGAATCTAGCCAAATCCTCACTGTGCCAGCTAGAGGACCAGCTTGTTAAAGGATCCACCTGTTCAGCACTAGAACAGAAAATAGTCTTTGTATTTAACTAAACTGGGTCTTGCCTCTTCTCTATGGTGAAAGACGTTAATAAACATCAGTATGGTGTAGTAATTTGACTGGATATGCCATAGGTCAATGCAATTATATAATAAATTAGTGTATGGCAAAAATAAGCATATTTGGTCATAATTCTTAACAGTACAGCACATTTTAAAAAGTGAATTCAGAGCACACAAGCATGTCAAAACCTTTCAGTCTATTCCCAGCGGTTGGATGGCAGCAGTATTGTGAAGCTGCTTTGAATGGAACGAGCCATTTTTCTTAATGGGATAGAAGTGGCCCCTGGGACACAGCCTGGAATCAGATTCAGATCTGTAATATGCTCCCCAAATATGAAAGTCACCTCCCATTTATTTTTGTTGGAGATAAGAATGTAGAATACCTATATAAAACCAGGAGCTGACCTTAAATCACAGTATCTTTAATGTGTTCACATACCTGTCAAGGGAGCATAACATCACAACTAGGGTAAATGACAGAAGGCTTCTGTTTTTGTAGCAATTTACACACGCTCTGCATCTGTAAATAGTCAGACAAAGTTCAAGATAGAGAACAATAAGGTTTTACACTGAAAAATAGATAGAAAAACAGATATATATTTATTACATAAATGAATTATTTACCAAACCAGTAAAGACATGACAATTGTAAAATGTACCACTAGAAACAAAAACTATAGACAAAAACTTTGGAAAGGAAAAGATTTGTGTAAAAATTAATGGAAAAGAATGCTCATATTTAAGAGTCTGAGTTTCATTCCTGTGGTTTCACTGGAGGTATACTTTTAATAGATATTTTGGAAATCTGTGCCATGGTTATCACTGGAATATAATGTTCTTTACTGCAATCTGTGCTGCTATGAAGATAAATCTCTCTCTTAATTATCTACTTTATCTAGTGAATGTATCATCTCTAATTAAAAAAATACAGAGCTCATTTCTTATATCATGTCATAATAAAAATTCTTCCAGAAAATTAGAAAAATAAAGAAAAGGAGAAATGTGAATTAACCAGTCAATACATTCAGGCAACCTTGGGGGTGAATGTGATTTGTTCTCCCTCTGCTTTTCCCTTCATGGGGCCATGCTAATACTGTGTTTTTGGAGATGCCGGATTATATCATTGTTGAAGTTAAAAGCACTCTCTTCTTACTGGATCACCCTGCAAAATCTGTCCTTTAAAATCAATACTATTCATTTGCTGATAAGCAACATTGAGTGAGGAATGAAGACCACTAAGAAGGGCTTAAGGCTTGTGAGCTATATACAAGTTCTAACAGACTGTACAACACTGACCTCACCTCCAAAAAGTGTATGGACCCTCAAACCAAACTATTAGAGGGAATGGAAAGTGAATAGATTCCTTCCTGGGGCAGAAAGTACAGACCCTGTAAGGCTCATTTCTTCAGTTCAGGAACTGCCAAAAGAAATTGTTTTAGAATCTATGTGGATATCTGCTCAAGAAGCAGAGTTAACTGCATTGACCTGGGAGGCTTTATGGATATATACTCTATTTTAGGTGTGTCATGGCATGTTATCATCAGGGCTCGTCTAAGTTGGCTACATGGTAAATAGGTAGGGCATGCTTCTAAGAGGCCAGATTCACCATGGAGGAAGCCAAAGAAACTATATACAGAAGCCATAAAATCCTTCCATTCTTTGGGTTGGGCTTGGCAACCTAAATTGGGAGGTGGGCTCTTACATTAGTTTTCAAAGTCACAAAATGGTTATTTCATAACAGGGCTATTATCTTGTTTCTAATCAGACAGACAAGTTCAAGGAAGAAACATACATCTTTGGGGATTAGGACTTGGCTACAGAATAACTGCTTACAGTGTAAGGCTATTTCATTATCTTCTCTCCAAGTTCTCCTTAAAATATACTTTGCTCTGATGGCTGCAAGCATATGAAAAAGGTTAGGCTGATAAGACTGGTTATCAAGCTGACAAGAATTGTTGTGTTAACTTATGTTTCTTGAACATCTATTGTCTCTTGTCTTGTAGCTGGGTTATAAGCTTTTTGCGACTGAGATCATCTTTTTGTCCTGTGTTTGTACAATATTTAACACATTAAGGTCCTGATCTATAATTATGTCACGGAGCAGGGTCCTAGGAGCGGCCGTGCTCTCTTCGAATGCCCCCTACCGTGCCAAGTCTGAGATAAAGCACCCTCGTTCTCGCCCGCCACGTCTTTGATGTTAGGTATTTTATAAGGGAGGCTGCCTTTTTTCCACTTGGACACAGTGCTCTGGTTTATCCTGGCCCCTGTTCTGTATTGACTAACTTGGTGCACCGCAGCCTTATGGGCTATGCGTGGCTCCTACCACCCCTGTACCGTGCCCCAAGCCTCGCAGATGTACCGGACGTTGTATGGTCAATCCCTTTCCGCGCCCTCATGGGCGCCCCCTGGCTCATCTTGCAATTGCCCATGCCCTCACAGGCACCCCCTGGCTTCTTCGCAATTGCCTGCACCCTCACGGGCTCCCAGGCTTGTCTCACAATTGCCCATGCCCTGCTTCTTTGCAATTGCCTGCGCCGTCACGGGTTCCCGGGCTTGTTTCACCATTGCCCAGGCCCTCATGGGCGCTCCCTGGCTTGTCTCACAATTGCCCACACCCTCACAGATGCTCTCTGGCTCGCCTTGCCGCCTGTGCCCCATGGGCGCTCCCTGGGCTTCTCTCGTGGTTGCCCATGCCCTTACAGACACTCCCTGGCCTCTCCTTTCTTGCAGTTGCCTGTGCTCCCTGCGGACGCTTCCTGGTCTCTTCTGCGGTTGCCCACGCCCTCACAGATGCGCACTGGGGCCTTCCCCGTGACCGTGCCCGCACTGGGGCCTTCCCCGCAAACGTGCCCGCTCTGGTGCTTCTCGCCTGTGCCCACTCTGGGGCTTCTCACAATTGGGGCTCAGGCAGCCTCAGCCTTACCTGGCCCCCTATCCTCTGTGCCCCTTCTCAGGGCTGGGGTCAGTGCACCCCTGAATGTTGTGCCCTCTTTGGCACCGGGGTCCCCACACTACCGTGGAGCCCCTATGAGGCCTACTCAAACCCCTAATAGCCTCACCCGGTCTTCCAGTTTTATAAAACTACAAACAGAAAACTCAAGCTCTTGGGCTATAACGTAAACTCTAAGCCATCTGGCTAACCATCATTCAAATCCCTACCAGGGCTTCCTCCACCCAGTATCCTCGAACAGAAGCTGCTCAGGCCATCAGGCTTCTCTACTTTGCTTACTCCACCAGAGCTCCTTCTTCCTTGGCTGCTAGCGGGAAACTGCCTCCCTGGCCTCAGCCTGGATTATATTTATATAGGTCAGGCCCTGCCCCTTTCTGGTCAGCTGACCAACTGTGGTTGCCCCAGCAACCGGCACCTGTACCTCTTTATAGGAGCAGGGCACTGAAGTGCCCTGTGACAAATTAGAACTTCTATTATGGGCAGATTTAGGATTTGGAAAGGCGGTATAAATGGTACATTGTCACATATAACACAACACATCTTTTTCTCCAGGTAAGAATAAACTAGAACGTTTACTACTATGGTAGGGGCCTAGGCTACATTATTAAGGTTAAGATTGAAACAAAAAACAAAGATAACATTACTGGAATGTGCATTCATTTGCTATATCATCTGTTATGTATTAAATACACAATAAACTAGGCAAAAATAATCAAAAGATATTTAGATCTTTGGTCACTAGAATTAATTATACACCTCCTTCAGATTCATAAAAGAAAATTAAGTCTTCTTGAACATCCAATGCTCCACTGAAGTTATTTCCACATCTTAATGTCTCCACAACTGAGTTAATGTTTTTAGGTAGAGTTAAAAAAAAAAGTCT
>NW_017729034.1:89262816-89264262 GCF_001723915.1 Gavialis gangeticus
CAATGCTCCACTGAAGTTATTTCCACATCTTAATGTCTCCACAACTGAGTTAATGTTTTTAGGTAGAGTTAAAAAAAAAAAGTCTTCAGGGCTCTGATATAGGAACTACATTACTAGGAGAAGCTAACAGACAACAGAACTGCAGAAGAAAGAATAACTTGATTAGGGGAACATTAAGACCATTAAAAGGGAGTGAAGATCATTAACACCTGTGGAATGAGGAGTTTAGGAGTAATCAGTAGGGCTATGCGAAGCTTTGGTCCCTGATTTGATTCGGCAGAGATATGGCCCAATTCAGTGGCCAAATCTCCGAATTTGAATAGAATCAGAGGACCCTTTAATCTCTCTAAATCAAATTCATAGATTTCATAGATTTCTTAGACATTAGGGCTGGAAGGGACCTCAGAAGATCATTGAGTCCAGCCCCGTGCCCCCAAGGCAGGAAGTCAACAGGGGCCATAGGATTCCAGCAAGATAAACTTACAAATTTATCTTGAAGGTGTTCAAAGTAGGTCCTTGAACCACCTGCAGTGGCAGTTTATTCCAGACCTTGGGGGCTTGGACTTTAAGAAGTTCTTCCTTATGTCCAGCCTGAAATGGTCCTGAAGAAGTTTGTGACCACCTTGTCATCCACTGGGGCACTCTGGTGAGCAGACATTTCCCCAGATCCTGGTAAGCATCCCTAATAAATTTATAGGTGGCCACCAGATCACCTCTGAGCCTGTGCTTTTCCAGGATGATGAGTCCTATAGCTCTCAGCCTCTCATCATAAGTTCTGTTTTTCTGACCTCTGATCATGTGCGTGGCTCTCCTCTGGACTCTTTCAAGCTTCTCCACATCCTTTTTCAATTGTGGAGCCCAAAACTGGAAGCAGTACTCCGGCTGCAGCCTCACCAAGGCTGAACACAAGGGAGAATGACGTCTTGGGATTTGCTTGAGAAGCATCTATGGATGCAAGCCAGCGTTTTGCTCACTTTACTAGCCGCAGCATCACATTCCAGGCTCATGTTCATCTTGTGATCAATCATGACCCCCAAGTCCCTTTTGTCCGTAGTGCCAGCCAGTATAGCACTGCTGAGCCTATAAGCATGCTGTGGGGTTTTCTTCCCAAGGTGGAGAACCTTGCATTTTTCGGTGTTAGACACCATCAGGTTCTCATCTGCCCATTTTCTGAGTCTGTTAAAGTCAGCCTGGATCACCCTTCTGTCCTCAGATGTAGACGCTTTACCCCAAAGTTTGGTGTCATTGGCAAACTTGGCCAGTCTGCTTCTCATACCAGCATCCACATCATTAATGAAGATGTTGAATAGTGTTGGCCCAAGGAAACAGCCTTGAGGGATCCCACTGGTTACAGGGCACCAAGACGATTGACTTCCATCAACCACCACCCTCTGGGTTCAACCACAGAGCCAGTTCCCCAGCCAGTGGAACGTAGTGAAGCTGAGG
>NW_017729034.1:89269262-89285150 GCF_001723915.1 Gavialis gangeticus
GCCAAGAGGTGATCATGGGATACGAGATCGAAGGCTTTTTTGAAGTCAAGATATACGACATCAATATCTTCTCCCTTGTCCAGGTGATAGGTCACCTGGTCATAAAAGGAAATCAGACTGGCAAGCAAGACCTTCCTGCAACAAACCTGTGCTGGCTATCCCTCAGGATGCTGCCATCAGCCAGTCTGTTAAGAATGGCCTCTTTGATAATCTTTTCTAAGACTTTCTCTGGGATAGAGGTCAGGCTGATGGGCCTGTAGTTTGCCAGATCCACTTTCCTCCCTTTCTTGAAGATAGGCACCACATTGGCATTCTTCCAGTCTTTGGGCACTTCACCAGAGCGCCAGTAGTTCTCAAAAATCTGTGCCAGGGGCTGAGCTATGGTGCTAGCCAGCTCCTTGAGTACCCTGGTCTGTAAACTGTCAGGGCCTGCTGACTTGAAGGTGTCCAGCCTCTCAAGGTTTTCCTTCACAATGTCAGCATTGATGGAGGGTAAGGAATCACTCTCACCCAGGCATTCCTGTCCTGTAATGGGCAGGGGTGCCCCTTGGGACTGGTGAAAAACTGATGAAAAGTACTCATTTAGCAAGTTGGCTTTTTCCTGGGCGTCAGTTGTCAGTTGTCCTGTCTGGTTGAGCAGGGGTCCAGTGTTGCCTTTGATTTTCCTCCAGCTTGCCACATATCTAAAAAAGGACTTATTATTGTCCTTGATACTTGTAGCTAGTTGGCATTCAGTCACAGCCTTGGCTTTCCTGGTTAGCTCCCTGCAGGTCTGGACCAGTGCAGAATATTCATCCTTGGAGCTGGATCCAGTCCTCCATCCTTTGTAGGTCTTTCTTTTTAGATGCAGGAGGTCCACTAGTTTCCCGCAGAGCCAAGGGGACTGCTGTGCCCTTTGGCTGCCTTTCCTCCAAGATGGGATAGACTTTGTTTGTGCATCCAGGATCGCTCCCTTGAGGAGCAACCACTCATTCTGAACTCCCCTCTCCTTTGGGTCGTGGTCCCTTAGGACCTCACTGACAAGCTACCTGAGTTTGTCAAAGTCAGCTTTCCTGAAGTCGAGGACTTCTGTATTGCTGACTGACTTGCCAGCTTTACGGTGGATGGTGAAGGTGATCAGCTTGTGGTCACTGTCACCCAGCTTCCCTTTGATCGTTAGGTCACTGATTAGGTCATCCTCTGTAGCCAGTAGCAGGTCAAGCAGCGCTTTACCTCTCATAAGCCCATCGACTTCTTGTGTCAGGTAGAGTTCATCCACGCACGAGAGAAAGCATTGCGACCATTCAGATTTGGCCAAGTGCTCTTCCCACAAAATATCAAGGTAGTTGAAGTCTCCCATAACCCATGCATTCCTAGTAATCAGGTAAATTATAGTGAGCCATGAAGTCAATTGACTCCCTCACTGTTGCCTTAATAGAAATGCTGCCAGGTAGTTAAAATGTGTGGGTGTGTATGTGGGTGTGGGTGGATGGAGAGTGGAGAGTGGCTTCAACAGCAGCACTGTATCTTCCTGGATTCTCCCTGATTACACTCATATAATACAAGTAAATAATAATGAATCCCTGCATAATTAGTCAGATGAAAAGCATAAATAGAAATAACAGCTTTTATTACAGAAGATTTAAATTAAAATGATCCATTTCCTTGCATTAGGGTACTTAAGCTCTAGTAGTCTTTGTTTCTTGCCTATGGTATAATTTGGTTTGTTATGTCAATGACTATAAATAAATTTATGTTCCATTGGTCTAGTAGATTGGACTCTGAGCTCCTACTTCACCCATGTGTTTTGGGTAAGTAAATCCACATCTTTGTGCCTCTGTTTTGTTTCCCTTTGTCTGTCTTTCTTGTCTATTTAATCTGTGAATTCTTTCAGGACCGTCTCTTATGATATGTTCAGAAGGTAGCTACTATAATGGGATTCCAGTCTTTGTGGTGTCTTCAGATGCTATTATTAAAGAAATAATATCAGTAAAAAGAATGCTGTGTTATCTCTTTCTGAATTCTGGGAATAATATTGTTACTAAATGTCCTGCTTGGAGAGTCTGTTTCTAGTTGCAAAGGGAATATAAAAAAGTGGATATATCTTGTATACTTTGTGGCTGTCAGTAGTCTAATATTCATGACTATCATAGTGAGGTTTTGTTATAGAGAAGTTGTTCTTCATTTCCAAGAAAAATTTTTGTAAACTCAGACTTTCAGTCTCCTGTATTGTTAGCAAAAGCACTATTAAATTCTATAGACATTGCTTGTCTTTATTCTTTTCTGGTATAATCTAGATCTAGAAGTATCTTTTGTGGTTATAGGCCCATTCAGGCCTATTCAGTTTTTGTCACCTTTGCTAAGACTGGCAACAAATGTAGTGAATAGTTCCCTATGCCCTCTGTTTATGATCTAATTTGGTGTAAACTATCACCACAAGGAAAGAGAAAGAGAGAAAACTGACACAAATAGGAATGTTTCAAGATGAATTAAAAGCTGCAGAATTCAAAATTTTAATATTATTTGTATATTTACCTAAGCCAGGTATTAAACCTCTTCCCTAATAACATTTAATACCTAATACATATAATAAAAAAATCAGCTTAAATAACTGTGCATACAATGTGATATTCAGCTTCAGAAAACAGCTGGCAACTGTACAGCTGTCTATCTTCATGCTCCTTTACATGTGTTGGTTTATCAGCAACAAATGCCAACAATGGCACTGATTAGCACCTATAGAGATAGCAGTTCTAATGATGTTTTTTCTTAGGCAGCCTGTCAGTTTCATATTTTCCTGTGCCAAAACACCAGACTATAGCAGCCTAGCTCCATTGAAGTAGTGCTGATTGATACCACCTGAGGTTTTGCTTTCTGTCTTTCACCTGTTCCCTTTTCCAGCCTTGTACCTCAGATGGGTATACTTACTCTTAGTGTTCATAGGTTTACTATATAACAATTTATTTAGCAGTCATCATCTTTTACTGTTTTGTGGCAAACAGTGCCCCAAAGATCTAGTCAGGAAGAAGGGTTCTGTGTGCTTCCGCAGGGCTGTACAGATACACAGGAACACATTATTCAGGCTCTCAAGAGTCACAATTTAATTTAGTACAATCTTAATTCAGGAACCTTTCAGTCAAGTTGATTAGTAAAATGTTTGCCACTCAGGTAACGGTGTCCTTCCTATTAACTTATTACTCAGTAATTATTTTGTTATGCTCAGCATGTGAAGTCACATTAACATGGAGATGATTCAAGTTTCTTTAAAGGAAGAACTGGAGCTCCATAGTCAGCCTGACTGACAGAAATAACTTATCATCCTTTTGTGAAGGGGGATAAATTGTTTGTTTGAGCTTTGTTTGTGACACTGCCAGGATTCATACAGACTAATGTGAAGAGATTTTTGTAGCAATGAGCAGAGAGTTCCATAACCTATCATTCCAAAGTGGAGTGACTCTCAATTTTCAAGCTACAAATATGGTGTCATCTTGCTAGATGAACAATCTAATAGAGAATGGACTTATACTATGACTGCTTTTGGTTAAAAGGCCAGAAAGCCTATCAGAATGAGATCCAGTTTGAAGGATGCTAAAATACTAGTTTCAATGAGGCTGAAATGAGAGTAAATGAAAAACTGGACAAAGGCTATGCTTTTATCCAATGGGAGTTTTATGAGGAAAATGTCAGGTTTTGTTACAAATGTTAGTTGTCCAAGTAATATGGGGAAGAAGTTTACAGAACTTCCTAAACCTCTCTTTTGTCACCCCTTATTGATAGAGGATATGTGTATTCACTCTGAATACAAATGAAACAAGTTCTTTGTTTCATTTCATAGATGAGTAAGGTGGGAAGGGACCTCAGGAAGTCATCTAGTCCAATCCCTTGCACAAAGAAGGATTGTCTCTCCCATGAAAGACATTTTATTCATTATATAACATACAAATGAAATCAACTAAGTGTAGTATTAAAAGTTATAATTTAAATGGGCTCCATAGCAGGAGACTGAGGAAGTTGGAAATTGAGAGATGGTTCCTAAGTTCAGAAGCAGTTTGTTAGACAGACTAGACAGCAGCAGAAGGTTGTGTATTGTTCTACAGTAAAACTTGTTGTTTTAAGTTCTTCTTATTTCTGGATGCCTGTATTTATTGATGCCAAATGCAAAAATGTCAAGTGCTTAAAGTGGAGAAGGAGAGAGAGAGAGAGAGAGAGAGAGAGAGAGAGAGAGAGAGAGAGAGAGAGTGTGTGTGTGTGTGTGTGTGTGTGTGTGTGTGTGTGTGTGTGTGTTTGGATATGGTAGAATCAAACAAAATCAACAAAATGGACTGGATTTTGCCCATGTAAGTGCAAGGAATAATGGTTCCATTTAAATTAGACATGGGAGCTCAGCTTAATATTTTACCAGAACAGAAATATAGCAAATGTAATGTTGAGTCCAACAAAAATAAAAATAACTGGCTAATCAGAAAGGGAGATGCACTGCTAGGATCCAATATATGAAAACAGAGTATACAAACTCCCAGTCATTGTTGCACTTAGGAAGGTAACACCTGTTTTAGGTCTGGCAGCTTGTGAGAAACGGAATGTAGTTGGTGGTGTGCCTGCAGTACAAAACACAATATTCACAAAACACGCACAGGATTAGGCCCCTCAAGCCCCAGGAGTGCCTGCCCAAATTTCCTTGCTGGGAATCTCCAGGGTATATCATCATAAATGGTAAAAGTTGGGTTTTCTGTTCTTATAGAGTTGTGCCACTGAGATCCTGTAGGTACATCTTTGTAAAAGGGGAAAGCCAGGCAGGTACTCCCACAGCTTAAATAGTTAAATTGTGTGGAAATTCCAAGAACACACAGGACCAGGCCCTTCAAGTCCTGAGAGAACATGTTGCCCATTGTCCTGCAGCATGAATGGGAAGGATAATAGGGATAGTGTGTTCTGCCCAATCAAGAGGATCACCTGTGCCAGGACACATTCCAGCACAGCTAATCAGCTTCATTTGGTGATTGTAACAGGAAGCCTGGAGGCTCCTGTCACTTTAAGAAAAGAGAACGGGAAGCCAGGAGACTAGCTAGTTATTAAGGAAGTGGCTGCCAGCAAACAGACAGGTGACAGCTGTGGTAGGGTTGGCAACTCTGTTTGAATCAGTTCCTGGAGGTTTCATCACATGATGTAATGACATTAATGGCTTTACATCAGGGAGCCAAACGCACATTACTATTACATTTAAAACACCCACTGGACAACTGTATAAATCAGATTCAACATTTAATCTTTATTTTAATGAATGCCTATCATTTATCTCCTGGGTGACTCTCAGCAGTCTCCTGGAGATTTATCTCTAATTCCTGGAGGCTTTAGGACAATTCTGGAGGGCTGGCAGTCCTAAGCTGCAGGTAGGGCCTAATCCTGGGGGTGTGACTCACCCAGGAAGTAGAAGTAGAGCAGTGGAGGTCACTGAGGCAGGCCACTTAGCTAAGCCCATGTAGGAAAGCGAGCAGGTCAGCAGACACAGGAAGGGTATACCTGGGAGAGGCTGCAGGCTCACATGACTGGACGGGCAGGGCTTAGAAGGCACATAAAGCCAGTTCTTGTGAACAGGCAGTCAGTCTGGCCCTGCAAACTGCAGTGGAAAGAGCTGCAACCAAGAAGACTTCAGGGCATCTGGTTGACTGCTGAGCTGCTTGGGGAATGCCTGTAAGACTTTGAGGGCTTGAGGGGGTTATAACTCAGAGAGGGGAAACTTTGTTACATACAGCCAGGGAGCTAGGGTTTCTGTTGGGACCCAATGTGGGGATAGTTTTCTGTTACAGTCAGAGGACTTTCTTATTTTGTTGTGGTTTATACCAGAGGTTTAGGTATGTGATTACAGGGGAGATTTGGAGGTCCTAGCCATGCCTGTGGGGCACGCAAGTGCTTTGAGCCTGGCCAGGGATGGGACTTGAATAGCAAGAGGAGCAGAGAAAGGGTCAGGGGCCTAGGGGTGAGAACCAGGGTCAGGAGGGGCAAGATCAGAGACCAGGAGCCAGAGGCCCAGCAGCCCAGACTGGTGAATTCTGGGCCCTGGGGCCCAGAGACAGAGACAAGGGCCAGTGGCCCAAAAAAACCAAGATTGAAAGGGCTGAGGCTGAGAAAGCCAGACCTGAATTGGTGGGCTAGGACCACAGGTGACTGGCAGGAGGGGCACTGGGGGGGGGTCCCCCTCCCTGAGATTGGGCCCTGACTCAGCACCACTCAGTATGGGGCAGTTTTTTTGCTGCATGAGCCAGCGGCATGGGGGGGTGTGTGGAGCACTGAGCCATGGCACAGAAGTATGGGGAGTGGATATGGGGCTTTTGGCCCGCCCCCTGGCCTGTCCACAAATTGTGCCCACCCAGACTCAGGAGGCACCAAACACCCCTGGCCAGAACAGCCATAGAAAAAATAGGCTGAAGCTGAAAAGGCCAGGACTTTTAAAAGGGACAGAATGGCATTGAGTAAAATCTGGGAGGCATGGCTGTAGGGGAAAGCAGAAGCTGTGAATACTCTGTAAGGCAAGAGGTGGCTTGAGGTACGTATGAGCCAGGAGGACTCATCTGGTGAAAGAATGATGTAGGTGTGTTCTAGGACCCTTAGGCAGCTTCCCTTTAATAATCTAACAATTACATCAAGGCATGGCGGATGATAGTGGAAGGGTGGGTACCTAGAATCAGGGCAACGCAGTAGCTGTTTGGCCACCAGGGGGCAGCACAGTCACCTCTGGGGCCCAGTCCTACTACAGTGATGTCTATTTCTATCCATAGTCCCACTTCAGAATACACTATAGACTAGAGGCTAGAGCATTTTCATAAGAGATGGAAGATGTGGATGAATGTCTCTGATCTATATTAGACAGTAGTAGTATTTGAATTGAGCCCCCCACACTCTGTCTGAGGCGTGAAAGAAAGGACTACCCTCTCTTTTACCTCTTCCCCTGTAGCAGTCCCCTTGAATATTGGAAATTTTCAGTGTTCAGGAACTCTAGGAACCTCTGGGATTATGCAGGAGTTAAACAGGGGTTTTGACATTCTAAAATTTTGACTTGTGCACCTAAAGAGGTAATTAGTTGCAAAAATCCCATTGTGGATCTATCCCTGATTGAACACATTTTCACTCCTCTGAAGGTCGGTTGGTCAGGCAATGTTATACCAACCTAGATAGTACAGAGTAAAGAATGCCTCATATATGAGTCTGGTTTGGGGGTGGGTAATAATTTGGGCTAGAGGGCCGCGTAAGGAGATTTGGTGAGCAGCTGGGGGTGGGAGGTTGTAAACCAGTCTGGTGCAGCATGGGGAGAGGGTGCTGACACAGCTCAGTGCGGTGAGGGAAGGGGTGCAATTGTTCCTGTATGGCCCCAGGCTAGTTTGCCCTGCACTCACCAGCATGGGCACCTGGTAGAGTGGGTGAGCAGGACGGGTCTCCATGGAGACTGGCCTGGGATCCCTATGGACAGGGCATGCTTAACTGGGCAGATGGAATGGGGCTGCAGGTGGTCAGGGAGTGGTGTCTGGGAGTGGGATGGGTGGGCAAGGCCAGGATTGTGGGGCAGTGACAGCATGGGGCCAGGGCCTGGGGCACAGCTGAGCTCTCTGTCTCACACTTCCTTGCCATGGGCAGTGGTTCTTCATGCAGGAAGTGGATCACAGCTATGTCTTGGGCTATGCCCCACAATCCTAGCCCTGGCCACAGCCCTGGCCATGGCCATGGCTGCAGCCACCTGACCTGCTCTCGGATGCTGCTCCTGCCTGTCCACAGCCCCATTCCATCTGCCCAGATGAGCACACCCTGCCTGTGGGGGTCCTGGGCCAGTCTGCATGAAGACCCTGCCCACTCTGTCCAGCACTCATGGTGGTGGGTGTGGGATGAATGGGCCAGGATGCCCAGACAATGGAGCTTGGTCTAGCAGCAGTGATGACCCTAGCAGTGGCAGCTGGAAGGAACTGCCACCACTGCAGGAACTGCTGGGGAGAAGAGTCCGGCTACTGTGCTGTAGCATACCCACCCTTCTGCACACATGGGGGTGGTGGGACTGGCCACAAGTGCCGCAGCCTGTGGACATGGGGCCTAGCCTGGGCAGGGCTGAGGAACCCACCACAGGCTGAATAGAATACCTTGGTGCACCAGATCTGGTCTGCAGGCTGTATTTTGCCCATTCCTGGTCTAGTCAATAAACATCTCACATAGATGTAGTGAGAACTGATTAATTAACTTATGAACAGTGCTTTTAAAATTAGGGTCAGATTCTCTTCTTTAGTTCAGCACATTTTGTTTATATAACAGAAAACAACAGAATCTGGCTATAGTTAGTTAGCTGAGACTTGCCTTTCCCACTCCAGTAGAACTTTAAACTAATTCATAGCTGATCTAGCTAACCCTTGTCCCAACTGCACGTTTGTACCCTGGTTTAAGGAGGCACAAAAAGGATCATAGGTGTATTTGCTAATCCTAGTCAGGGTAGACTCTTCATGCTTGTACAGATCTCTTAGAAGCTGGAAGCAAGTGCCTGATGGCTCAAGACCATATTTTCCATATACTAGCAGATATCTGAGTAGGAGAAAATCTGTTCTTTAAAGTGTTATAACCAGGTTAAATTTTCACAAATAATATGGCACAAAATACTGTCACCAACAATATTTTCCTTATATGTAAACTAAGAATATTATTAAAAACTACTACAATGTGGTTTTACTACAGTATAACCTCATAAATCTGGTTTTCAAAATTCTGGGATTCTCAAAAATCTGGCACTTTTAACAAATCCACGGCATCAGGGAGTAGCAGCGACCAGTCCTAGAGCAGCAGCTGCATGTGGAGAGGCGGCGCGGGGGAGTGGCTGGCAGCAGCAGCTGCTGTGTGCAAGCTCCCCCTTCATGTTTGGTAGTGAGGGTAGAGGCGGGCGGGGGGAAGTAGTGGAGGCCGGTCCCGGAGCTATTTCAGAAATCTAGAACTTACAAATTTCCAGCAGATCCTAGGTCTCAAGGATGCCAGATGTCTGAGGTTATACTGTATTTCTAATATTTTACCAGTTCATTGAAACTTGTGTGAGGTGTGATGTCAGTTGGTCTCTGTGTACCTCTGTGGCCTCTGTTGGTAATGGAAAATTACCAGGACTGGTCCCCTGCAATGGAAAGCACCAGAAGAAACTGCCGTATGAAGAGAGAGAAAGTCTTGGGTGCAATAGCGATGTGTCGTGTGAAGAAGACATATAAAAAGGTTTTCCTGAGGAAAGTTCTAGAGAGTTGGGCTTGGATAGGGTGTGTGACACGTGGACATCTGGAGCATGTCTGTGAGAGTCTGTCAGAGTCTGAGAGAAAGCCTCATGCGAATGGAGGGCGGTTGCCAGAGTTAGAGTGAGTGAGGGTGTGAGTAACCTTCACATTCTGTGGCCGTTTCCATTTATTCAACACCATGACTGGAAAGTCAGAGCAAGTCTCAAATCCAAGTCATCATAGGAGATTGCTTGAGCTTGGTCCCAGGCTCACCTTGCTATCCCCTGGCAGTACCAGCTCACAGTCCCTAAGGTGATTATCGTCCCTCTTCCCTTTATTGTTCTATGTATGTATGTCTAGTCTTTACCCTTGTAAACAATAGTGTATATAGTGGTATTTAGAACAGTTTTTAGTATAAGTTGCTTAGATAGTGTAGTAATTTTTATAGCGTGCCAGCTGGCCTTTGCTTGTGATTTTCTGATAAACCATTAGAATCCATTCCATTGTTAATTTGAGTCTGTGGGCTTCTTGCCTAATTATCTTGGGCATCCACATAGTGGGTAGGCGTCTAGTTGACAGACGCTAGAAGTCTAGCCAGGCTTATTAGTGTTGCCAGATCAAATCACTTGATTGGCTGGAAGGGCAAGCTTGCATAAATTTCCCCTAAAATCCTCTGTTGTTTTCCAGGCCAGCATGGAAAATCACAAAAGCAGCCCAACACTTGCTAAGATGGGGTGCATTTCACAAGATGATAAAGTGCAAGTCAATGGCAATGAAAGTCAGTGTCCAGTTACAAAGTATCAGTCCCTATAGTATAGCCTGTAAACAGTACATGAGACATTTATATTGAGGTACCTACAGTACTGGAGACAAAATCATCCATCAACTCGTCCTATTTGCCAAATAACTGACTTTGATGTGCTTATAATTTGTTATTTCAGACTTGAAATCACTAAAAATTCAACCTTTGATCCCAAAGAGAAACATCACACCACTAAATCTCAGAGTCATTAAGTTGATGGAAGGTGTAATACTGAAAGGCTGGGGAAATTAAGCCATTTATTTATCTACAGAATTGGCCAGGAAAAGCAAGAGATATTTCTTAAGTTCCTCAATCCTATGGCCAAGAAAATCAAGGGATATTTCTAAACATCCTCAATCCTGACTTGGAAGGACTGCTTCTGAATTCTAGGCTAAGTACAGGCAGTCAAAAACCCCGACACTGAATCAATTCAATCTTTGTAGGTTTCTCTAAATTGCATAAATTGAACTGATAATAAAGTGAACTGATGTTCACTTCTGAAACCTGAAAAGCAGCCAGGCCCCTGCAATGGCCCATACCAGTGGGGAGGGGGGGAGGGGGAGCAGTATTAGAGCATGTTGGCTACTGCTGAAGGCTCCTGAATGCGGCTGAACAGGGCTCATCCTTGATCAGCTGCCCAGCACCTCCCTTCAACCCCTTGGTATCCCCCCCAGTTCTTCTAGCCCAGAGCTGGTCAGATTCCTCAGGCTCAGAGGGGGTTCTGTGCCCCTGGCAGGGTCCCCCAAGCCTTGCCTCTGGTGCAGAGAGAAGATTCCCCCTTCCTGTCCCTCAATATGGTTCAGTGGGCTTGGCCCCATACCAGGCTGCCAAGCACAGGCAAGGCTAGGGAGCAGAGGTTTTACTGGCTCAGCTCTGTTGAAAGTGTATGTGTGGGGGGGAGGAGGGACAAGGGATGCCAGCTGGCTCTTTAGTAGGGATGTACAAGGCTTTGGACCTTGCTTCAGATCCGGAGAAGCTTTGGATGCTTCTATGCTGGCAGCAGCATGTCTGGATCCAAGCGCTGGCTTTGTTAGGCTTTCTGAAGCGGTTTGGAGGTTTTGAACTGCTTCAGAAAAGATTTTGAGGTGCCTCAGAGATCTGGCCATAGGGGATAATGGGGAATCAATGAAATATCTATAACTTTATTGTTTGCTGTCTAATTTAGATGAAACTTGTAGGGGTGGGAGCCTCTGCTGAGAGCATGAAGTCTGCCAAGTTTCAAGAAAATCAGTATAGGGGTTCAGAGGAAACTGCACCCCAAATTCTTGAAAGCAAAACTCATGTCACATGTATGTGTTACACCACAGGGGGGTGAAAACTGCAGGGGTGATGGGCCCTGCTCCGGCCAAGAAGCCTGTCAAGTTTCAAGAAGATAGGTCTAGGGATTTGGGGGGAACTGCACCTCAAACTGCTAACAGGCAAAACTCATGACATGGGTGACACTGTGTGTGTTAAGGTGGAGTGGGCTGAAACCTGTAGGGGTGGTAGCCCCTGATGAGGCCACAAAACCTGCCAAGTTTGAAGAAGATAGGTGCAGGGGTTTGCGGGGGAACTGCACCTCAAGCTGCGGACAAGCAAAACCCGTGACATGGGTGACACTGTGTATGTTAAGGCACACCAGGGTGAAAGCTGCAGGCCTGATAGCCCCTGCTGTAGCCACAAAGCCTGCCAGCTGTTGAGGAGATAGGTGCAGGGGTTCTGGGACCTGTCACTTCTAGCTGCTGACAGGCAAAACTCATGACATGGGTGCTTGAGCAACTGACTGTCTCTGTCTTTGGGCAGCTGATTGTCTGTATTAATTATTTCCTCTCCTTAGTCTGTGTTTTTGTAGGTGTTAATCATTGCTAATTAACTGGCTATATTAGATAGCTACTGTGTATTGAGCTGGTCCCTGAGTGAATTGTGATTGATTGGTAACTGGTAACACAGTAGCTCAGCAATCAGGCCTGCAGTAGTGTCTCCACTGCCCCCCACCCCCCCCCGACAGACACAGTTGCACAAACACCCATATCACGAGTTTTGCCTGACAGTAGCTAGAGGTGCAGAGCCCCAGAAGCTCTGCACCTATCTCCTCAACAGCTGGCAGGTTTTGTGGGCTCAGCAGGGGCTACCATCCCTGTAGCTTTCACCCTGCTGCGCCCTAATACACACAGTGTCACCCATGTCACAAGTTTTGCTTGTCCGCAGCTTGAGGTGCAGTTTCCCCCAAACCCCTGAACCCATCTCCTTGAAACTTGGAAGGCTTTTTGGCCTGAGCAGGGGCCATCACCTCTGCAGTTTTCACCCCCCTGTGGTGTAACACAAACATGTGACATGAGTTTTGCTTTCAAGAATTTGGGGTGCAGTTTCCTCTGAACCCCTACACTGATTTTCTTGAAATTTGGCAGACTTCATGCTCTCATCAGAGGCTGCCATCCCTGCAAGATCCATCCAAATCAGACAGCAAATAACAAAGTTATAGATATTTCATTGATTCCCCATTATACTCTATGGCTGGATCTCTGAGGTGGCTCTGAAGCTTCCGAGCCACTTCAACTGGATCAAAGCGGGAACCCAGTCTGGAGCTCCATATTAGATCACTGGCATCTGAATTGGCTGGATCTGAAGCCAGATTGAATAGCTGCCTACTTGCACAGGCCTACTCTTTAGGCTGTGGGGGTGCAAAAAGCCCTTCCCTGTACCTTGCAGACTCCAGCTGGGGAGGGATCAGTGTTGGCATGGGGGTGGGGGGGGTTGTGTTTCCTTCCTCGCCTAGCCCCTGCGATGCAAGAGCAGCTGGCAAGGGGCTGGGCCAAGGGATCCCAGCCTGGCTTCAGGATCTGTGGAGGGTGGAGGGTGATAAGCCCCACAAAGGATGCTTTCCTTCCCTTGTACTGTGCAGAGCCAGGCTAGGGAGGTCTGCTCCCCTGCCCCCATCCTGCTGGGGTGCCAGGCACAGGCAGGGGTTAGGGAGTAGAGGATTTACTGTCTCAGCTTTGTGAAAGCAGGTTGGTGGGACCAATCCCCCAACAGCAGACAGCACAGCCCAGGGCTGCAAATCATCCTGGGAAGATGGAAGACTGTGAGTTAACTTTAATTGGGAAGGGATCTGGGACAGAAGTTCCATAAGCTGGTTTGACATAAATCATTTGAGTCTGATACTACATCCATCCAGCTTTATCTTAAACTGGCTTTGGCCATTTTGGCTAGGGACAGACATTACACATAAACTGGTTTAAGTGATCATAAACTGGTTTACACCTGTAACAGAACAGATGTTCAGTGCACATAAACCGGTTTGAAAATGGCTGAAACTGGTTTGAGATAAACCTGGTGGAATGTAGTATCAGACTTAACTGATTTTGGTTAAACTTGTTTATGCAATGTCTCTCCCAGACCCCTTGTTGGTTTCAGTTAAATCAGACACCTCCCAGCATCCCAGCATGCTCTCTGGGCTGGTGGGGCTCTCTGGTCTTTGTTTAAGAAGAGCTTGAAATAATGAGAGAGGCTGTTTGTTTTCTGATAGTGTGATAAATGCTGATAAAAGAGCTGATATATTCTCTGTTATCAAGGAGAGGGGGAAGCTCTCCCTAAACATGCTGGGGCCTGGCCACGGCCCCTCAGCTTAGCCCTGTGGAAGGGAAGGGAGGGCTGTTCTAGTGCCCCCTGGCTTCTAGCCTGAGCCACTGCAGGCTTGTGCCTGCATGTCTGGGATGACTGTGCAGTTACAAAGTGATTTAGCCTAGCCAGGTTAGACTAACCGGCAACGATTGAATCAATTCAGGATCAGGCTTTTTGAATGTCTGTCCCTAGCCTTTGAAATCAGTTTATGTACACATAAATTGATTTAAGTGATCAGAAACCAGTTTAAACCTGTAACAGAACAGAAGTTATGTGCCACTTCTGTTCCTAGCCCCAGTGTGAAGAGTATGATTACACATAGTACTTAAAGCATGTTTTATGGTGAGAACATCTATCAATTTCTTTAAGGCAACTGAAGAGCCATGAGATGGGCCTAATGCCTGTATAGATGTGTCTTTACTTGGATAAATGGTGTGTTCTTATTATATTTTAATTAATGCAGTGTAAATTCCATACGATCATAAAGTAGTTTGTAGCTTTCATATGAGTTATTAGGTTAAGGCCTCAGTAACTACTACTACTTCTTAAGAGTCTTTACCTTGACCTGTCAACTTGTGTGAAAGCTACAAAATTCTTTGTCTTCACTAGGATTTTACATCATTTTAATTACTACATATTATTATATTTTACTTCAGAAAAAAACACTCAATTCCCTAGTAAATACAAGGCCCAAGACTCAACTAACTGGAGTGTGATAGTTGAAATTATGTCTGTGAGATAAAGGTGCTTGCTGAAGGCTCTATGAAGATTAGACCAAGTGCTTTTCTGTATTTGTTTAAATATTAAACTATATGTTGTTGCTAAGAGCCTGATTAAAGTTTAAGATGTAGTAAGGCCTTGTATAAAGTAAGGCCTAGTAAATTTAGCAAAGCCTTGAAGTAGTAAGGCCCTGTGGCACAGTTAAAATTAACCTTATCAAAGGAATGCACGGCTTGTACTGCTTTTGGTCAGTCTAAGGACAGTTAAAGTAAAAATAATCTGAGTGGTTGTATGTTATCAGTACCATTCAGAAGCTATAAATTGGCTAGACTATCCAGAAATCATTCAGAAGGAAGATACAGCTCTGTGAAAAGGATTGGTTAGCTGTTGTCCTGGATCAGTGGGCCCGTGGATCTCGAGGAGCCCAAGGACTGAATTCCAGAGTCCTTCCCAGTACCTCTCGAACAGTGCTGATTGGGAACGCCTGCTTCGCTGAACTTTGTGGAAAGAGAAACTTGTTGTACATCAGGCATCAGAGGGGATTGCCCATAAGTTGCTGACGCAAATTGTTCTTGTCTGTCATTGTTTGTCTTGTTACTACATGTAGTTGTGTTTTTGTTAAGTCAATAAACCTTTCTTACCTTTCTACCCCCGACCATACTCTCAATCCCAAACCCTCCACAGGCGGCTGGGACACTGGAGTATGAGCACCAACAAATTTCCTCATCAAATTACTTATGAACAATAATAGAAGGGATGGAAAATTAATATTCAGTAATGTGATGCAAACTCACCAAATACCTTTGATTAAAGAATATGCGATTACAGCCAAGTAATGCTTCAGGATTATAAATGAAATATCTTCCATTTAAAGCTGACGATGTAGGCTCATGCTGATGAATTCACAAAATGTATTAGCTTTTTAAGAGCATATAAGTTTGTAATTAAATTAAAGACATGTATTTTATTTCTTTTTTTCATAGTATTGACCTGGGTGTTGGAACAAAGCACAGTCGATGAGTGGATAAACTATTTTATTCCATTACTAACATAAGTGATAGTTCATGAAACCTCATTGTTAATCATAATATTAACCAAGTTAATGGGGCACCCTATTTGAAATCCTTGTTATGAATGCAATTGTTATATTAAAACAGAAAGTAAACAAAAGCACATACACATAAAGAGGCAGAGAGGTTATAGGAAATGAAGCAGAGAAAAACATCAATCTGTACTGTGCATATGTGTGTGTGTACAAGCCATTTTGTATTGCAAAGTGTGCTTTTGTATATGGTTTTAGTTAAATACAATTGTGTATATATATATTTTCTGCTGTGCTGTATGTACCCATGTTTTCCATAACTGAGGATTTTATTTTCTCTCCCATGCTTGGGCAAGCTGGAAAGAGACAGGAGATACAGCGTGTAGGCAAATATCTGTGGCTTTACTGGAGAAGGGAGCTGAAGCAATGTTAAGGGAAAACCTGAGGTACAGGGAGAGAAAGTCTGTCTCAGGGTATGAGACCTCTAGTCTCTCCCTCTTCTTTTTGTTTTTGTTTCTGTGGTC
>NW_017729034.1:89290150-89298367 GCF_001723915.1 Gavialis gangeticus
GCAAGCTGGAAAGAGACAGGAGATACAGCGTGTAGGCAAATATCTGTGGCTTTACTGGAGAAGGGAGCTGAAGCAATGTTAAGGGAAAACCTGAGGTACAGGGAGAGAAAGTCTGTCTCAGGGTATGAGACCTCTAGTCTCTCCCTCTTCTTTTTGTTTTTGTTTCTGTGGGATTGGGGTGGGATTAATACCCTTATGGTATTAAGCCGGATGGGAGTTGGAGCCTGGCACATTTTAGTTGCTGTTGCAATTTATTTTGGTTTCAACCTTGCCGTTTGACTGAACCCCAGCTGTGTTTTGCTGGTAGAGCTGGGCCAGAATGAAAAGCTTGGCATGCTTTGGGCCAGGGCTGAAAGCCTGGGGCATTTTAGTTGCTGTTGCAACTTCTTTTGGTTTCAGCCTAGCTGTGTGGCTGAACCCCAGTGGTATGTTTTGCTGGCAGAGCTGGGCCAGAATTTAAAGCCTAGGAGACTTTGGGCCAGGACTGAGATCCTGGCACATTTTGGGCCTGGTTTGGGGCCTGGCATGTGTTGCTGCTTTTGTAGTTCTTTGTATCTCAACCAAGCAGTGTTGTTTGGGGCTAGTTGCAGTTCAGGCTTTTTTGCTTTTTGGCTGGGCCTTCATTGAGTTCTTTTGCAGTTTTTTGCTCCAGCAGAGCTGGGATTGGGACTAGGGATTTTGAGGTGCAGTATGCTCAAGGCCACCATGTGGAAGTGGAGATCAGCACTCTACAGCTGCACAAGGAGCAAACAGAGGCCCCTTGCAATGCAGCAGGACCTATGCTCTCTGGCAGCTTCCTGGGATGCAGCCAACTCCAAGGAGCAGCTTGTAGGACTCTCCACTGCATGCCATCGTCTCCAGCCCATTGCTGAAGGACAGGTATGGGGTGCAGACCCCTGGAACTACACTTTGGGGAGCCCCAAAGTCCCAGACTGCCTGGGCATGGGTGAAGCCTTTCCAAGAGGGTGCAACCCATAGACTATGCTTTGTAGTTGGTAGTGTTTTAAATTGCATTTTGTGTTTTCCTTTGTTTTCCTTGCCTTTGTTTTCTGTAATCAAACTGTCCTCTGTGTTTACACTGCTTACAAGGGGGTTTTGTGATCCCAGATTTCTGGGTGGGGGCTTTTCATGGAGTCATAGATTCATAGACATTAGGGCTGGAAGGGACCTCAGAAGATCACTGAGTCCAGCTCCCTGTCCCAGGGGCAGGAAGTCAGCAGGGATCATAGGGTCCAAGCAAGATAAGCATCCAAATGTCTCTTGAAGGCATTCAAAGTAGGTGCTTGAACCACCTCTGGTGGCTGTCCATTCCAGACCTTGGGGGCTCAGACAGTAAAGAAGAAGTTCTTCCTTATGTCCAGCCTGAAACGATTATGGAGGAGTTTGTGACCCTTCGACCTAGTCATCACTTAGGGTGCTCTGGTGAACAAATGTTCCCCCAGATCCTGGTGAGCACCCCTGATAAACTTATAGGTGGCCATCAGATTGCCCCTGAGCCTGTGCTTTTCCAGGCTAAAGAGTCCTATGGATCTCAGCCTCTCATCATAAGATCTGTTTTCTTGACCTCTGATCATTCGCATGGCTTGAGCCACAGTAAAAACTTATTGGATATCCTGAAATTTGAACCTGGCCCTTCTTGATGCTGACCAGTGCTCAGCAGAAGGGTTATCTAGCTATCTATGTAGGAGGGTATATACAATATATACCCTGCCCTCAAAGGTCCATGGCTATGTGTAATTATGCTATGCTACGTGTGTATATTATATGTATGGGGTCAGTCCCCTGATATATGATTGCCATATGTGTGTGTGGCCTATGAAAATTAGCACAGCTTCTTCAAAACTGATGGGGGAATCAAGAAAATGTACAGTAACCAGGGATTTGAGCCTACGTTTGCAATATGAGGGGAAAATATTCATTTAAACCTCCAAAACAATGAGACAGTATCAAATTCCATAAAATTATCTGATGTAAGATCTATCCTTGAAGAACTCCAGTGATACTGATTCATAATGCATTGCCATTTTACACCATTGTCTAGTGCTTATTTCACTGGACAACATGATTTTTTTATTAACATTGAAGTTGTATTTTCCATGCTGCATTGTTAGATGACTGTTATATATGTTCTCCTCTGACCTAAGGAGTAACAGTTCTTATGCTCTCTCTGACATCCATTTATGTATTTTTGTGAGTTTTGCCTTCCTTCCATTGCTCTCTATATTGAATGTCATGTGAAGATGGAGAACTGTCAATGTAAATCCACTTGACTACCTAAAAACATTCCCATTTTGTACTGAAATGAAAATATTCCTTTTTAGATTATTTTTGGTTAGTGTCCAGAATCACAGACTTTAAAACACTGGATTAGACTCACATTGTTTTCTTCCATTTAACTGAAACAAGATTACTTAGCTACTATTATTCATGCAGACGGATTCCAAAGTGCGGTACAAAATTATTTTCTAAGGCCTTATTTTACCCATCACTGAAGTGCACACAGGAGTGGAGTAAGCAATTTAAAATTTTTATGCATACTACAACTCAATTAACCCATCCAACAGCTCTCCCAAGGCTGAACCACCATTATGCAGAAACGATCTCATGCTAGAAAGTTCTGGGAATGTGGTAATAAATGTACCATATATTTCTGAAGTTCCTAATTTCAAGGAGTTTGACTCATTTTGTCTTTGAATGATCTATGTCCTACATGAGTTTGGCATTCTCCTGCTATAACTGTTGAAAATTACTTACCTCAGAAATACAGACTGCCACACCAGTAGTTATAGAAAGATTTATTTATGAAGACATTTATGAAGGCATTTCAGAGGGTATTTTAAATTTATTTTGTACATCCCTCATTTTGGGGATTTGTCATGGATTGTATCTTGCTTGTGGGCCTTGGAAGATTTGACCAGTGCTGTCAGGTTCCAGAAAGAATAAACAAAAATTGCCTCCATGAAACATTGTCCATCACAGTGTGATGGAGGTTATAGACATGTGTCATGTACACTATATGAATAGTCCTTCTTTGGTTACAGTGGGCACATCTACACAAGATGTTTACTGCACAGTAGACTAGTTAGGTAGACAATCCCATTGTGCATAAAAGGGGAAAGGGTCCAAGAAGCCTTCTTCACAGAACAGGGAAGTCCAGGAAAGGGCAAAGAAAGAGGTATTCAGCCTGTGGGAACAGGGGGTAGCTACTAAGGAGGAGCATACCTCCTGGGCTCGCATTTGCAGAGAATCAGTCAGTAAGGCCAAAACATGATTAGAACTTAGGCTGGTAACAAAAATTAAGGACATCAAAAAGTCCTTCTTCAGGTATATAGGGAGCAAAACGAAGGCTCAGGGTAGCATAGGACCTCTACAAGACAAACTAGGGCAATCAGTGACAGACATGGGAGACAAAGCTGAGCTCTTCAATGAGTTCTCTGCATCTGTATTCCTAGATACAGACCAAGACAAATCTTCTAACTGGATCATAGATGGACACAGGGGGGACACCAGTCCACCAACTGTTAGCATAGACTAGTGAAGGGGCACTTGGAGGGGTTGGATGTGTTCAAATCAGCAGGCCTGGATGAACTTCATTCAAGGGTGCTGAAGGAATTGGCCAGTATCATAGCAGAACTGCTGGCATGGCTGTTTGAGCACTCATGGTGCTCTGGTCAGATCCCAGAGGATGGGAAAAGGGCCAATGTGCTCCCTATTTTCAAGAAGGGAGGGATGAACTGGGGAACTATAGACCAGTTAGTCTCACCTGTGTCTTTGGGAAAACTTTGGAAAAAATCATTAAGGATCACATTTTTGGGAGCCCAGCAGGGGAAATAATGCTGAAAAGAAATCAGCATGGATTCATTGCAGGTAGATCCTGCTTGACTAACCTTGCTTCTTTTTATGACTAGGTCACCAAATGCTTAGATACAGGAGTCAAAGTACATGTCATCTACCTAGACTTCAAGAAGGACTTCAATACGACATCTCATTCTGTTCTCATAAATAAACTGACAGACTGTGATGTAGATGATTACATGGTCAAGTGGGTGGACAGTTGGGTTAGGGGTCACACCCAGAGAGTGGTGCTGGACAGGTCAATATTGACCTGAAAAGATGTGGGTAGTGGAGTCCCGCAAGGCTTGGCCCTTGGACTGGTGCAATTCAATGTCTTCATGAGTGACTTGGATGAGGATATGGAGAGCACCCTGTCCAAGTTTGCATATGATACCAAATTATGGGGCAGAGTTTACACACCAGACGGTAGAGAATAGATCCAGGTGGATCTGGACAGTTTGGAAAAATGGGCAGCATGAAATAGGACAATATGATAAAGACAAGTACAAAGTGCTGCACCTGGGCAAAAAGAACCATCAACACACTTACAGGCTGGGAGATGACCTCAGCAGCACAGGAGTGGAAAGGGATCTTGGCGTCATAGTTGACTCCAAGGTGAACATAAGTCATCAATGTGACAAAGTGATCAACAAGGCTAACTGTACTTTATCATGCATTACCAGATGCATGATGAACAGGTCCAGGGAGGTGATGCTTTCTTTCTATGTGGCACTGGTCAGTTGGAGTACTGCATCCGGTTTTGGGCACCGCACTTCAAGACAGGGTCCAGAGGAAGGCCACTCATACAGTCAGAGGCCTGCAGGCAAGCCCTATGAGGAGAGACTGAGGGACCTAGATCTCTTCAGCCTTCAGAACAGAAGGCTGAAAGGTGATCTTGTGGCTGCCTATAAATTCATCAGGGGAGGGCAGCAGGGAATAGGAGATGCTTTGTTTACTAGGGCACCCCCTGGAGTGAGTAGGAACAAAGGCCACAAATTGACAGGGAGCAGATTTAGGTTTGACATTAGAAAGAACTTCACAGTAAGCATCTGGAATGGGCTTCCAACGGAGGTGGTGCTCTCTTCTACTCTGGGGGTCTTCATCTGACCCCAGCACTCCTTGCTGCCCAGGGTAGGGGTCAGACTTGATGACCTACTCAGGTCCCTTCTAATCCTAACATCTATGAATCTATAAACATGTTGTGTCTACATGTTTACCCCACTTAGGTGGAAATAAATCAATTAATTTGACAGCAAGATAGTACTCATAAATACAAGTACCATGCTTCTGTGGAGTTTTTTACTCCACAGAAGCACATGTAGATGCTGCCCCAGATGCTGCTGGCTAGCTCCATACTGAAGCACCTTTGTGCCCCAGCCAGCCTCTTTGCAGCATATTGAGCCAGGGGGAGCAGCCCTGGGATGACAGCATGGCCCCCTGTGCCCCCTGCCATCTGGTGCTGTTTTGACCTGACTCAATGTGTTGTGGTCCAAAGCACATGTTCAAACAGTGTGCCCAGGAGCAATATGCACTAGAGTTTATTCATGCACATTAGTTGCATGTGCAGACACACCCAGTATGTATAACTTAAGGCAGAACTTACCTGTAACATCTTGCCAAGGGATGAGGTGGATTCTCACTTCAACTTTTGGATGTCTTCCCTAAAATCTGTGTGTAGCAGGGCACTGAGGTGCCTGCTACTAAAAAGCAGCAGTATGGGCTCAGGTGCTGGTTGCTAGGGGCAACCAGGAGGAGCTAAGGGCCGGCACCTGGTGGGTCAGCTGACTGGAAGGGGCAGGGCTGACCACTATAAGACCCGGACAGGAGGCTGTGCATGGTCTCTCTCTCTCCCAACTGGCAGCCAGACAGGAAGAGCACTGTTCGACCAAGGAAAAGAGCTTGGCCCTGAAAGGGGAAAGGGAAAGGCCTGGAGGTACAAACCACTAGTTTTACGGGTGAGAGATGTTGTGTGGGTTGGAAAACATTTTAGCCAGGAGGCTTAGATTTGAGTTATAGCCGATTGGCTTGCGTTATTGCTTTTGTTGTTTGTTGTTACACCAGAGGACCGGGTGAGGCTATTAGGGGTTGGCGGAGGCCTCATAGGGGCTCCACGGTAGTGTGGGAACCCTGGTGCCAGACAGGGCACGATGTTCAGGGGTGTATTGACCCCAGCACCAGTGCGGGCAACTGTGCGAGGGGCGCCCCCAGTGCAGGCAACTGTGCGAGCCAGGGAGCGACCACGAGAGAAGCCAGGGAGCGTCCACGAGGGCACAGAAAGGGATTGACCAAATAACGTCCAGTACATCCGTGAGGCTTGGGGCGTGGTACAGGGGTGGTTGGAGCCACGCGTAGCCAATACGGCTGGAGTGCACCGAGTCACCTAAGACAGAGCACAGACTGGGATACATCAGGGTACCGTGTCAAAGAGGACAAAAGAGGCAGCCTCCCTTAAACATTATTAACATCAAAGACGTGGCGGGAGAGATGGTGAGGGTGCGTTGACACCAACTTGACATGGTAGGGGGCACTAGGGGAGTTCACGGCCACCCCTAGGTCCCTCCCTGTCACACTGTGTTTTAGGTATAGGCTGTGGAACAAGGTGGGCCACCCGGGCCATGGCCTGATCAGCTTTTAGCTTTTAGGTTCCTAGCCAATATGCAGGACCTCCATCTAACCCAGGAGGTGCACAGCCTCACCAGGGAGACACCTTGTTGGACCTGGTGCTGGCCACGGGTGATGACCTGGTGAGGGGGCTGAGGGTGCTCAACCACTTGGGCGACAGCAATCATTGCCTGCTGGAATTCACCATCCAGTGCAAGGTGGTAAAGGCCTGCAGCAAGGAAGCAGCCCTTGATTTCAGGAGGGTGGACTTCAATGAGCTAAGGAGAATAGTTGGGGAGGCACTGAGGTCCCGGAGGGGAGGGGAGTCAGGTGTCCAAGAAGAGTGATCACTTCTTAAGGAGATAATCCTCCAAGCCCAATGGGAGGTTGTCACTGCCGGGACTCGACTAGTTGCTCTCGTGCCGCTCTTGCTCAGGTGACTGATGTTGTGCACCTCTTGGGTTCGTGCTTCTGCCTGAGCTGGTGAATTCCGCCCGAATCCTTGACCCCGCACTTTCCTGCCACGACTTGATGACCTCAGTGTCCGGGGCCAATCATCGGGTTTGCTCGTTGGCCTCAAGGTTTGTCCCGGCAGTTACTCTCGGGGCTCCGCCACCCCTACACCCTGGCCTCACGCCTCCTGTGTAGCGGCCATAAGTTGGTCGGCGTCTCACTCCTGTGACCCTCGACTGGGTTCTGCTCGGGCCCCTCCCGACACTACCTGGCCTACAATGGGAGTCGGCTACTCTCCAGACCCCTCGGAGCCTGGGGTAGAACCAAAATCACGGAGAAAGAACAAGGAAACCCAAACACAAAAACTGGGCGTACTGCCCCCCCCCGCACTTCACCGGGACACTGGCTGCCTTATCCCCATAGGCATCCCACTCCCTGTCTACTCTAAGACACCTCCCGGTGCAGCGGCGAAGTTCCCTCCAGCGATACTTCTGCCTGTACTCCTCACTGTCTCTCCCCCTTGGATCGGGTTTTCCCCGGCGTGCCTTCTGCCATCCCTCTGTGGTGATTCAGGCGTCCTCCTGCCACCTTATCCACAGCGTTGTCGGGCTGCTCCTCTTCTTTTGCCTGGCTTCTGTCCCATCCATTCCTGGTCTTCAGGTCCGGTACTCTTGCTCGTCTCTGCTGCAGGGATCCTGGCAGCAGCACCCTCTCTCCTCCTCCCTGCTCCGCAGCGTGCGCCGCCATTTTTAGCTGAGTCAGCCAGCGTTCAGCGCTGACGCCATCGGCCAGCTGCAGCTGTATAAACAAGCGGCTGATGAACCGCATGGGTTCTGTGTTCTGCCCCATTTCCCTAGTTGCCGGTGAGTATGCCCGCGTCCCGGGACAGAGGTAATCCCAACACAGATCAAAGGGAGCAGGAGGGTGCAAAAGCCCCCATGGCTCACCAAAAGCATCTGAGAATGTCTGCTTGCCAAAAGGGAGGCATACACCCAATGGAAGGGAGGGACTATCATCAGGGAGGATTATACTGTGGTTGCTCAGGGATGCAGGGGGGTGATCAGGAAGGCCAAGGCGGAGATGGAACTGGAACTAGCTACCCAGCTCAAGGACAATAAGAAGTCCCTTTGTAAATATATAGGGGCAAAAAGAAGGTTCTGGGTAACGTGAGGCCCCTGCAAGACACGTTAGGAAATCTGGTTGTCACACCAGATGACAAAGATAACCTACTTAATGACTTATTTGCCTCCATTTTCCTGAGCAGGGACTGGATCAGCCCTCCCACTGGGCCCCCCTCAGGCCCCAGGGGATGCGCACCTAGGCCAAGGG
>NW_017729034.1:89299063-89299377 GCF_001723915.1 Gavialis gangeticus
GGGTCCAGAGGAGGGCCACTTGCATGATCGGGGGCAGCAGGGCAGGCCCTATGAGGAGATGCTATGGGATCCTGAACCTGTTCAGCCTCCACATGAGAAGGCTAAGGGGGGGATCTAGTGGCCTGTTACAAACTAGTCAGAGGGGACCAGCAGGCACTGGGGGAGTCCCTGTTCCCCTGAGCACCACCAGGAGTGACTAGAAAAAACGGTCACAAGCAGGCAGAGGGTAGATTCAGATTAGACATCAGGAGGTGCTACTTTGCTCTCAGGGCGGCTAGGATCTGGAACCAACTTCCAAGCAAAGTGATGCTGGC
>NW_017729034.1:89304377-89311725 GCF_001723915.1 Gavialis gangeticus
ATCAGGAGGTGCTACTTTGCTCTCAGGGCGGCTAGGATCTGGAACCAACTTCCAAGCAAAGTGGTGCTGGCTCCTACCTTGGGGGTCTTTAAGACAAGGCTAGATGAACACCTTGCTGGGGTCGTTTGACCTCAGTACTCTTTCCTGCCATGGCAGGGTGTCAGACTTGATGATCTGCTCAGGTCCCTTCCAACCCTACAAACTATGAAACGTTCATTTATATAACCCACAAATGCACAATTGTCATGCCGGTTAAAACTGTATAGCTATTTTTTTAACTGCATAGCTAGATAAATTAATGTGCTAAAAGTTAGTTGGGCCATGGCCCGGGTGGCCCAGCTCATTCTGTGGCCTGTGGTTTTAGATTAGGGCTCCCCAACTGGTGGCCCATGGGCTACTTGTGGCCCCTGAGGATTTAAACTGCAGCTTCTTGGTTCCTGGTGTGGGCACCACTCCTTGTTTGCTTTCTTGCTGCTGCCACCAGGGTCCTTGGGCTCCCCCTCCCTTCTCCAGCTTCAACTGCCTGTCCCTACTCTTGGGGGTTTTCTGGAACAGTGCCGCTCATGAGGTTGAGGGAGCCCATGACCACAGTGCCATAGCAAGGAATTTTGGTGTCTGGGGCACACCTACAATGGCATCCTGCCTTCACCCTGTACACAGATCCAAGGGGCACATGCTTGGGCCTGCACACAGTGGTGACAGCCACTCTTCCCTCATCCCAATTCTCCCCTCAAATGAGTGTCTTGCAGCTCTGTCTCACACCCTGCCCCAGCTGGGCAGTGCCTGTTGGTGCCCCTTTGCTTTGGTGGCTGGGGCAGTAGCTTTGTTCACCTGCACCTTGTTACTACGCTGCATGACCAGAGGGTTCAGGGGATCTAGGGCCACCATGCAGAATTTGTGCTGGTGTGGTACAGCATCAGTTGCTTTTCATGAGGGGAGGAGGGAAACATGGCAAAAGGACACTGCGTTGTGTCCTTGCAGACAGGGAGCCTGCATGGTGCAGCATGTCTGTGTACTGGGGCTATGGGGTGCATTGGGGGCTTGCATGGTATGTTGGGGGCTGTGTGGTGTAGAAAGGGGGCTTGTGTGGCACACTGTGGGTGGGTGGCAGGAGGCTTCTGTGGTACATCAGGGGACTATGCAGTACTGTTGTGGGATGGGCTCAGGCATGTTATGGGCTGTGCAGTTCAGTGTGGGGAGCATCTCATGTGGTGCATTGGGGGGGTGTAATGTAGCAGTAGGATAGTATAGTGTGGCATGTGTCCCATGTGACATACAGCTCATGGCCCTGGTCACAAGTATAGGCCTGTGTAGCCTGCACAGTGTGGGGCTGGGGAAGCCTGTGGCCCCAGCCCCTTAAAAGCTGTATATCCATCTTTTAGACAACCATAATATATAAACTAAGATGCTGAATTTGTTGGAAAACTTTCTGTGCCAGAAGTCAGAAGGATGATCATAAAGGGAAGATCTTTGAGAAAATTATCAAGGAGCACATCTCCAAGGGCCCAGCAGGGGAGGTAATGCTCAGGGCAACCAACATGGGTTCATTGAGGGTAGGTCCTGCCTGACTAACCTGGTTTCTTTTTATGATTAGGTCACAAAGTCCCTGGACGAGGGTGTTGGGGTGGATGTCATCTTCCTGGACTTCAAGAAGGCCTTTGAAACAGTTTCCTACCACATTCTCTTAAAAAAACTTGGTGACTATGGCATTGATGCCTGTACAGTCAGAGTGGGGGCAAATTGGCTAGATGGTTACACCCAGAGAGGGGTGGTGGATGGGTCATTTTTGACCTGGAGGGATGTGGGCGGTGGAGTCCCCCAGGGATTGGTCCTGGGCCCCTTCTGTTCAACATGTTTATCAGTGATCTGGATGTGGGTGTGCAATGCATGCTGTCCAAATTCACTGATGACACCAAGTTGTGGGGTGAGATGGGCATGCTGGAGGGGAGGGACAGAATCCAGCTAGTCTATGCAGGTTACAGAGGTGGACAGATGAGACTAGAATGGAATTCAATGCAGACAAATGCAAGGTGCTGCATCTAGGGAGAAATAACTTAAAGAGGGATGTGGCTAGCATTGAGAGGGTCCAAAGAAGGGCCACTTGCATGGTCAAGGGACAATTGGTCAAGGGGCAATGCAGCAGGCCCTACGAAGAGAGGCTGAAGGGCCTGAACCTATTCAGCCTCCACCAGAGGAGGCTGAGAGGGGATCTGGTGGCCATTTACAAACTCACTAGGGCAGACCAGTGGGAATTAGGTGAGGCTCTGTTCCCCCAGGCACCACGCAGGGTTACTAGGCATAATGGCCACAAATTGCTAGAGAGACGGTTCAGGCTGGACATCAGGAGACATTACTTTACGGTTAGGGCTGCCAGGTGCTGGAATGGGCTCCCAAGTGAGGTGGTACTCTCTCCTACCTTGGGGGTCTTCAAGAGGAGTCTGGACAGATATTTGGCTGGGGTGATATGACCCTAGCACCCGTTCCTGCCGGGGACACGGTGTGGGACCTGATGATCTGTTCAGGTTCCTTCCAACCCTAAGTACTATGATACTATGAAGGTCTTTTTTGGCCTAAGAACTTTTGAATGATGTATACTGGAATGTGACTTAAGCACCAGAGGATATTAGGCCTGTTGTATTTTTCCCCACTGCATTTAGCATGACACTTCTTTCTCTGGTGATAGATAATTAGGGACCTACCAAAATTGTGGTTGCACATTTTTTATGGCAACTATGAATTCGGGCAGGCTTCACAAAAAATTGCAGGCTTAATAACACATAGATTAGTGGCGTCCCTGGGCTTAATCAGGGTAACTAAGCTGTGGTTTCAGCTGTGTGACAATGTTCAGGGAGGGGCAGGACTGCCAGGATGCCTTGGCCAATTAGAGGGGTGGGGGGCTTCTCATACTCAGCTCGTGAAAATGGCAGCCAGCCCTGGGATCTGCCCATGAAATTGGCTGATCACCTCCTTGAGTTCGGTAGATCATCATAATGATTCCCTTTGGCCTAAAAATAGGCAAATGATCCTGCTTTAAGCATAGCTAATTATGTGACAAGAATGTTTTACTTACCACAATCCCTTTAGTCCAGGTACCAACTTCTATTCTCTTTTTTTAATCTTTTGCAGGTTTCTGAATAATTCTGATTATTTTTAGATACAAAATTTCTTTGATTAAATGAGGTGGAGTTGTTACAATAGAAAATTATAAGCAGCACCTACCACCAATTCAGACCACAGGTCTGATTGCTTGATCACATTTTTAATTATGTTAATCACTGAAGTTCTACTGCATTTGCAATGAACAATATTATCCTAACTTGTCTGCATAGATAGTTGCTGGATTGTGGTTCTGCCTTTCTAAAGTAGGCCCCCTCTTCCATCAGGCTCAGGTGACTGACACTTATGATGAGTTCAGCTAATGAATACACATACTTTCATCTGCTATCTGATTTGAGACTTGTTCTCAGGTACAAACATACTTTACAATATTTTCTAGTGTTACCATAATTACAGATTACTAGTGCTACCACGATTACAGATAGTTTTGGTTTTAAACCGGGTGATGGTGATTTGGTGTTTGGTGTAGTTGATTTTCTCGTAAATCACTCTGGTTTGAAATATGAAAAAAATGTAATGTTTCAATGGATTACAGAGGGATTGAATTAATAAGGGGGGGTCTCACAAAGTATGGCAAATAATGGACATAACATTTAAAAACATTTTAGGATACACCCAGGTCTCAAATTGGCCATTGTATCTCTGTTCTTAAGCCTTTCTACCTTTCTTCTGCCTTTTTATTTTTCTGTAACTTCTTTTCTTTAGGTTTTCAGTTTTTCCTACCTTGCTTCCTTGTCATTCCATAACTTTTTCTTACACAGATCTGACAGATCTCAGACACAGATCACACACATCTCACATGAAGTCTATAAAGATCCCACACAAATCTCACACAAAGAACTTCACAAATTCCACAAAAAGATCTCTCTCAGGCCTGGTCAGCAATGATCTTTCATATACTTAGATCACTCCACCTCAGCTGACCAATCACATAATTCGCTTAACTGTCAGTCATGTGTCAGTCATACTAGTTGATACTTCTTTTACACCAATTGGCCAATCCTGGCTCCATCCTGAGGTGATTGAAGGTGACACACCCACCAATCATATGCATTTTCCTGCCACTCCTGACAGCACAACCACTTATGCTCATAACTGGCAAATTGGGCCAGCAGGTCAGAAGTTCATACCTTTTGGAGCCTTCCAGGAGATCCAATAAATGCCATGTCTTGCATTTAACATTACAACATAAGTTAACCCCATAAATGCTGGAAAAAATATTTCTTCTTCAACACAGGAAGTGGAGTTTTCTTCTCTGTTTGAACAGTGCCTAGTACAGTGGAGTTGTCAGTTCCTCAGTGCTACAGAAATACAAATAATGTCATAGTTTCATAGTTGTTAGGGGCTGGAAGGGACCTTACAGATCATCAGGTCTAGCCCTCCTGCACCTGGGCAGGGAAGACTGCTGGGATCAGATGACACCAACAAGATGGGTGTCAAGATGCTTTCTGGAGATCGCCAAGGTGGGTGACTGTACTACATCTGAGGGGAGCCTGTTCCAAACCCTTGGCACTCTATTTGTAAAAAAGTTTTTCCTTATGGCTAGCCTGAAGCAATCCTCAATCAGTTTGTGCCCATTATTTTTTGTCTTCCCTTGGGGGGCCTTGGTGAACAGATGGTCCTGTAGGCCCTGATGTATGCCCTTCATATACTTATAGGCTACCACCAAGTCCACTCTGAGTCTTCTCTTCTCCAGACTGAACAGTCCCAAGTCTTTCAGCCTCTCCTTGTATGACCTGGTCTCTAGGACTCTAATCATGTGTGTGGCCCTCCTTTGGGCTCTCTCAAGCTTCTCTACATCCTTCCTGAAGTGTGGTGCCCAAAACTGGACACAGAACTCCAGCTGTGGTCTTACTAAGGTTGAATAGAGATGGAGGATGGCATCCTTAGCCTTGCTTGAAGAGCTTCAGTAGATGCATGCCAGTGTTTGATTAGCTCTGCCAGCTACAGCATCACAATGGGGACTCATATTCATTTTGTTGTCTATCACATCACCCAGGTTTCATTCAGATATTGTGCTAGCAAGTGTAGTGTTGCTGAGCCCATAAGTATATTGTGGATTATTTCTTCCTAGATGGAGCACTTTACATTTCTCCATATTAAACAACATCAGGTTGAGGTCCACCTACCTCGCAAACTGGCCTGTATTGACAGCCTGTCTTTGAGTGTGATCACACTCCCCTATAGTTTAGTGTTGTCAGCGAACTTTGCTAATTCACTTTTAATACCCAAACAATTGATGAGCAAGTTGAAAAGCACTGGTCTGAGTACTGAACCCTGAGGGATACCACTGGTCTCCCTCCACCATGATGACTCAGTTCCATCAATTAATACTCTTTGGGTCCTACCATGGAGCCAGTTACCTAGCTACTGGACCATAAAGTAGTCAACACCACATTTTACCAATTTTTTCATGAGCACTTCATAGTAGACCAGGTAAAAGGCCTTTTTGAAGTCCAGGTATATGACAGCCTCATTTCCCCCATCCAGGTGGTGATTAACCTGATCACAGAATTAAATTAGATTGATCTGGCATGATCTGCCCATAACAAAGTTATGTTGGCTATCCTTCAGAATACTGCCTTCTGCTAGTCTGTCTGTAATGGATTTTTTCATAATTTTCTCCAGGATTTTACCAGAGATTGACATCAAACTGATTGGCCTGTGTGGCGGGCCAGTAGGGGTTGCTCCTGCGTTGAGCCACCCACCTCACTGGGCCCAACCATCTTCCAGGCTCCAAGTGCCTCCCTGGCGGTGCCTCATGTCTGGCCGACCCCCTTCCTAGAGCACACCCGCTAGCCTGGGGTAAAAACTGCCACCACCCAGGGATGGGCTTTATTCTGGCTCTGTGCACCCTGGGAAAACACAGGCCTAGTAGCCCTCGAGGGTACTTGACTCACTTCAAGCACTTGGGGGTGCTTCTCTCAGGTCAGAAGCACAAGTCGTGGTCTCCCTTAGTCAGCCGAACCAAGGGGACCCCAAGGCATAATCTAGACCCACACCCAATAAGTCTCCCATGCTAGGTACAAAGGAGAACTTTATTGGTTACAAGGGGTAGGGTTGCAATAGGGTACAGGGTAGAGCAATATCAGAGAACTCCCATAGAGCAAACTGGCATGGCTGGATAGCCTTTGATCACACATCTGAGTTACTGCAAGCTATATATCTAGTTAGATCTCATGTAGCTTACTCACAAGTATCATCCAGAGACAGGTGAAGATTCCCTCTGCAGGCAGGTAGTTCCTTGATCATGAGTTTTGAGAGAGAGAGAGAGAGAGAGCGCGCACCCAAGTTTCAGATGGTCCTGCTCTTCTCTCTTTATGAGTCTTCCTCATGGCTGCAGCCCCCTCCTCCTGGGCAGTCCTTAACTTATATAGCCCTTATGACCTCATTTACCTGGTCCAATGGAGGCCAGCACCTGTTGGCTGTCAATCAACCAATTTGAAATGCATCACTAGTTGCTGGGCAGACTGGCAGTTCCTAGGTCCCCAGGGAGCCCAAGCCCCTCACCCAGGTATGTGATGCCAGTCACATAGGCAGAGGGAGCAGGTTTCCCCCCTCCCTCAGGAATGTATCCAGCTCAGGTTACCTAAAGAGATAGGGTAAGGTGTGTACTCTCTGCAGGGCCCATACTAATCAAATTGTCATAGAGCTGAGTTTTTGGGGAGAAACAGAGGTGGCCTTCTGCCACAGCCTGTAATATCCTGGGTCTTCCTTTCTCCTTTTCTTAAATATAGACACCATATTGGCCTTCTTCCAATCTTCTAGGACCTCTCCTGAGTGCCATGAGTCTTCAATAACTTTGCCATTGGTCACGCGATAACACTGGCTAGTTCTTTTAATACCTTTGGGTGTAGTTCATCTGGTCCTGCTGACTGTAGATATTTAACCTTTGTAGGTGCTCCCCCACAAGATCTGTGCCAACTATGGGGGGGGGGCAGTCATCCCCACCATAATCATTCTGTTAGCCTGCTTGACAGGATACACCCTTGGACTGGTGGAATATTGACATGAAGTATTTATTCAGGAGTTCAGTTTTGTTCCGAGTAGCTGTTATCAGTGTCCCGGGACCCGTGGAAGCCAGGAAAACTTACCGGGAGAGCAGGACGCCGCAAGGAGGGAGAGCCTGCGCGGCTCATTAGCCGCGTCTATGTACAGCTGCAGCCAGCAGCTGACGGTGACGTCAGACGCTGGCCGAGAGATTTAAAAATGGCGGCTGCCACTCCGGAGG
>NW_017729034.1:89311824-89313026 GCF_001723915.1 Gavialis gangeticus
GATAGCTGGATCCCCAGCCGAGCAAGCCTGGGGCACCAGAGCAGGGGGACAACAGGGGATCAAGATCACCCAGGAAGATCCCGAGCAGCATGAAGTGCTGTGGCAGGGGGCGCGGGAAGTGCCGAAGAGGAGGGTGAGGCCGAAGACGCACCAGGCTGGAGAGAGAGTTTGGGGCGGGATCGCCGCCTAGAATAGAAGGCGTCGATTGAGGATTAAAGGGGGCAGCGCGGTATACCCATCCAGGAGACGTCACTCCGGGGCAATATCATAAGGGCATGGGTGGTAGGTCAGGGAGGTACTCCGGAAAGAGGGGTCACTGGGGGAAGCACGCAGCTGAGGGTTCAGGTGACGAACCGGTGGTGGGAAGTATCCCTTGCAATAGGGCTGGGACACCTACGCAGGTGAGGGAGGAGTTTGTCGGCACTTTGCTGAGTCGGTGCAGGGAGGTGAAGACCACAGGTGGCGTGAGGCTGGGGTGTAGGGGTGGCTGGAGCCCTGTGTGTAACTGACGAGGCCAACCCGGGACACCGAGGGACCGGTGAACTGGCCCTGCCCCACTGGGATAACAGCGAAGTCGTGGCAGGCGAGAAGCAGGGTTGGTGAAGTGGGGAAGACAACTAAACTGCAGCAACACCAATGCTCGGTGCAGAGGGTGGGCACCCGAACGGGGAGCTACACTACTAGTAGGGATCTACGAAGGCCCGTCGGGGACAACGTGGTGCATTGGCCAGGAAACCGTAGGAATATGTTAGATCGGGATGCAAACCACTGAGATGGGCCCGGCCAACCTGCTGGCGCAGAACTTACAGGCGTTAACTCAGATAGTGGGATCCCAGCAGCGGCTGCTGGAGCAGCACAACCCCACAACGCTGGGTATGCCGAAGATGACCGCCGATGATGATCCCGAGGCTTATATTGAGGCGTTCGAACACCAGGCTATTGTGGCAGGCCTCGACAAGAGGTATTGGGCTACCCAACTGGGAGCACTGGTGGTGGGCCTAGCCCAGGCGGCCTACTGATCTCTAAACCGAGATGAGGCCCAAGACTATGGGGCAGTGAAAACAGCAATCCTTTACCACCTCGAGCTTGATTCCGAACATTAATCGGAGGCTGTTTAGAGCCAAGAAAGGGCCTGAAGAAAGACAGCCTAGAGGCTTACTACAATGACTTAGAGACCTGTTTGGAAAATGGGTAAAGTTACC
>NW_017729034.1:89313423-89313926 GCF_001723915.1 Gavialis gangeticus
GTGTTAGATTCGGGCTGTGTGCAGTCATTGATAAGGGCGGACCTGTTGCCAGAGGTCTCATCTGGACAGATAGAACCAGTAAGGGTGTTATGCCTTCACGGCGAGACGCAGACCCTTCGTCGAGTTAAGACCCGTTTGAAGGTCATGAACTACCATGGAGAGCTAGTAGTAGGCCTGGCCCCGCGTTTAGCTTGTGAGATGTTACTAGGGCAGGATTGGGCCCCGCTGTATGAGGTATTAGAGAGGGTGCGGGATGTGGAAGTCGCCCGCAAGGAATTGACGTGCAGAGATGGGTGGTTTGGAGGCGCGGAAGGGGGAGAGGACGCCAGTATGGAAAGAGACACCGAGAGGGTCGATTGGAGAGATGTCTCTAGTGCGCCCCAATTCCGACAAGCGCAAGAGGAGGACCCAGAGCTACAGGACTGGTGGACGCAGGCTATGGACCCAACCCCATCTCCAGCTCAACCTGATAACTCAAGGTGTCGATTCGAGGTAAGGAATCA
>NW_017729034.1:89313999-89318117 GCF_001723915.1 Gavialis gangeticus
GGGAACTTAAAACAGGCCCAACAAATTCAGAAAGATAGATACGATCTGTGAGCAAAGAAAAGGGGGTTTCAACCAGGACAGAAGGTGCTGGTTCTGTTGCCATTGCGTCAGCATTTTGCTTGATGATGTGGGCAAGGGCCTTTTGAAATAGTAAGACAGGTGGGTCCGGTTGATTACGAGGTGTACCGCCCAGGGCACGTGAAGACAAAGCAGATTTATCATGTCAACCTCCTGCACGAATAGCGGCAACCTGAAGGGTGGGCAGCCTTTATAGACGAGATGGTCTCAAATCCCGAACAACAGACCGCTACTTGGGGCCTAAGGGGGATAGAGCCCTGGCGAGCAGTTAAGGTGAGCGATGAGCTGACCCTGTGTCAGAAGCGGGATATGACAGAACTCCTTAAGGAGTTTCAGAAAGTCTTTTCTGAGGACCCCGGATGGGTCAAGGATACCTTCCATGCGATTCGAACACCACTGAGAGTGGTGGTAAGAGACCGCTGGCGTCCTATACCGCATCACCTGAGCGCAGAGGTACGCAAAGGAGTCGAAAAGATGCAGAACCTAAGTGTTATTACACCATCACGGAGTCCGTGGCGGAGTTCTCTGGTACCGATCTGGAAGCCCGATGGGACTTTAAGACTCTGCGTGGATTATCGGAAAGTAAACGAAGTGGCCACCTTTGATGCGTTTCCCATGCCTAGGGTGGTGGAACTGGTAGAGCGGATAGGAGCGGCTCGCTATATATCAACACTAGATCTGGCCAAAGGATATTGGCAAATCCCAGTGAGACCCAAAGATCGCCATAAGACAGCTTCTGGAACGCCATGGGGGCTGTATGAATTCGTTAAAGTGCCATTCGGATTACATGGGGCTGCGGCAACATTTCAATGGTTGATGGATCAACTTCTGGCACCCCACACTGAATATGCCGCAGCGTACATAGATGATATAGTGGTGTTCACCTCGTCATGGGATCACCACCTCCATGCACTCTGAGCCGTGTTGGCCGAGTTACAGAAGGCTGGTTTAACCGCGACACCAAGGAAATGTGCAGTGGCGTACAAACACACCAAATATTTGGGGTTTCTTGTAGGCCAAGGGACCATCAGGCCTTTAGAAGATAAGGTTCAGGTTATCCATTTATTCCAAGCCCCACAAACAACCAAGCAGTTGCGATCCTTTTTAGGCCTGGTAAATTATTTTTGACGATTTGTACCCCGGTTTTCTGAGCTGGCAGCACCTCTCTCGGAGACCTTAAAAGGGGCACGACAAAAAGTGGTAAAGTGGAACAGAATGATGTTGAACAGCGTCCAGGCTTTAAAGGGGGCTTTGTGTGACGAGGTGATGATACACGCCCCTGACTTTGAAAAACCTTTTTCATTGCAGACCGACGCATCATTGGTGGCACTCGGGGCCGTGCTGATGCAGCAGGATGCGGGAGTGGACCGACCTGTGGCTTACGCCAGCCAAAAACTGTTACCAGCCGAAACAAGGTATGCGACCATTGAACGGGAGTGCCTAGCCATTCAGTGGGTGGTGGAACACTTCCGTTATTACCTATTAGGGCGGGAATTTACACTCATAACAGAACATGCGCCCTTGAAATGGCTTAGTATGGCCAAAACCGATAACGCTCGCCTAATGAGATGGGCATTGGCACTATAGCCCTTCAAATTTCATATTGCATATCGTCCGGGGAAGGATAACGTAGCTACGGATTTCCTCTCTAGATGCAATGAGGCCTCAGATGTTGATGTGCCTGGCCGGAGTGGACAAAGTCATCAACGGGGCACAGATACCAGTGAAGCACGAACTCGGAAACTGCCACAAGGCAGCTGGCAGGGGGGGTTATGTCTCGGGATCCGCGGAAGCCAGGAAAACTTACTGGGAGAGCAGGACGCCGCGAGGGAGGGAGAGCCTGCGCAGCTCATTAGCCGCGTCTATGTACAGCTGCAGCTGGCAGCTGACGGTGACGTCAGACGCCGGCCGAGAGATTTAAAAATGGCGGCTGCTGCTCCGGAGGCAGCAGAGGGAGAGAGGGAGGAATGGCAGGCAAGGCGGTCCCTGCTGTTAGCCCAGCTGGACAGGAGCTGTGGAGCTGAAGAGCTTGAGTGTCCGGTGGCCAGGAGAAGAGGCAGGATAGCTGGATCCCCAGCCGAGCAAGCCTGGGGCACCAGAGCAGGGGGACAACAGGGGATCAAGATCACCCAGGAAGATCCCAAGCAGCATGAAGTAAGTGCTGTGGCAGGGGGCGCGGGAAGTGCCGAAGAGGAGGGTGAGGCCGAAGATGCACCAGGCTGGAGAGAGAGTTCGGGGGGGGATTGCCGCCTAGAATAGAAGGCGTCGATTGAGGATTAAAAGGGGACAGCGTGGTATACCCATCCAGGAGACGTCACTCTGGGGCAATATCATAAGGGCGTGGGTGGTAGGTCAAGGAGGTACTCCGGAAAGAGGGGTCACTGGGAGGAAGCACGCAGCTGAGGGTTCAGGTGATGAACCGGTGGTGGGAAGTATCCCTTGCAATAGGGCTGGGACACCTACGCAGGTGAGGGAGGAGTTTGTCAGCACTTTGCTGAGTCGGTGCAGGGAGGTAAAGACCACAGGTGGCGTGAGGCTGGGGTGTAGGGGTGGCTGGAGCCCCGTGTGTAACCAACGAGGCCAACCCGGTACACCGAGGGACCGGTGAACTGGCCCTGCCCCACTGGGATAACAGCGAAGTCGTGGCAGGCGAGAAGCAGGGTTGGTGAAGTGGGGAAGACAACTAAACTGCAGTAACACCAATGCTCGGTGCAGAGGGTGGGCACGCGAACGGGGAGCTACACTACTAGTAGGGATCTACGAAGGCCCGTCACGGACAATCAGGCATCTCATTTCATTGATCAGGAGCTCTATGCTTCCCTTATTTTTTGTCCAACTTCCTACATGTCTAAAGAAGGACTTTTTGACATCCATGATTCTGGTTGCCAATCTGTATTCACTTTGTGCTTTTGCTGTCCTGATCTACTCCCTACAGTTACAAGCTGTTGCTGAGTACTCTTCTTTGGTAGTTATTCCTGACTTCAATCCTGTAGGCTTCTTGTTTTAAAATTTCAGGAGGTCCATGACTTTCCTGTTGACCCAAGGGGGTCTTCTAGCCCTTTTGCTGCCTTTCTTAAGAAAGGGAATGGATTTCCTTTCAGCTTTTAGGACAGTTTCTTAACAAATGACCACTTTTCGTGTACCTGTTTCCTCATCAGACCTTGGTCCCATAGGGCCTTACCAACCAATCCCCTAAGTTTTGTGGAAGTCAGCTTTCCTAAAAAACACAAACCATCAAGGATTTTTACTTTACTGGCCAATTTCCCTGACTTACGATTGATGGAGAAAGTGATCATCTCATGGTCACTGTTGCCCAGTTTCCCTTCAATCTTCAGGTTACCCACCAAATTGTCCCCTTTGACCAGAACCAAGACTAGGAGTGCCTTGCCTCTGCTTGGCCCATAGAGTTCTTGTGTTAGACAGAGCTCCTCAATGCAAGTGAGAAAGTTTTGTGAGTGATCAGATTTAGCCGAGTGCTTATCCCATGAGATGCCTGGGTAGTTGAAGTCACCCATGACAACCATGCTCTGAGAGGGTGCAGCCTCTGCCAGTTCTCCAGAGAATTCCTGGTCAAGCTGTTCCTCTTGGTTTGGAGGTCTATAATAAAATTCCTGAGGTCAAATCCCCTTCTCCATGCTCACCCTGTCTTGGTCCAGAGGGTCTCAAAGTCACTCTTCTTTGTTTCCAATCTTTGCTTATAGGGAGGTGTAATGTTCCTTCACATAGAGATCAACTCCACCATCCTTCTTCTCAACATACACCCTGCATAGGAGGGGTTATCCCCCTATGCCTGTGGTCCAATCATAGGTAGAATCCTACCAGATCTCTGTGATCCCTATGAGATTGTACTGGTTATTGTTTAGTAGGAGGGTCAATTTCTTATGCTTGTTTCCCCATGCTTCTGGCATTAGTGTACAGGCAACTAAGCCTGCCATATGCGAGTCTAACTTTACTATCATTATAAACATACTAGCCAACTGTTCATCAAGAATGATGGTGGGGGGAGTAGGTGGGGATGGAGCTCCATGTCCCCCCCCCCC
>NW_017729034.1:89318297-89326983 GCF_001723915.1 Gavialis gangeticus
GTCCCCCCCCCCCCATCTGGGCCCACTTCCCCCGTCCCTCCTGCTGCTTGGGGTCCAGGTCCTCTCCCCCTTCCATGCCGCAGAAGCAGGGGGAGGGGAGGAGCAGGCCTGGGCCTGATGTGGGGGAGGACGAGGCCTGAGGGTGGGGAGAAGCCAGCCCACCGTGGCAGGGGAGGAGGGGACCAGTGGGCCTGGGCCAGTGCGGCAGTGGCGGAGGGGGATGGGAGGAGGCCTGCTTCTCCCCCACCCTGCCGCTGCTGCGTTGAGCTACAATCAGGCCGGGCCGGGCTCACTGCTCCCCCCCACCACCATGGCAGACTGGCTTATCCCCACCCTCTTGGGCTTGCTCCTCATCCCCTCCATTGGGCCTGGTCCACTCCTCCCCATCCTCCACTGCCACTGCATTGGCACAGGTCCACTCTTTCCCCTCTCACTGCCATGGCATGCCCATTTCAGTCAGCCAGTCAGAGCATGAATAAAGCGTTACGGACAGACAAAGGCTTTTATAATATTAGAATAACAATACATTTATTATGCCTAAAGAGATAATGGGTCAACCATTAGGTATCCCAAACATTAGAAGTGAATCTTTAGCTATATAGCGCACACACTTTACTCACATGAGAAGATGAAAGTTTTAGCCACCTTTTCAACTCAATTCCTAGGGTTGCCATATACAGAACTGCCACTGGTGATACCTTAGAGCATCTTCAGGGCTGTTATATATTATGAAAACTGTAGCTGTCCTGCAGGAGCTACTGTGCTACCAGAGAATGGTGCAGAGAAGCACAAGTCAAGTCCCCTTGCTGGCCACCTTTATCTGTCAGCTCTTCTGTATGACTGATCTATGCAGATGGGGAACACCTGGTGGAACAGAGTCCTTTATTACATTTTGCATCCTCCTTAGGGCCCTGCACTGAATACAGTTCAGATAGGTTAGAAGGCCAGGGTCATTAAGCCTAAAACACAGGAGTGGTTATACAGCAATATTATACCTCTTATTTTCAGTAGGGCCTCAAAGAGCTTCTCCTGTTTGCACCTAGAAGATCATATCTTCAGTGCTGAAGCAATTCATGAGATATAGAAATCTCAGCAAATGTGTTCACTGAACCAGGAATTAGATTTTTGAAATCACAAGCTGTAGCAGGATTTAAAACAAAGTCTAGTCTACATTGCCTACTGGTATTTCCTGCCAGAAGGTAACACAGAGAAACTAAATAAAATGATTGGTTCTTTAAAGAACATAAAGAAAATAGAGAAAAAAAATCCAGATTCAGTCCTAGACATTTCCATAATATAGGAGTATTGTGCTTAAATATAAAAAATATATTTAGCTAACAACTTATTTGTCATGATGTTTATTTCTTTGGCAAAATTTTACTAGATTACCATTTTTTCAATAAGTTGTGGAAACTGAAACAAAGAATTTTGAATTATATTACAGCTATGCCTAAACATCCTTCATAAGTAGTCCTTCTGTTCCAGTTTCTAAAAGAAATACAGTAAGATTTAGAACTGCTGCGTCTTCCTTAACTTACAGTTATAAACATTGTTAGTAACAAAAAGTGTCATGCATTCCCTTAAACTTTCCTGGCTTTTGGTAGTGTCACAATCTTTTTAACTTTTCAACATTGCATTTTTCATGCTGGGTTTTATTTGTTTTGAGAATAGCTTCATGGTTTTTTTCATTGTTGTCCCTTCATGAAAAACCATAATCTGGCATGAAATTAAAACAAATTACTCAGGAAGAGGCTAAAATACTACAGAGAATGATCTCTGGCGAGGACAATCAAGAATCACATTTCTTTTAATAAATTGTTGTGGCATTTTTCACAACATTAAAACAAAGGGAATGACAGTAACATAACTAGACAAATAGACCTTTGTGATATAACTAGTTGTAATTAACTGATTGAGCAGAACAAAATAAGAATATATACACAAACCAAAACCACAAGAATTTGTGATTTGCAAGCAGAGATGTGTTCCAGTGCTAACTTTTGGAACAAGATTAATATCTGAACATTTCAAAAGCTCAGGGGTATTTGGATTTTGTGCTTTGGCTTGTATTCATTCCAATTTATATGAAGAAATTATTAATTGAGAGGATAAATGGAGTTCTGGTCTCTGAGCCTTGTGCTGGTGACTTTCATCAATGTTAATGGAGGTTAATTGGTATTGGAAGGCTAGTCTCACATACCAATGGGAGAAAGGGATATTAAATCATTTATTACTATTTTATATAAGAACTACAAGTAATCTTGGTTCTTCTCTAGGGGCTTAGTCATGGTTTTGCCCTGAGCATAAAACAACCTGTTATTGTGCTGCTGCTAGAGCAGACTAGAAAGCAATATTTGATTCTGAGTGTCACCATCTGCCTGGGTGAAAAAACAAAACAGTTGATACAGATTCAATCAATAAAGAATCACAGTAAGATCATATTTTAAATGAATTTAACATGGTTTTCTAGAAAAAGACTTTGGTAAAGATAGTAAGTTTAGGGGTAATTTTTGGATGGGATTTCAAGTGTGGGTGGTAAAGGTATGAACATAAGGACATAAGGAGTGTTATACTGGCTCAGCCCAATGGTCCCTCTAGTACAGTAACCTGTCTGACAGTGGCAGAAATAGATGCTATACACTTCAGAGAGAACACTGAACCAGATTACTTCTAGAATGATTGGAGGTAATCTCATCATCACTGGCAACCACCATTTATTGCTTTAGAGATTCCAGAGGAAACATCTGACCCTTCTGTTCTATAGCCATGAATAGATTTATAAACACATGAATTTAGCAAGTTCTTTTTTGAACCTGGCTATGCCGTCTGCTTCCATCCCCTTCTATGGCAATGAATTCCACTATTTAATTATGTGCTGAATAAAGAGTACCTTCTCTTGTTAGTAGGTGACAGGCTTAAACCTAATTTCAGCAGATGCCTCATACTTATAGTATTCTGGGATTTGGTTCCTTGTTCACTTGGTCTACACCCTAAATGATTTTATAGGCCTCTATCATATTGCCCCTCAGCCTTCTCCTTTTCAAACTAAGGAAAGGAGCCCCCTGCAAGCCCCTTTTGTCCTTACTAGTCTCTCCTGGTATGGTAACTGCTTCAGGCCCTTGATCATTCTGGGTGTCTTTACATGTGCTCTGGGGTGGGAGTGGAACAGTCTAATTAGGGTGCCTCTTGGGAGCTGCTGTAATTAAGGTGCCAGAAGCATCACATGTATTCAGTATCCTGCACTTGAAAATGGTAATGAGGGTGCTTTAACTAAAGCTCATTCAATGTTATTTAAAAGTGCCCCCACTGCCATTTTGAAGCATGTGGATGCTGAATACATGTGATGTGGAGGCTGCCGGAGCATGCTAATTAGCACACTTCAGAAGACTCAATCAATCAAGTCTACTCTGAAACTAATTAGTGTATGTCAGAGCATGCACGTATAGGTGTCCTTAGGTTGTCCTTCTCTGTACCTTTTCTAATTCTATTAGATCATTTTTGAGACGAGGACCAGAACTGCACACAGTATAAGATGTGAGGACACCATGGATTTGTATAGATGGCATGACAATTTTCTCCATTTTGTTTTTGATTCCCTTCTTAATTATGCCCAAAATTTTATGGTATTTTTTTTGGTCACCACTGCACACTGAATAGTTTAAAGAACTAACTTCAGTGACTCCAAGGTCTCTATCCCGAGTCATAACAGCCAGTTCAGAACCCAACATTGTGTATGTATAGTTAAGGTTATTTTTCCCTGGGTTACCTTGCAGTTGTCAACGCTGAAGTTCATCTGCCATTATTTTGCCCACTCACTTGGCTTGATGAGATTTTTCTGCAACTCCTCCCAGACAGCTTGGGACTTGACTACCCAGAATAATTTGACAACACCTGCAAACTAGGAGATTTCACTCTGCTCCCTCATTTCCAGGGCATACGAAAATGTTGAACAAAAATACACTGGAGAGTAGGGCTAGGATTCAGAGGACCTAGAGAAATTGGAGGATTGGACAAAAAGAAAATTGCATGAGGTTCAACAGGGACAAGTGCAAAGTCCTGCACTTACGACAGAACAATCCCATGTACCAGTACAGGCTGGGGGCTGACTGGCTAAGCAGCAGCTCTGCAGAAAAGGACCTGGGGGCTACAGTGGACAATAAGTTGAATATGAGCCAGTAGTGTGCCCTTGTTGCTGAGAAGGCTAATGACATACATACTGAGCTGCATTGGTAGGTGTGCTGCCAGTAGGTTAAGGGAAGTGATTATTCCCCTCTGTTCAGCACTGGTGAGGCCACACCTGGAGTACTGTGTTCAGTTTTTGGGTCCCTCTACAGAAAAAATGTGAACAAATTGGAGAGAGTCCAGCCAAAGGCAACAAAAATGGTGAAGGGGTTGGGGCACATGACTTCTGAGGAGAGGCTGAGGGAACTGGGCTTATTTAGTTTAGAGAAGAGAAGACCGAGGGGGGATTTAATAGAGGCCTTCAACTACCTGGAGCAGGGTTCAAAAAAAGAGGGTGGAGCTAGACTGTTCTTAGTGGTGGCAGATGACTGAACAAGCAGCAAAGGTTTCAAGTTGCAGCAAAGGAAGTTCAGGTTAGATACTGGTAAGAATTTTCTCACTAGCAGGGTAGTAAAACACTGAAACAGGTTACCCAGAGAGGTGGTGCAATCCTTGCAGGTTTTCAAGACCTGGCTAGACAGAGCTTTGGCTGTGATAATCTAGTTGGGGATGGTCCTGCTTTGAGCCAGGGGTTGGACTAGATCCTGAGGTTCCTTCCAACCCTAACTTGTTATAATTCTATGAAAATATAGCCCAGAACAGATCCTTGACCCTAACTCTTGACCCCCTTCCCTCTTGAAAAGCGACTTGAAAAGGACCCTATATTTTGCTTCCTATCTTTTAACTAGCTCTAAGTCTACAAAACAACCTACCCTCCAAGCCTCTGACAACACCAGTTTTTAAAAAAAAGCCTTTGGTGAAGGATCTTGTTGAATGCTTTTTGGAAGTCCAAATATATTCTGTCAACTGTATCCTCTTTGTCCACATGCTTGTTAACACCTTTTACTAAAACCATGTTGGCCGTCCCCCAGCAGATTGTATTCATCCATGTGACTGCTGATATTCTTCCTTATTAGAGTTTCTACCACCTAGCCAGGGATGGAAGAGAAAAATCACTGGTCTGTAGTTCCCAGGATTGCCTCAAGCCATTTTTGAAGATGAGTGTTGTATTGGCAACCCACCGGTTCTTTGGCAAGGAGGCTGTTTGTAATGATAGATTACATATTTATTGCAGAATTGCTGGCAATAAAAGATTTTCTTGGCTAATATCAATAGCCAATGATTAACCAGCCATATTGGCTGATGCCAATCCAATAACTGATATTTAGTAATAGAATCACAGAATCATAGAAAATTAGAAGGGACCTCAGGGGGTCATCTAGTCCAAACCCCTGATGAAAGCAGGGCCATCCCCAAATAAATTGTTCCAGCCACAGCTTTTTCAAGCTGGGCCTTAAAAACTTCCAAGGATGGAGATTCTACCACCTCTCTAAATTACCTGTTCCAGTGCTGCATGACACTCCTAGTGACAACTTTTCCCAATATCCAGCTTAAACCTCCATTACTGCAACTTGAGACCATTGGTCCTTGCTCTGTTAGACTGTGCTCACTGGTGACATAACTCCATCTTCTTCGGAACCACCTTTAGGGAGTTAAAGGTTGACATCAAATCCCGCTTCAGTCTTATCTTCAGACTAAATAAGCCCAGTTCCCTCAGCCTCTCCTTATAAATCATGTGCTTGAGCCCTCTTACCATTTTTGTTGCTCTTCATTGGAGTCTCTCCAACTTGTCCACATCCTTTCGATAGTAGGGGGCCTAAAACTAGAGACAGTACTCCAGATGTGGCCTCACCAGTGCAGAATAGAGCAAAATAATTACTTTCCTTGATCTGCTGGTAATGCTCCTACTAATGCAGCCCAGTAAGCTGTTAGCCTTCTTGGCAACAAGGGCAGACTGCTGACTCATATCCATCTTATTGTCCACTGTAACCCCCAGGTCCTTTTCTGCAGAGCTGCTGCTTATCCAGTCAGTCCCAAGTCTGTGGCAGTGCATGGGATTGTTCCGTCTTAAGTGCAGGACTTTGCACTTGTACTTGTTGAACCTCACAAGACTTTGTCCCAATCCTCCAATCTGTCTAGGTTACTCTGAATTGTAGTCCTAACATCCAGTGTGTCTACTATACCCTCCCAGCTTGGTGTCATCTCCAAACTTGCTGAGGGTCCAAGCCATCCCATTTGTCAGATCATTAATGAAGATACTGAACAAAAGTGGCCCCAGGACCAACCCCTGGGGCACTCCACTTGACACTAGCTGCCAGCTAGACATTAAGCCATTGATTACTAACTGTTGAGCATGACAATCCAGCCAGCTTTCTATCCACCTTCCAGTCCATTCACCCAACCAACCCATACTTCCTAAGCTTGCTTACAAGAATGCTGTGGGAGATGGTATCAAAAGCCTTGCTAAAGTGAAGGTATATTATGGCCACTGGTTTCTCCAAATTCACATTGCCAGTTCTCATCACAGAAGGCAGTCAGGCTGGTAAGGATGACTTGCCCTTGGTGAAGCCATGCTGACTGTTCCTAATCACTTTCTTCTCTTCCAAGTGCTTAACAGGTCCTTGAGGACCTGATCCATGATTTTTCTGGCATTTGAGGTGAGGCTGACTGGACTGTAGTTCCATGGATTCTCCTTCTTCCCTTTTTTTAAAGATGGACACTATATTTGCCCAGTCCAGTCATTCAGGACATCCCTCAAAAACCATAATTTTTCAAAGATGATGGCCAGTGACTCTGCAATCTCATCAGGCAACTCCCTCAGCACCCTCAGATGTACAAGTTCCTGGGCTGGATGCAATACATGTCCAGCTTTTCTAAGTAGTCCCTATAACATGTTCTTTCACCACTGAAGGCTGCTAACTCCTTCCCCAAACTGTACTGCCAGGTGCAGTAATCTGGTAGCTGACTTTGCCTGTGAAAACTGAAGTGAAAAAGGCATTGAGTACTTCAGCCTCTTCTGCATCCTCAGTCACTAGGTTGCCTCCCCATTCAGTAAGGGACCCACACTTTCCCAGACCTTCTTCTTATTGCTGATATACTTGTAGAAACTTCTTGTTACCCCTCACATCCTTTGTTAGCTGCAACTCCAATTGTGCTTTGGCCTTCCTGACTTCATCCCTATATGCCTGAGCAACATTCTTATACTCAAGTTTTTTGTCCAAGCTTCCACTTCTTGTATGCTTCCTTTTTGTGCTTAAGCTCACTGAAGAGTTCTCTGCTAAGCCAAGCTGGTCACTTGCCACGTTTGCTCTTCTTCCTGTATATTGGGATGGGTTGTTCCTGTTCCCTCAGTAAGGTTTCTTTAAAATACAGCTAGCTTTCTTGGACTCCTTTCCCCCCCCCCCAGACTGGAGTCCTAGGGTATCCTGCCCATCAGTGCACTGAGGGAGTCAAAGTCTGCTTTTCTGAAGCCCAGGGTCCATATTCTACTGCTCTCCTTTCTTCCTTTTGTCAGGATCCTCAACTCAATCATTTTGTGGTCACTGCTGCCAAACTTGCCATCTACTTCTACATCCCCTCATCCACCTATCTATGATAGTGCATGGCATTTTAAAACTACTGACATAAATAAAACTTTCTTTTTTGTTTCTTTTACAGTTATAACACATGCACATGCCTCCTGCCTGCTCCATCCCTTGATGAGGAAGGTGGTGACCACTTGATCCACGTGCATGCAACCCCTCACCCATGGCTTCTATCTGTAACGCACTCCCCGTGCTGCCGTCATGGGCAGGCAGGGCGGACCCTGACAGACAACAGTGCTGGGTGCCTTTGGAGCCTCAGAGCATGCCTTTACTTCAGTGCTGGGAGGCCCCATGCAGCCAAGCTCCTGCAGCCACTGGGGAAAGCTGGTTTTGCAAAGCACCTGGTGTCTGGTGGAATGGAATGTCCCTTGCACAGCACCTTATTCCACCCATGCGCAGCCCAATACAAAAATGATTCGAGGGTGAGAAATGGCATCTTGCAGTGGGAGATTTTAAGATGTCTCTCTGTTCATCTCATAAAAAGGAACACAGAAATGAATTGATTATGATGCATAATTGCCTTCAAGAAAAGAAAATGCCAGCTACCAAAGAATTCTTTGACTTAGCAGGAAAAAAAAAAAGGTACAAAAAGAATTGGTGGCTAAGACTGCATACATTCAAATTAGAAATAGCTCAGTTAAAAAAAAATATATATATATATATATATAAACCAGAAACCTTCTAATCAAAACTAGACCTATTTGAAAATATTTGTTAGCTAATTACAAGTTATTGGGCTCAATACAGGGGCAATGTAGGCATGTTTAGTGACCTGTGAAATACATGCTGTCAGAATAAGTAACTGAATGGCTTCTTTTGGCTTTAAGTTCTGTTTACCTATGTATAAACATGCTAGACCTCTACAAAAGGGGCTGAATCTTCCTTGTGATGGTGTAGCTTTAGTAGCTAGTATGTTCAGAGGTAGGAACCAAAATAGGATAAATACCCTCTATTTAGGTTTTAGGAGCAAAAGATGTGCAAACTCACTTGTGGGGACCACATAGTCTTCATAGGATTTGTTTCATAGTGTGCTCCCAGAC
>NW_017729034.1:89327038-89334076 GCF_001723915.1 Gavialis gangeticus
CAGCACATTCACGAGGGGGGTTGGTAGTACAACACTGGCTGGGAGTCGCCTTTGAAAAGAGGTATCTTTTTATTTCCTTCAATGTGCATTCCCCAATTATTGATTTCCTTCTTTCTGAACTTACTGAAGGATGGGTGCAAATCTAGCCTTGAGCGATTCCAGCAGTCATTATGATTCCATAATCTCCCTTGCAGTTTTCCTCACTGCCCAGTTCTTTTTAGAGTTGTGTGTGGATGAGAAGTAAGGTCAGTTTCTACTGCTAAGTGAGTCCACTAGAGTTTTCTTCACTCATATGGAATCCTTCTCTCACTTAAACATAATTGTGTTTTTTAGGAACCATATGTATTATCCATGCTACATTTTGGGAGTGGGGTATAACAGGACCTGTGCCTCAGGGGTACCATGATGCCCCCTAGCAGACATGTAGCTCCTGCTTACTCTGCTCTTGCTCACACAGTTCCTGCTTACTCCTGCCCTTTGTTATTTTCTGCCACACCTTGATGTTGCTCAAAGGGTTTGGGAAACTGCTCCAAGAACTCAGAGTGAGTCTAGTCCACTCCAGACTTCCTATTCTGACAATCAGTTGTGGTCCTTCTGGCCCTATTGGTGTCTTAGGACACCGGGCACCTTATGGACTGTGTTCATGATTACTGCCCTCCCCTACAGATATGCCTATGCCTATGCCTTGCAGATGTCACTCCAGATTTTCTCACACCACTGTTGGCCCTCTTGGCTTTGGCTACTCTAGCTGCAGACTCCTAAGTCTGGACCCACTTTCACTAGCCTGGATCCTTAGCCCCAGTCTTATCTGCTGCTGCTTAGCCCTTGTTGCCCCCTCAGGGCTCAGGCCCTAGCCTTCTTTAGCTTAAGTCCATCTGTACTTGCTGTCCGGAACTGGCCTCATGTCCTGCTTTTAGCTTCTGCCTGTCTTTGCCTCCCTATCTTAAGCCTCTGGCAGGGTCCAACTCTGGTGTGCCCCTCTGGCATCCCTGTGTAGCCTCTCTAATAGCCACATCTGGTTCTTGGGTTGTAAGCATAACTACAACAAAAATACAAGCAGCTGCTTTTGAACAAAAACATTCCCCTATCCAGGTAAAAGACATCTTGCCAGCCCTCCTGTCCTTGGAGCTCTTACCTCTCATGGTGGTTTGGTGGGAATCTCATGCAGCTCCTTCCTCCCAGGAGCTCTGTTCCCTGCAAGGCACCTGGCTAGGCTACTTGCCATCCTCCAGGCACTGGGTTTATAGGCCCTGGAGCTCTTCCCCTTTTGGTCAGGTGACTCCCTAATCAAGCACAGGGATTTGTCCTTTTACCTAATAGGCAGACTGCCAATCTCTGCTGCAGCTTATCTCAGCTGCTTGTAGCCTTTATCCTCTGGCTGCCTGGAAATCTGCAGCACTCATCCAGCTCATTGCAGTGCAGCTAGGCTTGGCTTAGCTGCATGCCTACGCAGCAAGGCTAGCCTGCTTTCCCTTTCTGTTTAAATAACATGGGCCTTTGGCTCCCTGTTACAGGGGTCTGAATTTAGGTCTAGGAGAATGAAGAAACACTAAAGAATGAAAATTAAAATGATAACCCTGAATGAAAATTAGCAGTAGTGCTTGCCAATTCAATTGATAAATTCATAAAGCATATCCTTGTAGCTGGGTGATACCACTTTGCATATTTACTGGGCCAAGAGGAATGTCCAGAATTACTGAAATGATAGTGATAAATTCTATTGTTCTTAACTAGTATTTCCACATGTGCTAAAATACCATTTAAAACTAATAAAAAAGCAGATCAGCTCTTGTCAGTACTGACTGAGTCTGGCTGGGCTGCATCTCAGGATTGACTTACAGCAGGACTGACAAACTCATCTAGCCCCGCAGGCCAGATGGGTTATGTGGGACCAGTCCATGGGGGTGGACTGGGTCCACGCAGTTCCCATCCCTACCCCTGGCATGCCAGATCCAACACCTGCAGTGCCTGCTCTGGGAGCTGCACTGCATGTGGTGCTTGTTCCAGCCAATCTGGGATGTGTGCTACTCATGGTGCCTTCTTCCTCTAGCCCAGGACTGCAACACACGTGTCTACTAGGCAGTTTCATGCAGCACGGGTTCCAGACCAGCCAGAGTAGGTGCCATGTACAGCACAGTCCTGGACTGGTAGGGGAGGCATTGCATGTAGCATGGATCCTGGACTAACTAGAATGTGCACTGCTCAACCCTATGCCTGGGATCAGTCCAGTGTGCACCATGTGGAAACACTGGGGGGCGGGGGGAAGGGAGGTTGGAAAAGGGGGCTCCATAGGCCGTATTGACACCCCTGAGCACTGAGTATCTATGACTGTGGCTTAGAAATCAGCCTGTTCACAATGCAGATACAATTTTAAATGTTTCACAGAGTATTTTCAGGTATAGCTCTTTTGCAATATTGGTTAGTGTAAACTGAAAAGAATTAACATGCTTTTTTCAAATTAAGCTAGGATTTGATGTCCAAGAAATGCTTCGTAATGACAGATCCTTTTTTTTTTTTGTGGTAGAATTTGGATATGCAGGAGAATGATCAGTTTGCAAAGGGTCTTTCTCGTCATTTTATTGGCAATGGTATGCTTTAATTGGAAAGCTTTGGTTGTGATGACACAACCAACCCTATTCTCTTAAAACACACAGTAAAAATTTCAAAAGCCACCAACTCTTATTGAAAGTAAATGACACTCACCGGTCAAAGTTGTTTTGGAATTTTTGAAAATGTTCTTCATAGAATGAGTTGTAGTTCATGATTAGCCTTAGATCTCCCAGTCACAGTAGTGGCATTGTGTACCCACATATACCCATTTATATAAATGTATACCCATTTATTATTCATAGTTCAGCTTTATTATGGGATTCTCATTGTTGAGTTTCGTGTGTGTGCAATTTCTGTTTTTATCAGTATTTCCATTGACAGCTCATTTGAGAAGATAATGTTCAGGCTTCTTGTTCCCTCTTTCTACTATTGTCTCTACTTATCCACCCTCCACCCTGCTCTGAAGCTTATTGAAGCCATTGCAAAAACTCCTTTTGACTTTAATGGGCTTTTGAAAAGGTCAACATAATGCTGCAAGTCACCTTCCTTGCTAATAGGTCATTTAGGGCCAGACTCAAAAACAGGACTTAGTGTCTAAAATAGGACTTAGTGCACTTTAGCCTAAACCCAATTTTGCAATCAAGAAATATCATGATTAATGGTTTCTTGATCATAAAGGTATATGAACTCACCAGACATTTTCCCTTTTGACATTAGCATTCCTTTAACAAGCAAGCAATGACTTTTACATTAAACAGACATTAGAGAAAAATAGAAATAATCTTGGGAGTACAAACTAGCACCAAGGACTCATCTCTTCCCAGGTGATGATCTTAACCTGTAGGGCACAGCTTGCTTTCCTTCTTTCTAGACTCATGTCTTGCTTTCTTTTCTACAGAGTGGCACAGAAGAGGCAGAGGTTATCCCTATCCAGTCTAAACTTGAATTATACCAGCTACTTGTCCAGATAATTGGACACATTTACCAGGATGAAGAGGGCCTGTTACCCTGATCTTCCACTTCATGGGGACTGCTCTGACCATGAACTATTATATAAGATGTTTGGTACTAGCAACAATCATAAACAATTGAACAACTGAATACTTAAACAATTATTCATCATCCGCTGCAGTGGACAGGGCATTGTGTGTACACGGCTGATGTATGTTTACCAAAACAACGTCATCACTCCCAACTCAACCAAGGACAAAGGACACACGGGGCCCAGAGGAAACACTTCAAGGACACCCTCAAGGTGAACATTAAAAAGTGTGGCATTGACACCACAAAGTGGGAGAATCTAGCCTGGGACAGAGCTACATAGTGATGCCTTGTGAGAGAAGGTACATCTTACCTTGAGGAAAACAGTCTCACCTTGGAGGCAGAAAAATGACAGAAACGGAAGGAAAGGAAAAAGACAGAAATCTGTGGTCCAACCATCCCTACCTGTGGCATTTGCCAGAGAGTCTATGGCTTTAGGATTGGCTTTCTTAGGTATCAGTGGACTCATTTACAACCCTTGACCAGTGGGAGTGAACATTCTCAACCATAAGGGATCATCACTGCCAATGACTAGCAACCCTGCCACTACCTTCTGCATCTTAAAAAACTGAACCCAGCTAAGTTCTTTCAAAGAATACTTGTAGGTACTTACTGTCAGGAAAATCTTCCAAGCTCTGGATCCTGAGTTAAGAGACACTTTCACTGTAGCCCTGAGTGAGACACTTAATATTTAGGGAGAAGCAAGATTTCAGATATACACTGTACTTAATATTTCCTATTGCTTAGTCTTATGCTTCTCCTTGCTTGGCCTATGCGTGGTTTGGTTCATCCTTCTAAAGCACACACACTGGACAGGGATCCTAGATGCCTAACTGGATTTTGGATTTTGCCTAGGGCCAGGTACCTGAAAGTTAGATGTTGTGGCACTTGAGATGTCTAAAGTCCTTTTTGACTCTGATTTTTAGTCAATACATTCATTGTAAACTGATAAAGCACAGGGATTCCTCATCCCCACTGGATAACTCTTAGTTCTGCTTCAAGTAGAATATCCTGATTAATCAAAATTATGCCTATCCAAACATGGTGATTATTGATATACATAACAAGCTGGGTGATAGATAAACTGAGAACATGAAACTCATTTTCTGTTCAGAACAAAACCAGAGTCAGAATTAAAAAAAAAATGTCTACAGCTAGAACTTGCCAAATACCTATTTTCTGGCTGCATCTACTGAGATGCTGACTGAGTAGTTGTTACTGTGCAGTCATTTGGTGCTTGTATAAACAAGTTCTAAATGACGGTGCAGTAACCTATGTCTTTTTCATGACACTACTGTGCTACTATGCAGTAGTGTCACATCACAGTTGTTGCCACATGATGCTACTGCGCAGTAGTATCAGGCTACTGCGCAGTCAAGCGTCTCATGTAGATGGGGCTTCTGTCATACTAGACAACAATATATCCTGACCTAGTGGATTTTTTAAGCTAGTTTTGAGTATCTGTCTACTGCAGAGCCTACCTGGTTTTCTACACTTGGCTTGGTTTGTATCCCAGGCAGTTTCATATCTCAATTCTAGTTTTCCTTTGCTTCTATTTAATATGTTATCTTTACCTAGGCTCTTTGAGCTGCCTCAGCTATAGTCTACCAAGCAATGCCAGATCATTGTTATTTTCAAGCAGAGATTCTTACAGTTGTCATATTTCATTGTCATACAGGCTAAACATTGGTATTGTTTTTTAGTTACACTTAGCAAAAAGGATCAGGTGTGTGTTTGCTTTTGTGATTTGCCAAAGCTATCAGACATCTTTTCTAGTTCTTAACACCTGGTTTATTTCAAATTCAATGAGGAAGAGCTACAATTGGCTCTGTGGAAGTGTTTTCCTTAATCAACTGTGTGGATTTGCTTGATTGCCAGAAACGACAACTACAAGTAAATTCAGCATTTAATTTGGTGTTTCAATGCTAGTATAATTTACTTCACATATTGTACGTGCTGCATTGTAACTGCAGCAGTACCTGTCATTTAAAATGTCTTCTTCAGATAAACTATGTCCTGTCTATAGATCTGCAAATGGTTTATTAAGCAGGATCCTGCTAAACTTGTGTGTCTACTGATTTCCCCATTGTCTGTCATCATAGCTCACATAAAACAGCACTGACATTGTTGAAGGGAGTACTACCGGAATTCTAGACACCTAAGAATGAATGAATAACTTCTATTATCTACACACAAGAAGAAACTTTCTTTTATTAAGCATGTACAAAAGTACAGAATCATAGAAAATGAGGGTTGGAAGGAACCTCAGGAGGTCATCTAGTTCAACACACTGCTCAAGGCAGGACCCAGCCAAGGCTTTGTCCAGCCAGGTCTTAAAAACTGCCAAGGATGGAGATTCCACCATGTCTCCGGGTAACTTGTTCTAGTGCTTTACTACCCTCCTAGTGAGAAACTTTTTCCTAATATCTGACCTAAACTTCTCTCACTGCAATTTGAGACCATTGCTCCTTGTATCCATTGAAATATTGTCTTAAACAATGTTAATAGAAATGTATTTTGTAAATGCCGACAACATTAAAACATTATAATGATATATATACCTAGGCACTAAAATTGAATGGGCAATTAACTTGGTGAAAACGCACTTCCATTCTTAGGAATATGCCTCTTTTCATACTGTGCTTTGGATAATATTAGTTATATAACTAAAATGAGCTGGGAAGATGGCCAGAAGCTTAATAAATACATAATTAACACCCCTTGAGATAAACAGAAAATTATGCCAGGAAGAAAGATTAGCTAAACTATAGTGACATTTTGGCAGGGACTAGTATGGAACTGCTATATTCATTTTAATTTTTATATAGAGGATGTGCATTTGGTCTCTATAAATGAGCAGCTCTCTATAGCATACTCTACCACTTAATGCCCGCTGTTTTGTAGCATTGTCTATGTGCTTTAAGATGTGTCACTGCTTCTTGTTTTATACTACCATGTCATGTATTGTTCCTTCTGCTGTAACAATGGTGATGTTGACCAAAACTTAATATGTAGCTGAGGAAAGTATGAGAATATTTTAATGGAGTAAGTTTTAATATATACAGGAAGATTTTAAAAGATATTCCCTTTCTTTTCTTTTTGTGTATACAGACATTCAGGGAGGTTAGGGGAAGATTAGTTTAAAAAAGCCACATGTTCTAAGGTAAGTTGGGATAGGGCTTGGGTGGATTGGGGGTCAAGTAGGGTCCATGGGAGAGGGGTTGGGAACATTGTGGGGGGTAGCAGGATCTGTTGTGGGAATGGCTGTTACAGTCTGGGAGGGTTTGGCAGGATCAGGAGAGCAAGTAGGGTCTGCAGGGAGGGATTGGTGGGATCAGGGGAGCAAGCAGGGTCCTTGGGGGTTTGGAGGAGGAGAAGTGGGGTCTGCAGGAGGGTTGGTGGGGTCTAGGAGGGTTTGGTAGGACCAGAAGGGCTTCGTGCGATTGG
>NW_017729034.1:89339076-89339521 GCF_001723915.1 Gavialis gangeticus
CCTCCGTGAGTCCTCTGGTCTGGAGCAGGGGCTCCAGGCTGTCCCGGTGTCTGCATAATGGCAGGCTGAGGATTTGGAAAAGGGGATCGGGGGGATGGGGTGCAGTTAGGATCAGGCCCTTGGCCTCTGGGGTCTAGGAAGGTCTGGTGAGATCACGGGGGCTAGCAGTGTCTGTGGCGGGGAGGATTGAGTAGATTAGGGGTTGGGTTGGTAGGATTGGAGAGGCTGTTTTACCCTGCTAAACCCATCTGGACGCCCTTCCAAATGCTGCTGAATTTCCCAGATCCTGCAATCCTCTTGGGGCCAGTTTGCAATTCAGGCATGGTTGGGTTACCAGCATTCACTGGTCCTGGGAGCCTTATGGAGGTAAGTCAGGATGTGGGGAGGGGTGGGCAGGCTGGGGGTGTTGGCAACTCCATGGGGGTGGGGGAGTTGGCAGGATGGG
>NW_017729034.1:89339532-89343515 GCF_001723915.1 Gavialis gangeticus
TGCCCCCCACCAGTGAACCAATGCCTCCCATCCTGCCTGCCACTCTCCCACCCTGATTTACTTCCTTGGCTCCCAGCACTGTTGAATGCCAGTAAAACCAGCACTAGGAGTGGCTTGTGAGATCGGGGGTTGATGGGCTCAAGGGGGCTGGCTGCTCTGTGTGCACGGGTTGTCCATCTGGGGGTGGAGCAAGGGACCAGGGGAGCGGTGGCGGGGACTCAAAATTGCTCAGTTATGGGTAGGAAAAGTGCAGTCCCAGGGCTGGGGCCAGCAATTGGGCTTTTCCAGCCCCAGTCCTGTGCTGGGATCTGTACAGAAGTTCAGTTAGTTCTGTCTCATGGGGCCCTATCTAAGACTACATCAGAAGTTCAATTAACTTAGATTGGGTTAGCCATTTTTAGGCTGATCTAACCTTCCTGAACTTCTGTACAGTTTGCACTTAGATCCACCTAACTGGGGATATAAGTGTAAAGTCCTCACCTGGGGAACTGTTAGATAAGATGGCCATTTCTAATGCTATCTAACCTCTCCCTAACCCCCCACAACATATGTACCTAGCCTAAGGCTCAGCAGGAAATGCACTATTCTGCATTCAGCTATTATTCATTTTAACCACCTGGAAACAGTTAGAAGTGCTTTCAAGAGTTCCTTTGAAAACTTCTTTACACTGATGTTCTATCCAGTGTCTTTCCCTTTTAGTCTTGCTGGCAATAGCAAAGTTTGAAAATTAGTTTAGTACACTGGCCATTTCCTGTGATTTTAAATATTCTATGAAACTATATAACAAACTTTAAGAGACAAATCCTTTAATGATTCAAGCTGAGGCGGTACTGTGCCTATATGTTGTGAAAATCTAATAATTTCTTCCAGGATTATACAATTCCTAAAGTTGTAAGCTTTCTACACAGACATCACAGGGCTTTTGCTGCTTGTTTCTTTCTTTTTTCCTTCCTTTCCCCTGAAGAAAAGTTTTGGATAAAAGTTTCAGTCATTCAAACCAAAGCTAAGACCCTGATCTTCAGCTGATCCAAATGTGTGCAACTCCATTCACTAAACACTAGCTGAGGATGTAGTCCAATTCTTTTTTAAAGAATTGAAAAAGTCTTTTTACTTTGTCCCTACTTTTCTTGATTCCCTACATTTCCTGGTTTTGGCCAGGATCAGCAGAGGAACTACACCACCAACAGGTTAAGAATCTTTTTTGTTGTTGTTGTTGACACTGATAATTTCACTCAGTCTTGAGTTTTGTAAAATGAATTGATCCTGAGGTTTTCTTACGCAGTTGGGGAAAATGTAAGCGTTGTTTTTATCTCTTCTTCATCATACTGTTCTATTCCTCTTCTCTACTAATGATGCCATCATTCATCTCTTCCATAAAAATCTTTTTGCTTTTGTTATGTCACCTCTATTGTCAGTTTTATGGTCTAAAATTAAACATCTTTCAAAATGGTCTTTCTTCTAAAATTTCCAGCACATCCTAGGTTAAGCTGACAATTTTTTTATTGTAGAATCATGCTACTTCTTCCAGCTGTGGCTGAAAACAAGGAAAGAAATACTACTTTTTAAATGATTTTAACACTAACTTCACTTTTATGGAAATGCTTAAAATGTTCTGGGTTTGATGTATGTGGCTACTGACCTATCTTTAATGCAGTGTATATGAATGGGATAGTATCCCTTTAAATAGTTTGTGAATGGTTGAATAGCATTCACTAGGTTCTACTTTATAGGCATTAGCCAGAGCAGTATGTGTGTATTTATATATAAACCCATTTGTTTGTGCTCCATTAAGCTCACATGGTTTTTTCATACTTTTATTAAGCAAAAGGACAAAAGACAGTATCTGCTTTTCAGTCTCTTAATATTAGATTGTTAATCTTTTTCCATCACTCCAAAACAAGCTTTCAATAAAATAGTATTAAAACAAAGTTACATTTACCAAAATGTCAAGTTTTAAAGTAAATTAGTCATCAGTGAGGCAAATATTGTTCACTCCCAGCACCTCTAAGCATTTTAGGACGAGATGTATTTTAGATGTTTTGCACATCCTCTTTACAAGTAAATGCTACTAACAGGATTGGCTTCCGTTCACCTGTTCTAAGGATGGAATGGAAGATTGCAATTCAGGCATGACTGGGTTAGATATCTGGGTTGTATCCTTCCTGTTTGGCCCCACAAAATAAAATACTCTTCAGATGTCTCTCAGCTAAGGCTGATTAAAAGGACTTAAACCAGTTTTATCAAAAATAACATCTTGTTGTGGCATTCAAGTGAAAAAAATGTAGCATCAAAATGATGCTAAGGTTCAGATTCACCAGAATATTCTGACTGCTTTGTGCTGCTCTAGCAATGCAAACTCACCAAAAAAGCAGCAAAAAGGGAGCAAACCAACAAAAAACAAGCACATCTGTGCCTTGCTATTATTTATTACTATTACTTCAGCAACTAAGGAGACATAGTACAGGGGCAGGTCTGTATCAAGTGCTTGACAAACCTGGAACAAAGGCAGTCCTTGTTTCAGAGTTTGCAGACTAAATAAAACCTTCCCGTCACCCTTACAGTCTTCTCCTCTGCCTTGGTTCCATAATTCTGGATTAGGAGACCCAGGCTGGAGAAATTCCCCAGCAGGGGAGCCCCTTGGCTCTGCCTCCTGGGAGCCCTTTGAACCCCCATATCTAACAGCCCAGGCTGGGTGACCAGGAGTGATAATTTAAACCCCTTGGCTCCACCTGCTAGGAACCTTTCATTTTCTGTGCCGGTGATGGACTACTGGCAGTCACGTGATTGGGACCTGTCCCTGATCCCTATAATTGTGCATCCTGCCATGAACATGTGGCACGACAGGCCACTTGATTGGTGGGATCAGGGATCAGATCCTATTACATGATTATTTTAACATCTGCCAGAGGCCTTGGTTTCCTTTTTTTTTTTTTTTTTTGGTCTCTAAGAGTCTTTTTTGTTTTAACCCTGTGTAATCAGACAGGATAACATTAACGATCACATTTGTGGGAGTCCAGCAGGAAAAATAATGCCGAATGGCAACCAGTATGGATTCACAGTATGGATTCATAACAGGTAGATCCTGCCTGACTAACCTTGTTTCTTTTTATGACTGGGTTACAAAATGCTTAGACACAGGAGTCGAGGTAGATATCATTTACTTGGATTTTAAGAAGGCCTTCAATAATGTTTCTCTTCTTATTCCTATAAACACACTGAGCAGCTGTGATGTAGTGGCTATGACATAGATGACACGGTCAGGTGGGTAGCAAATTGGCTTAGGGATCACACCCAGAGAGTGGTGGTGGATGGGTCAATATTGACCTGGAAGAACGTGGGCAGCGGAGTCCCACAAGGATTGGTCCTTGGACCTGTGCTGTTCAACATCTTCATCAGTGACTTGGACGAGGGTGTGAAGAGCACCCTGTCCAAATTTGCAGATGATACCAAACTATGGGGTAAAGTTAATTCACTAGAGGGTAGGGAATGGATCCAAGCAGATCTGGATAGGTTGGAAAAGTGGGAAGAACAGAATAGGATGCAGTTCAACAAAGACAAGTGCAAAGTGCTGCATCTAGGGAAAAGGAATCACCAACACACTTACAGGCTGGGGGAAGACCTGCTTAGCAGCACAGTAGCAGAAAGGGATCTTGGAGTCATAGTTGACTCCACGATGAACATGAGTTGTCAATGTGACAAAATGATCATGCATTAACAGGTGCATGATGAACCAGTCCAGGAAGGTGATACTTCCCCTCTATGCAGCATTGGTCAGGCCGCAGCTGGAGTACTGCATCCAGTTTTGGGCACCGTACTTCAAGAGTGATGTGGATAACCTTGAGAGGGTTCAGAGGATGGCCACTCATACGGTTGGGGGCCTGCAGACAAGGCCTTATGAGGAGAGACTGAGGGACCTGGATCTCTTCAGCCTCTGGAAGAGAAAACTGAGAGGTGATCTTGTGGCCACCTACAAATTCAATGGA
>NW_017729034.1:89348515-89356069 GCF_001723915.1 Gavialis gangeticus
AGTGGGGGGGGGGGGGCAGCAAGAAATAGGAGTTGCTCTGTCTACCAGGGCACCCCTTGGGGTAACTAGGAACAATGGCCACAAATTGATGGAGAGCACAATTTTATTAGACATCAGGAAGAACTTCTTTATGGTAAGGGTTGCCAGAATATGGAATGGGCTTCCAAGGGAGGTGGTGCTCCCCCTTACCTTGGGGGGGCTTTAAGAGGAAATTAGACAAGCACCTGGCTGGGGTTGTCTGACCCCAGTGCTCTTTCCTGCCCAGGGCAGGGGGTCGGACTTGATGATCTACTGAGGTCCCTTCTAACCCTAACTTCTATCAATGTACTGAGATATATTTGATATGTATAAAAATATCTGCTACACTCAGCTTCTTAGCTAAGTAATATAAAATGTTTCTAAGAAAGTGATACTATTAATGTACAATCCATTACTTAGAATATGAGTGCTACTGAGCAAACTATAGTTTAGATAAATGACATGATTTCAGGCAATTTACCTTCTCTGAACCATTTAGGCTCAATTTGCCTTTTAAAGTATTTAAAACAAATTATAGGCTTCATAAAAATTTAAAAACAAATTTCAATTCAAATGTTAGAAATACTCTTCCAGTTGACTGTCAGTGTTACAGGTGAGACATGGGCAGGTGGGGATTGACACTAGACAGTCACCAAACAGGAACAGGCAAGGTCAGGAGCCAGGAGCTAGACACAGGTTCAGGCAGGAGATACACAAAGAGTGATCTGAAGCACATGTTGAGTATCCTTATAACACTGAGAAACCTGCTGCTTACATTCCAGCAGCCATGTAGCTGCGAACAACTGGGATCAGCTGAGGGTAAATGGGCCACTGGCAGCCAGGCCCACTCCAGTAATCAGGGCCAGCTAGGGGCTAATTCGCCTATCTGCAGCCTTGATGCCTCACAACTAAATAAGTAACACTAGAGGCATAACACTTCCTATACTACACTTGTTTGGGCACTAGTTGAAAGCTTAGTTTTTCAGAAAAAATATTTATTTTCACTTCTTAGTGACAATGACAATTTTAATCTGTTCACATCATGCCACAAATGTCTTGATGTAATCTTGCAAAATTCTTCTTGTTTCCTGGGTCTGAGCAAGTAGATGTTTGATAGGTGAATAAAGGTATCAGATTTTCATTTTTATTCTCCTCATAATAAAAGTGGACAACTGGATTTTATGCGTGGGCTGAATATAGTTCAATAAAAATTTGCAATATTCTCTTTTTGCATATATTCTTCAACTTCATGCTCACCACACAAACTTAAGGTACGGTAGATTGATCCAGGATGTCTTATAATGAAGAACATTCAAAGAAATTCTGCCAATATAATTTTTCACCAGTACTTACTTAATATGAAGTATAACAACTTCTAATGAACATTTAAGCTGACTTTCATTAGAAGTATTTTTGTGTGGCATTCAAGTGAAAAAGATAGCATCAAAATGATGCAAAGGTTTAGATTCACCTTAGCATTCCAGCTGCTTTGTGTTGCTCTAGCAATGCAAAGCAGCCATAAACCTTGGTAAAAAGTATAGTTAAACTGAATTTATATAATTTTCTGAGGATGATGAAGCTAGAACATATTAATAGCTGGCTTTAAAAGCTTTAATAATGATTAGAAAGGAGCATATCATAGGGTAAAACCTAGTTTTGCCTCTTAGGTATCTTTAATCTGGGAATCAAAATGCCTACTATTAAGTGCCTGGTTCTTAGAGGATGATTTAAAACAACAGGGTTAGAGCATACATAGATAAAAGGAAGACAGTTAGGTGTCTTCACAGGGAAATTAGAGGCCAAAACACTGAGTAGGAGTTCTCCTAGAATGCTGTAGGGTGCAGATCCATGTCCAAACTCCCATGTCTTACTGGAGCGAAGGCACCTGGGGTTCCAATACATGAGCATGCTTGATTAATCAGGAGTAGGGGTGCTTTATCTAAAGCTCATTCAATGAGCTTTAAAGTGCCTCCACTGCCATTTTGAAACATGGGGACAGTGCTACACAAGATGCTTCAGGTGCTTTAATTAGAGCGGCTCTAATTAAAGAACCCCCACTACCACTCCCAGAGCATATGTATAAGTGCCCCTGATGCCAAGCTACACATTAGGCACCTCCATCCAATAGTGTAACAAGTGGTGAGTAACCAGGACAACAGTCTGAGGTGCCTGCTTAAAAGGGGCACAAGAAAGGTTGTCATTGCTCCTCCTGGCCCAGCCACCACTGCTGTAGCCTCCTCTGCCCCTACTGCCAGCACCACCACCACCACCACCACCACCCAGGGTGGATACCCTGGCATTTACACCTCTGCCTCCATCCACTCAGGACCCAGAGTACAATCCTATGGTAAGCCTGAAAGTGAGCTGCTTCTCCCACTCTTTTTTACCTACCCTGCCCCTTTTGCCTATTCACTTAAGTCCTAGTTTATTTGCACATGCACATTATACAGTTGTGTAGAAAAATGACATGTGCATGGGTGGAAAAATTTACATCCTAGTAGAGATTCACACTATGCAAAGGGATGCATACATTTTAAAGGCCCATTTAAACATGGGCTTTACTCAGAGGCATAACTTGCCAATATTTCACTCTTGGTGTATGTACACTTGCAATTAATGCAAAACAATACCCTCCAGTGCATATTGTGCCAGAAATGATTGCTCCCAGGATCCATGTTTACATGTGTACCCGGGACTGCAGCATGTTGAGTCAGGTTGGAGCAGCTCTGGCTTGTAGGTGGGACAGGCAGTTAGCCTGCCAGCTCACCTGGCTCAACCTACTGTGGAGGGGCTGGCTGGGGCACAAAAGTGCTCCAATGTAGGGATAGCCACCAGGCAGCCCCCACACTGAGGCACCCTCATGCCCCAGACTGCTCCATCAGTGTCTACCTGTGTGTTGCTGCACAGTAAATACTAACCTATGATGGCATATTAGTAAACTAATATGCCTAATAGGGCCACACGTTAGATGCAGGGACTTTACTGTGAAGCTAATTGGGCAGCTCTGCAGTAAATGTCTCATGTCTCGTGTCCCCTGGGTAGTGATGGGTCCAGAAGGAGTGGACAGAGGTTTGTGGCTGCAGGGGAGGATATCACCACCCTTTTTCCTGCTGACATTTATGTCAAGCAGCCAAAAAACCCACTGGTTTTTGACATTCAGAAAAAAGGAGGTGATGTTTCCCTGCCACCTTACATCAGCGAACCCTGACCTTTTCTCTTGCACTGTATAATACTGCTGCTGTAGCTGATGCTCTGCTGTCCCTTATACTGGAGCTAGAGCTGCTGCAGGGAAGGTGTGGGATGTGGGAGAGAATGGGGCTAGGAGGGGGAGGCTCTCTCCTTGGGTCTAATCCTGCACAAGCTGGCAGGCTTCCCCTTCTGGCTGCCTGTTATCTCTCAGAGCCTGCAACAAAACAGACAAATGAAAAAAAAGGAACAAGCAAGCAAGCAACAGGCAGGAGCCCTGCTCTTGGACCACTTCAGGCAGCTGCCTTATGCCTGGTAACCCCAGGCTTCAGGCAGCCTGCTCAGGTGCAGCCCCTTGAGGCTGCTTTCAGCGTCTTTTATCCTTCCCCCTGCAGGGGTTAGCTCACATGGCTAACTCTCATTCCCCACACCTGTGTCAGCTCCCTTGCTGGGAGAATCACTACATCTCAGGTTCCCCAGCCTTTGGTGAGTCTTCCCAGGTCTGGGGTGGGCATGCGGAGCTGTTTCTGTGGGGCTGTTCACGCTCCCCTAGTAACAGGGTGGGGCCCTTGTTACAGTACCTAAGAAAGTGCTGCCATTTTTTTCATTCCATTGCTTTTTACTATTTTTATTCTACTATTACTATTATTCTAATAGTAAATTATGCTACTATTTTTATTTTATTTTAACAACCCAAAGCATTGTTAAGGTAATTAAATAATGTTAAACCCTGGACATTTTTTTCAATGTTATCAGGATAATTCTTTGGTGGTTATTAAAAATTGTTATAAACGTGGCTAACACTGTTCATCCTGTCACTGTCAACGGTGACAAGTAGCAGTTACTTTAGACAAAGAGTATTAGAAACATTATGGCATGTGTCAGTCCATCTGATGTTATACCTTCGTAGTCACCAGCAAAGATTGTATCAGTAATCACTGTTTGGATTAATAATCTTTGATGGAACTATCTTCCATCAGATTAAGATCTATTACTCCACCTGATGGGAGGAACCAAATTTCAGGTGGGTTTTGAGGCAAAATGAAAGCCGGTTCTGATCTAGACTTTAAGGCCACATCCACACATGTAGACATGTATGGGTTGTGGTCAGAGAATCATACAAAATTAGTGTTGGAAGGAACCTCAGGAGGTCATGTAGCCCTGCTCAAAGTAGGACCAGCCCCAACTAGGTCATTCCAGCCAGGTTTTGAAAACCTTCAAGGATGGAGCTTCTATGACCTCTCTGGGTAATCTGTTCTAGTGTTTTACTATCCTTCTAATGAGAAAATCAATCCTACTATCTAATCTAAACTTCTCTTGCTGCAACTTTAGACCATTGCTCCTTGTTCTGTCATCTGCCACCACTGAGAATAGCTTAGCTCCATCCTCTTTCAAAACTTTCTTCAGGTAGTTGAAGATTGCTATTAAAGTCTCCTCTCAGTCCCTCTTCTCTAGACTAAATAAGAACAAATTCCCCAGTCTTTCCTCGTAAGTCATGCCCTTCAGCCCCCTCACCATTTCTGTTGCCCTCTGCTGGACTCTCTCCAAATAGTCCATATCGTTTTTATAGTGGGGGGCCCAAAACTGAACACAGTACTCCAGATGTGGCCTCACCAGTGCTGAATAGAGGGGAATAATCTCTTTCCTTGACCTACTGGCAACGCACCTACCAATGCAGCCCAGGATGCTGTTAACCCTCTTGGCAAGTAGGGCACGCTGTTGGCTCATATTCAGCTTATTGTCTACTGTAACCCCCAGGTCCTTTTCTGCAGACCTGCTGCCCAGCCAGTCAGCCCCCAGCCAGTACTGCAGCATGGGATTGTTCTGTCCTAAGTGCACTTGTTCTTGTTGAACCTCATGAGATTTCTTCTGGCCCAATCCTCCAATTTGCCTAGGTCATGCTGAATTCCATCCCTACCTGCAGCACATGGAGACTGGCCAGTTTCCTTGCAGATCTGCTCCATGATTTTTCCAGGGACTGAGGTGAGGCTGACTGGTCTGTTGTTCCCTGGATCCTCCTTTTTCCCTTTCTTATATGTGGGCACTATATTTTTCCTTTTCCAATCATCTGGGACATCTCCTGATTACCATGAGCTTTCAAAGATGATGGCCAGTGGCTCTGCATCATATCAGCAAACTTCCTCAGCACCCTCAGGTGCATGCCATCCAGCCCCATGGACTTGTACATATCCAGCTTTTCTAAGTAGTCCCTAACCTGTTCTTTCACCACTAAGGGCTGCTTACCTCCTCTCCATATTGTGCTGCCCAGTGCAGTAGTCTGGGAGCTGCCCTTGCCTGTGAAGATGGAATCACAAAAGGTATTGAGTACTTCAGCCTTTTCTGAATCTGTTGTCACAAGGTTGCCTCCCCCATTTAGGAAGGGACCCACACTTTTCCTGATTCTCCCCTTGCTCTTGACATACCTGTAGAAACCCTTCTTGTTACCCTTCACATGAGTTGCTAGCTGCAACTCCAATTGTGCTTTGACCTTCTTGACTTCATCCCTGCATGCCTGAGCAATGCTTTTATATTCTTCCCTGGTTACTTCTTCAAGTTTCCACTTCTTATAAGCTTCCTTTTTGTGATTTAGTTTACTGAAGAGTTCCCTTCTAAGCCAAGCTGGTCTTTTGCCATACTTGCTAGTTTTCCTGCCCATCAGGAAGGTTTGTTCCTGCACTCTCAGTAAGGCTTCTGTAAAGTACAGCCAGCTCTCCTGGGCTCCTCACCCCCTCAGTCTGGCTTTCCAGGGGATCTTGCCCATGAGTTCCCTGAGTGAGTTGAAGTCTGCTTTTCTGAAGCAAACCTGTTTGTGGCACCATGAACCCCATGCCTTTGATGTTAAACCATGCACCCCACTGCTCATTTGCAGTGTGGTAGCAAAACTTGCTACTGGGATTTTCTATTAGCAAGAAAAAGCCCCAATAAAAAAAAAGCAGGGCAAAGTAAGTGAAAGTAGCATGTGCCCAAACAGCCACAGAGATGAAAAGTAGACTATGCCCTAGGCTGCATCCTCCCCAATCTCTGCATACTCCATGACTGGCTAGGCTTCAGTGTGCCTCAAGATAGGTGAGCAGGCAGCCCTGGGCTGGCTGCTCCCCTATCTCTGTGTGCCTCAGCATGCCTCTGTGCTGAGGCACATGAAGATGGAGAGGCAGCCAACTCAGGGCTGCCGGCTCCCCTGTCTCCAGGTGCCACTCGCCAGTTGGCTGGGGTGCAGGGTGCTTCAGTGTGGGGTCTGCCTGCTGGCTAGCCCCACACTGAGGTACCCTGTGTCACAGCCATCCCTACATGCAGCACATGGAGGCTGGCTAGCAGCTGGGAGGACTTGGGCACAAGCAGTTTTCCTGAAGTGGGACAATTTGTCCCTCAAGAAAGCACATGTGTGGGGGGATGTGCTGTTGCACAAAGTAGTGGCACAAATTTATGGCTTGGGAATTAGTTTTGTCATATTAAATAGAATTTGGAAAGAAAATTATGGACAAAAACAGCAGAAAAGAGAAGAGAGGGAAAGACAGAAGAAAAATGGAGATATTAGAATAATATATTGTGCAGTTGTGTGTAAGAAATAAGATTAGAGGAAATGAAATGTCCTCTTGACCCTGAGCACAGTGAAGGTAAATGGAGGAGAGAGAGGAAGCAGTGATAGCATGACAGTAGATGATATTCTTTCATCACAACACAGGAGTAGTAATTACAGATAAAGACAATATTCTGAGGAGAATGGAAAGGGAGGAAAACCTGTGAAGTCATGACAAGTATTTGCTCTTTCAGTGTTATATTAAGAAATGGAAAATAAGTTGAGGTAATAGAAACTTTCCCTCACGGCAACAGATAAATAGAATTAGACATAAAATAATATTTCTGGGAAGAAAGTACTGCATAGACTTTTCAATGAGACTGATATAGTATTCTGTTTCCCCTAAAAGTATTTTCTGGTAACAAACACATACACTGTAAAAAGAGAAAGTAAATGGGTAAACAATAGGTTATGCTCTGATCAAGGGGACAGATCCTCAACTGGTATAATCTGTTGTGGTTCCATGGGTGTCAATGTAATCTCAAGCAGATCCCAGGATGTCATTCTCCCCTTGTACTCAGCCTTGGTGAGGGCATAGCTGGAGTACTGCATCCAGTTTTGGGCTCCACAATTCAAAAAGTATGTGGAGAAGCTTGAGAGGGTACAGAGGAGAGCCATGCATATGATCAAAGGTCAGGAAAACAGAGCTTATGATGAGAGGCTGAGAGCCATGGGACTCTTCAGCCTGGAAAAGCGCAGGCTCAGGGGCGATTTGGTGGTCACCTATAAGTTTATAGGGGTGCTCACCAGGACCTGGGGGAACATCTAATCAC
>NW_017729034.1:89361069-89361282 GCF_001723915.1 Gavialis gangeticus
GCATATGATCAAAGGTCAGGAAAACAGAGCTTATGATGAGAGGCTGAGAGCCATGGGACTCTTCAGCCTGGAAAAGCGCAGGCTCAGGGGCGATTTGGTGGTCACCTATAAGTTTATAGGGGTGCTCACCAGGACCTGGGGGAACATCTAATCACCAGAGTGCCCCAAGAGATGACAAGGTCGAATGGTCACAAACTCCTCCATGACCGTTTC
>NW_017729034.1:89361293-89366192 GCF_001723915.1 Gavialis gangeticus
ACTTTGAATGCCTTCAAGAGACATTTGGATGTTTATCTTTCTGCGATCCTATGACACCAGCTGACTTCCTGCCCCTGGGACAGGAGCCTGGACTTGATGATCTTCTGAGGTCCCTTCCAGCCCTGGTGTCTATGAATCTAAGCATGGCAGTTTACACCATCTGAGCCTCTGCCCTCATAGACTCCAGTAAATCAGAAAGAACTGAAACATGATAATACATAAGTAAATACTCAAGTTAATACTCAAAGAAATCTAGGCATGGTAGGCATGCTGGTTTCAGTCAAATATCAAACAGTTTTCAGCCATGGTTTCTGGCCAGTTATAATTTTGGGGGCTTACTCAGGATATCTGCACCAGAGTTGCTTACTCTCTGTAAGTTTACAGATTGTCTATAAAAATCCAAGCTAAAATACCTGTCTGTAAAGTTCATACAAACTGAACCATCCATAAAAACACTAAGCAACCCAGGGCTGATTGAAGACTTCCCAGAAATGAAGCTGGAATTAAGCACTGAAGGACAGACAGATCAGGGTAGTCCCACCTGTTACCTGAGCAGGAGTACAGCGCCAGGGATTTGTAGCCCATGGGAGCTTCTGTAGCCTCCTTGTCCCACCCGTGTGTTGCTGCGTCCCATCACCTGCCTTTAACACTGTTGGGTTGCAGGTAGGCCGACATTCCTTCTTTAGGGGTCTGGGATGGGAGTGCGAGGCCAGCAGCAATAAAGATGGGGGGTGGGGCTGGAGAGACCTCAGGATGTGGAGGTAGTCAGGGGATCCCTGGAGTGTCAGCATAGTTAAAAACTGTTGCTGCAGTCAGCCCGGGTTGCCAAACCAAAAGTTCTTTTTCAGTCATAATTTGCAAACTTTTTAATGAGCCAAACTTTTTTTCACTTTGGTTGTTATTAAACCCCTAAGTTGAAACTTAGTCCTTGTCCAGGGTTACATTTACATTATATAAAACAAATATCAGTAAAAATGTTTGGCTGTCAGTAGAAAGTTTTCAGATTGTCAGTAAAAGAAAATCTTCTTTGGTGGGCAACTCTAATTTGTTCATCCATGGTGGAGTCGAATTGCAACAGAGAATAGAAGGACATAGACCTCTAGGGTGATAGTGAATCACTTCTAAGTAGACACAGCAAAGAAAAACATAGTTATCTAAGATAAGACTGTGGCTGCAGTATGCATTTAGGTACATAAACATGATTCAGAGTATTACATGAAGTGAAGAAGGATATTGCTGGCTGACTGATGCATAAAAACACTGTAAGTGACATTCATCCTAGTAGTGAAAGAGAATTCTGCCATAAGTGTCAAGGAAGGATGATTTATTAATTTCTTGAATCAGAGCTGAACAAATATTGTATAAATAATAACTTGCAAAATCTACAATGGTTTTTCTTTTTCCTTTCTTTCTTTTGTTTTGTTTGTTGTATTTTTGTTTGTTTTTGGTGAATTGGAAAGTGTTACATTATCAGATAGAGTTATTTGTTCAAAATTATTCACAGATATAGCTTGCTCAGCTATATTAGATCAAATTTATCAGATATAATTCTTGATCAGAAGTTTATTCACGAGCATCTCTGGGAATATTCATCTGGCATTGCTTCTGCTTGTTAGTTGGATAACATTTGTATGCAACCAATGAAGCAGAATGATAGCATAAAATGGTCTGGATACAGGCCACTAACAAACAGTTTCTGAATGTGAAAAAATATTTACAGACAGTTTTATGAACTAATTGCTTTGCTCAGTTTTGAGCAGATTGTCAACTATCTTTTTCACCATCAGGTTTTGTGAACAATGTCTTGTACCTGACTCATATTCAAGTTAAAATATCTTTTGAAAAGTGATATTAGAGCATGAAAGGCAGCCAAAGCCATTTTAGAGTAGCACAACCATATCAAACAATTGATTTGAATGCTATTGAATAGACTACAATTAAATTGTCCCTAAACTGCTATTAGTCTTACATTTCACCATCCTATAACAAAAACTTCTATGTGGAGCCATCTTGAAAATGTGTGTGGAATACATTGGAACCACACTTTCAGAGCTTTCACAAATAATTTGTGGAAAAATAGCAGAGAAGAAAGCAAGTCTGGAAGTCTAAAAACTAGGAGTTACGTGGAAAAAAAGACTATTAAGTAAATGTACTAGTGCACTTCTACTCCTTCCACTTATATAAGATGGATGAGAAATAAGAATGAAGACCTCTCAGCCTTGCGTGCACTAAAGGTTCTCTCAATTACTCACTGACAATCAACAGACTCTTCAACAGAAGAGCCAGGAAAAAATTGTACTCTTTAGAGCATCTTTCTTGATGGAAATACCACTTAGAAAAGAAAGAAGAATATTTTCTGTCAGTGGGTATGACATTTAGCAAGTATTTATTAATAATGTCTTATTTAAATAACTGTTTTTCCTCTTGTAAGGATAGTAAAACACTTCAAAATTACAGTCTAGTGTTATAAGTTCTGGAATTCAATCATGTGCTGGGGTAAGGTTTATATCAGTTGCCATTGGGATCAGTAGGTATTGAGGTCTGTCATGTGACATACAAACAACTTACTTTGGTTAAGTTTAAATGACATAACAGGGACTTGAAGTAAGGAATTGACTAAAAGTCTCTCCTTTTTCACTTTGTTTGTATGTGTTATGAGAAGAAAACAGAATTTCACTGGGTGAAATTCTTTGATCTGCACTATGCAGGAGGTATCTTTAAATAATCTGGCCTTAAACTTATTAAATCTATTCATTTCTGGAAAAGCCACCAAATCTGTCAGTAAAAAAATAAGTTTGCTTCATGAATAGCTGCGAAACAAGTGCATATGTCAAAATTACATTGGCATGACTATGAAAACATGGGTATCAGCTAACAGAGTTTGAAGAAGTGGAAGAGAAAGTGTGATAGATATATTGGGACAAGAATAAATGGAGGTATAGTACAGGCACATTAACATATCTAGGGTTAACTGCAACTGAATGAGATGATAAGTACAAGCCGCTCTGTACATTATATTAAGTATTATTTAATCAGTGAGTTAGTTGCTGCCACTCTTCAAGATAATGTTCTACCTACAGCTGAGTGGGAAATAGTTTTTCTTATTCTGCAGGTTTTTTTAAGAATTAAAATTTTTTTAAAAATTTCCATGCACTGGGCTGAATAATGGATATTTCCTCTTCCTCAGATGAATCATTTCAAAAGGAAAAAGAATGGACTAGAGTGGACCCAAAATAGTTTGATGGTAAAAGAATTCAGCCAGGATGTGGGCAAGCAAGACGTGAATCTCTCCTGTGACTCAAATACACTTGAATTGTTGATCCTCATGTAGCAATTCCAAGAATATCAAATGCACAGAGGTAGTGACTTAAGCAATATCAAGGCAGAATTAGGATATGGAAACGTGATGGACAGATGAAGCTCAAGGCACAAACCTGGACAAACCTTACGCAAACACAAATAAGCAGGCTGTATATTAAGATGTATGCATTTAAGAGCATACCCCTACCTCATCCCTGATTTTCCCAGGGATAAATTTGTAACTGCAGTGCTAGAACTACAGTACATTTAGGGGTTGCATCCAATACTTTCCCCTTTTATAAGTCTTAACTGCTTGTCTTGTCATGGTTTATAAGACCAGACCCTCAGTTTACATGTGTCTTGAGTATACAACCGTCAGATGAGGTGATCTGAGAATATAATTCATTGAAAAGTATATGAAGTGATGGTCAAGGTTTTGCACTATGATGCAAGTGCTGTCAGCTGTGCTGCCAGTAACTGTGGTGCAGCCAACTGCCAATTGCAGTGGCGGCTATTTTTGTGCCCCTCCCCACAAGGTTGCACCTGGGGCTGCTGCCTCTTAATTATGCTACTGACAATAAGACATCAGAGTTTGGGGAGAAAAACTTCTCTTAAATAATCTGCATACACTTCTGGACCTTAAGTCCAAGTGTGTAGGTATAAGAACTGCTCTATACCTGCCTGCTCCTTCTCTTGCTTTGAGTATGTGATGGAAAAGGAGCCAGTATGCTAGCCATCACAGCTGAGTCTGCATATTAATACTCATAATTTACAGTTGGTGATAGGTAAATTACAACATACTCAGTGCATCTACATGAGATGTGTTACTGCACATTAACCTAGTTTGCTGCACAGTACAGGCATGTGTCTACATGTGCGTACCCTTACTGCACAGTAAAATGGCTAATTGTGACTAAATTTGCATTGCAGGCCCTGCGTGCCCCCCTGGACATGACACAGGTTGCCTCTGCCTGCCTTGTCTGGATGACAGAGCTGCTGCTTGGCCACTGCAGGGCCACACAGCTGCCAGTGCATGCTCATCAGGGCAGGTGGGTGCTGAAGGGCTGCAGCTAGTCCTGATAGCTCTCCAGGGCTACTTGCTGGCTGCCTCTGTCAGCAGGGCCAGCACCAGCTCTCTGATGCTCACCCTAGCAGCCTGCCCAGTGCCTGCAGGTGCTGTGGGGCATAGCCTCTGCCACACAGCTCCCAGTCCTTTGCTAGGCCCTTGTGCTAGGCACTGCTGGCAGCTGCCCAGCACTGGCAACACAGGGACAGCTGTGCAGGGGCCCAGAGAGCCCCCACACATACTGCAGGCTGGTGGGAGTGGCCAACTTGAGCAGTGCCAGAGCCAGGCATGTGTTGATGGGGAGGGCCAAGTGCATGTCAGTGTCCTGGAGCTCCAGGTGGGGCTGGAGCTGGCAGAGCAGGTTGGTTAAGGTGGCCTGGGTCATCTTAAAGGCATCAACCCACTGCTTGTCATCCCAGTCATGTTGTGTCAAGTGCTGCCACCAGTCCTAGTTGGCCTGATGGGTCCAGAGGCGGTGGGGCTTGAGGGGCAGAAGGGTAATGGCAGCCCCAGGAGCCTCTTGTCAATGAGGC
>NW_017729034.1:89366203-89369423 GCF_001723915.1 Gavialis gangeticus
AGGGTAATGGCAGCCCCAGGAGCCTCTTGTCAATGAGGCTGGCAGCAGCAGCTGCACAGAGGTGGGGGCCCTGGGAGGGTGTGCTGTGGGTGGGCAAGTGGTCGCTTCATGTGGGGGAGCTGGGCGGAGTGACATGGGTGTGGGCCAGGTGATGGTTACTGCAGTGGGCCAGCAGGGCAACTGAGGTGGCCAGCAGGATTGGGGGACCCTCTTCCACATGGCCAGGGCCAGAGGTGGGGGAAGCCATAGCTCAGGAACGCAAAGGGAGCATGAACAGAGCTGCTATGCCATGTGCTGCCTCTGTGCGTGTCATGCTTCTCAGCTGAGAAATGGAACTGATTGCCCAGAGATCACACTGTGGTGCTGTGTTTTAATGATGGCCGTCAAGTGATGGCAGTTGGTCTAGCTTCAAATATGGCTGCCAAGTGTAGGCAGCTGGGGTCAGAGCCTGGCGCTCCCCCCAGAGACCACAGGGGCACATAGCAGGGCTGGAGGGACCTGGAACTAAGTTTAGTGCCAGGTCTCTGCACATTTAGACACCTACCTAAATTTGCTTACTGTGCATTAGCTTAAAGCCCGGTTAAACTAGTTATGACTAATTGCGCATGTAGATGTGTCTACTGGGAGCACAAGTTCTTGATTTCTTTTGGTAGAAAACAAAGCAACCAACTCATATCTCTGTTCATTAGCAAAGTGTAATCTGGAGACATTTGAGCTCAGAATTATGGCAGACTTCAAGATATTTTGAAATAAAAAAATTCTCAAAATTTTTTTTTTCATTTTACAAGGTATCTATTATTACCTATTCTCATGACATTTGCATTATAATTAAATTCCTTCCCCCCCCCCCTTTTTTTTTTATTTCCCTATCTAAATGATAAGGAAATCAACTAGGAGAAATTCATCATGTCTTGCTTGTCACATATAAATAATAAGCGATTCTTCAAAATATACAGAATCTCTGTTGGTTATTCAAACACCAGCAGTCAGTTTTCTGTTTCCAGGGCAATTGTATTATACAAAAGCATGTAAGATTGCCTTTGGCATGTCAGAATTAGGTAACTTTCAAAGGCAACCTGTGAATCCTTTTTTTCTGAACTACCTGGTTGCTTTTGTTTTGATTTTTTTAATTCCAGTCCTAGTAAAAATCAACAAAATGGAAACCTTATTAATCTGATTTAAAGGAAAACCATATCTGAGGCACCTCTACCCTCATTTTCTGAGATGCTGAAAACACCAACTTCTGTGCTCATGTTTCAAATTCAGAGTTTATCTCATCTAAATCCAAACTAAACATGTCAGGTTAATAGCAAAACCTGCATTTGAATTCAGTAGTTCCTGGCACCCAATATGGGGTTGAACCCACTAGAAAAAGTCAGGGTCCCTAATGTGCAATTGTTAAAATGAAATTGAAATACCATACTTTCTTGCACTCAAAACCCCCACTCCCTCTGTCAACACTTTTTTGGGAAGGCAAAATAAAAGAAAAATATTTTTTTCCTGAGTTATAATTACATAGAGCAGATACACAAGCCTAATCTTCATCTCACTCACCCTCCCTTTCTGGCTTAACTAGAAGTTGAAATCATACCTGCTGCTGAGGTCTCTATGAGTGGCTCTATGATTTTTGAAAAGAGTTAAAGTGTCTTCAGGGCTGTAAAACAGGAGAAGATTTTTGCTAGTAGAAAGCAAAAATCCCACGAAAAGTTTAGCCTGATTGGTGGAACATCAGGATCATTAAAAAGGAGAAACAGTTATTAATACCTGTGAAGTGAAGAACAAAGAACTATTAAGTTAACGGACTCCCTTAGCTGCCTGAATAGTAATGATAGTGCTGCTGCACTGTGAAGCAGGAATCAAAACAGGTGCTTTTATTCCAGGCAAAAAACCCCCAGCTTCCCTGCTTCATACACATAGACCAGTTTTTGAGTGGAGGTGCCTTGATTTTTGCAGAAAAGGTTCATGTGGAATATAAGTACATGTTATGCACAGGAGTATGGGTGCTCTAGCCTACTAGTATCCTGCAAAACAGGCTGGTACCATGGGGAGCTGGGGCCCAGATGGGTCTGGTATTGTGAAACCAGGTCCAGAAACTGTAGCTGAAGTCAAGACAAGCTAGGGTCAGATGCTGAAGTCAGAGACAAGGTAAGCCAAGTGTTAACCAGGATCAGAAGCCAGAAGAGAGCTGGAGGTCAAACTAGAATCAAGAGCAAGCAAGTAGAGTCAAGGAATGCCAAGGGTCTTATTGGAGTTGGAAGCTGGAGTCAGAGCCAGGAGTCAAACTAGAAGATCAACAAGTGCACAGAAGGTCAGAAGCAAGATCTTGCACCCTTGCCTGGACAAGGAGTCTGCAGGCAGGGCCTGACTCTTAAAACCTGGAGTTGGTAGAACCTGTTGCCTGTTGCTCCAGCGATCAGGTACTTTGATTACCTCATTCAGGTCGGCTGGGCCCAGGGCACTGCTCTAGCCTTGCTGCAGGTGGCATTTGTTCTGGGGATGACTTGCCCTGAACTCCCATGATTGGGACCTCCTGGTCCAGGATTCTGGCCTGGACTCATCACAGTAAATACAGTACTCAAGCAAATCACGCTAGTTTTACTGATGTCAAGGGATGTATGCTCATTTATGACACCAACGATTTTATCCTCTGATTATAGTTTTCTGCACACTAATGAATAGAAAGCTTTACTTGACTCAGGGCACATCTACATGTGCAAAGTAGACTAATTAGCTCCATAGCAAACCGTCGTAGTCTACTCATGTGCCAGTATTAGGGTGCAGTAAACTAACTCCACAGTAAGATAGTACTGTGGAAGACAGTACTATATTATGGTGGAGTAATTACATGTGATCAAATTCATAGATTCATAGATCTGGGTCAGAAGGGACCTTGCAGGTCTTCTAGTCTGACCCCCTGCCCTGGGCAGGAGAGAAAACTGGGCTCAAATGACCCCAGCTAGGTAATCGCCAACCTTCCTCTTAAAGACTCCCAAGGTAGCAGCCGGCACCACTTCCCCTGGAACTTGGTTCCAGATCCTAGCTACCCTGACTGTGAAGCAGTGCCTTTGGATGTCTAGTCTGAACCTACTCTCTAACAACTTATGGCTATTATTCCTTGTTACTTTGGGAGGCGCTCGGGGTAACAAGGTCTCTCCCATTCCCTGCTGGTCCCCCCTACTATGTTTATAGATGGCCACCAGGTCCCCTCTCAGCCTTCTCT
>NW_017729034.1:89369900-89376859 GCF_001723915.1 Gavialis gangeticus
TCCCTTCTAGCATGCCCACCTCATCCCAAATCTTGGTGTCATCCACAAATTTGAATACGGTGCTTTTCATCCCTTTGTCCAAGTCCTTAATAAAGAAATTGAATAGTGTGGGCCCAAGGACCGAGCCCTGGGGGACTCCACTGCTCACATTCCTCCAGGTTGAATATGACCCATCCACCACAACTCTCTGGGTGCGGTCCCTCAGTCAATTTGCTATCCATTTGACTGTGTAGGCATCAATGCCACAGTCGCTTAGCTTTTTAATGAGAATGGGGTGGGAGACTGTGTCAAAGGCCTTCCTGAAGTCCAAAAAGACTACATCCACCGTGACACCTGCATCCAGTGATTTTGTGACCTGATGGTAGAAGGCAATCAGGTTGGTCTGACATGACCTGCCCCTAATGCAACCATGCTGGTTGCCCCTGAGCATCATCCCTGCTGCTGGCCCTTCACAGATGTGCTCCTTGATAATCTTCTCAAAGAGCTTCCCCAGGATCGAAGTAAGTCTAATGGGTCTATAGTTGCCTGGGTCCTCTCTCCCTTTTTTGAAGATGGGGACCACACTGGCCCTCTTCCAGTTGTTTGGCACCTGGCCAGAGCATCATGAGTGCTCGTAAAGCCGTGCCAGGGGCCCCATGATAACCCCTGCCAATTCCCTCAGCACCCTGGGGTGGAAAGCATCTGGACCTGCTGATTTGAACATGTCCAGCCTCTCCAGAAGTTCTCTAACTCAGTCCTCCCTGATCCTAGGTCTGGTGGAGTCTCTCCTGAGTCTGTTCTGAATCTTGGTGGGGGAGTCCCAGTCCCTGCACAAAAAAAATGGAGGCAAAGAAATTGTTAAAAAGGTCTGCTTTTTCCTCTGGTGCAACCATCAGATTGCTTAGCGTATCCTGCAGGGGCCCCACATTACCTGGTGCCTTCTTCATACTCCCTATGTATTTAAAAAAGGACTTTTTGTTGCCCTTGATCCTCGATACTAACCCTAGTTCCATATCTGCCTTAGCTTTCCTAACAGCCCCCCATCAAGCCCGAGCGATGGAGGTATACTCCCCTTTGGTGATAGCCCCTCCTTTCCACTGGGTGTACACCTCCTTTTTGGCAATCAAGCAATCCTGAATGCCCTTGGTGAGCCAGGGGGGGCTTTTGAGCACTCTTGCCCCCTTTGATTCTCATCGGGATTGTCACCCCTTGGGCTCTGAGTATTGTCTCCTTAAGGAATGACCACTCAACTTGGGCACCCAGTTCCCCTACTCTCCAGGACCCCAGTGCCTCTCCTACCAATCTGCTCAACTCATTGAAGTTGGCCCTCTTGAAGTCAAGGGCTACTGCCTTACTGCAGGCCCTTGACACCCTGTGCTGGATGGTGAATTCCAGCAGGTGATGATCGCTGTTGCCCAGGTGGTCAAGAACCTGGAGTCCCCTAACCAGGTCATTGCCTGTGGCCAGGACCGAGTCCAGCAGGGCATTTCTCCTGGAAATATTATTACATGTGTAGATGGTGATAGGGGCTGGCTGGGATGCAAAAGTGCTAAAGTATGGAGCTGCCCACTAGCTAACCCTGCACTGTAGCATCCTTGAGCTCCAGCCAGCTGCTCCACCACCTAATGCTGCCACCTGGAGCCTGGGGCTGACTCCCAATGCCTCCTGACACCTTGGGGCTGCTCCACCCCAGCTCAGACCACTGCAGTCCTGGGTGCACAGGTAGACACTGTGATTGGGAGCGGCTTACTTCTTTGTGCTGGAGTTTATTTATCTGCCTTAATTTCATGTGTAGATGCACGCACTGTGTATCTCTATTAAAACCTGATTGACTTTATTATTTGATGTATGAACATTTTAATAAACCCTGCCACAGAAAAGCTGACTTTACTGGAAGATATCACTATTATAATCTTGCAGTATTTAAAGCTTAAAGTCAATAATATTTCTATTATAAAGCAACATTCACTATTTCATGCAAAAAAACAATACCCCCCCAGGCTATTCTTAGCATCCTCATAAATACTTGTCAACATACCTAACATGGGCATAACATTGTTATTTTAAAAAGCTACTTAATTGCCTAATTGAAGGCAAGGAACTGTGTTTGCTAAGCATCTCTAGAGACCCTTCTTCTAAGCATGCACAATGTAAGCCTGGACTGCATGCATTTCAGCAGGGTAGAATCATTTCTAGGAACATGTTTTACCTTTGGTTTCATTTTAACTTCCTTGTTTAGTTTGATGTAAATCACTAAAACACTGTTCTGGTTGTACAGAAAATTATTAATTTCCTCTGCCCCTCGTCATTTTTCATATACTCATTGAATGATTCCCAGGCTCTCTTTCTCTATTTTAGCTACTTCCCTTTCTGCAAGAGTAATACACATCTCTTTCTCTGGGAATCATTGGCTGTTACTACTTTAGTAAATCTCCTTTCCTCTAGGATCATCACTGAGATCCAATTTACCAACCATCTGCTGATTCAATTATGTTTTTACTTTTCCTTTCTAAAAATCTTTTTGTACTGTAATCACTTTGCTAGGACATTTCATTCTTTAACTAACAAACCCGTGAGAGTATTGATTATTCACTTCTGCTTACATATCTTGCACTTTACTTTTGTAGTCAGATTTCCCACTTTATGATTTAATCCAGGGCTGTCCAGGAACCTCCAGGAGCCACATGCCCTAGGGACTGCACCAGCAGGGGTCACATGTGGTGTGTTTCCACAGCATGGGATACATCACTTAAGCCACAGGCCACTGGGCTACATGGGCACTCCTTCCCCACCCCTTGATGCACCACATGGCCACATGGGCAGCCACTACCGCTGCTGCACCAGGTGACCCACCCACTGCTGCACCATGCAAGTATAATAGTTCAATTCTTCTCCACCCCACCATGCCTAGGGGCATGAGTGCAATCTCCTTGCCCCACTACACTGTATAGTGCAGGTGTGCAAGCATGATCCTGTCCTCCCCTTACTGCCTGCTCCACTGCATACTGCAATGCACACCCTCACAGACTTCACTCTCACCACTGCACCATACAGATACAATCCCTTACATGTGGCCATATACTCACCCTCATCTCTCTGCACTGCTTGCCACAATGCCCCTTCCCCTGGGGAAGAGACAGAAAGTGACAGCCAGAGGAGGAAAGAGAAATTTCAAAACACTGATGGGGCTGGGGGAGCAGGAGCCATGGTCCCCATCTTAACTTCTCACACGCTGCATGCAGCCCATGCATCACCTGTTGGACAGTCCTCCTCTTTACTCATGTGGAAGTAAATAGCACTATTCTATCACCAAGGAGGACCTGGACCTCCACTTGGAACACATCATTATTGCTGGCAGATTTCATAACAGTTATGTTAGCTTTATTCTCTAGTAGCTGTGCATTGACTACATGAATTTCTGCCCTCCTCCCAAGCACTAGGGCCTCACCCAAAGGTCACTAACACTAAGAAACTACAGTCAACAGGAATGAGTTCAAAGTCTTTTGGATCAAATTTTGTAGTCCACAGTGAACAAAAACAGAATCTGTACTTAGGGTTCGAAAGAAGATGGGAAGTGGACTTTACAGAAAAGAGAATGTGCCCCAGATAACTTAAACAAGTAGAATGTAAAGATGCATCCTAAGAAAGATGAGAATTCCATACTTTTTGCCATTGAGATGAATAATATGTTATTGTTCAAACCTGGCATTGATTCAGTAATGGCTATAGCTCATCTTGTGTCTTGGGCAAATGAAATTTGATAGGACATTTCCACAGCTGGGATGGAGAGAAAGAAATATTCTGACTGATAATTGATGTTTCTTTAAGATTCCTTGTGAAACAGTTCAGAGATTCCAAATGTTATAACTAATTCTGGGGACATAAGAAAGAGAGGATGGAGAGCAAATGAGGCAGCCGAAGGTACACATAATGTTCTTAGAACATGGTTCCTGTTATCAGATATATGGGGTCCAATTCAGTGGTATATTGAGGTGGTTTTACCTTCCAAACATGGGGGAATTCCCTTGTGCAAGGGAATTCTTAAATAGCATAGAGCAGTGGTGTCAAACTCCTCTCTTCTGAAGGGGTGGGCAGCAGGAGGGCAATCAGTGAGTGGTAGGGTAATAAGTGACAGTTCAGGGATTAATGCTGCATCCCCAACAGGGTTCTGGAACCCAGGTTTTAGTGGTGTACCCACCCCTCCTAGTTTTTCTCCCACTTGCTATGACTCCAAATGCCTGGCCACTTTGGGAACCTTGACAGGGCTCCATGACCTGGATCTGGCCTGCAGACTGTTGACACCCTTGGTATAAAGCTATTGCAGCAGATGCTGTGTTGTGGAGGCTAAGATAAGGATATAGAAAATCATCATTCTTGCTGGGATTCCTTTACGTAGATTTTATTCTAACATTTTATTAAGTATATCTTAGCTTTTTTTATTTGTTCCACTGGAAACAAGATATATATATACTTCCTTTTTTGCCTAATTTTTGTTAGCATATTATTGAGAATGACTGATGCTGTTCCTAAATTGAAATGTAAAACCTCTTTTGAGCTCTCTTCTCCTAAGTGGATAGGTTTATGTTGTTTTCTTATACTGCTAACGTTTACTCTGTATTCTTATTTGCTTAATTACTGCCTTCGTACCACATTTCCATATTTGCTGTTATTTACCCCAAGGCTGGTATAGTATTGACGTCAGTGCTTCCTATGCCTATGTTGTATGACTAGTAACGCTTCTTGTCACTAGAGGCATTATAAAAAACAAAGAGCGATGACTATCATCTTAATTGTATCAGTGTGATCTTTATCTAAAATGCTGCCACTAAGTATAGATGAATGAATCATAAAGATGCTAATTAAAAGAAAATCAAGAATTAATATTGAGCGGGAGCTGGCATTGACCCCTATGGTCAAGTTTTCTAGCAGTTCCCAGCTTCAAGAACCTCTCCACTGCTTGCAGCAAATCTGATGTAATGTCCTCAAAACACAGAATTTTCAATCTCACTTAAAAACCTCAGAAAAATTTAATCAGGGAGACAAACCAGTAAACAAATGCACCATTATTCTAAAGTTGTAGTTTAAAGTAGTGAAGGCAGCAGCAGGTGGTGGTGATGTCACTGCAGAGGGAACACTTGGGAGCTGTCCTAAGATGCAAACAGACATTGCCTTTGTACCACCTTAAAGGACAGATGCCCCAAAATGTTTCTGCAACTAAACCTAGTTATAGCTTGTGAGACCTTATAGGATAGGATGTTCCCTGCAGGGAATTCCAAGGGCATGTATTTCATCATGATGTTCTCCAACCCTGAGCATGCATCTGCAGAGGATGCTGCCATGCTCTGAAGCCAGGGGTGTTCCCCAACTTGCAGGAGATTCCTCTGCTTGCAGAGAAACTCTGCATGGGATTCTGAGGGAGCATGTTTCATGCTACTGCACCATGACACCATGGGGACTTGCAGGGGATTCTTTCAGGGGTTTCCTGGGATATGTATTTCACAGGTCAAGGTGTGGCACATGGAACCATTGTCCACATAGGGGTTCCCTGACTTACAGGGGATTCCTAAGGTAAGCATTTCATGTTGCCATGCCCTTGGCCATTCAGGGGGATTCCCAGGGTGCACATCTGCAAGTGAAGGAACCTGCATGGAAAAACCCTCCTTGCAGACACATGCCTTGGGTTGGGGCTTAGCACCTGGGGCTATTGTTCCACAGGATCAGGCTCAACCCTGGAAATCAAGGATTCTGGTGATTCTGGTGATCATCAGTCAGATCAGCTGTGCTGGGACACATCCCAACACAGCTGATGCCCAAAAAAACAGTGTCTGTTTGTAGGCCTAAGCTGTGAATAGGAGCTTTGAATAGGACATTTTCCACTCTGAACCCCTAGACCTAGCATGTGACCTTACCTCCATCTTGCTCTAGGGAAAGCATACAAAGCTTAAATTTCCTTAGCTTCCAAGGTGTGTGGAAAGAGAGAGAAAAGGTAGGCTCCTCCTAAGCACCTCTGCTGAATCTACATACAGCTTCACCAAATCATCCTAAAATCTGCTGTGAATTAATGGAGTTAAACTGATAGCTTATATTGCAACTAGTATTTCAGTGGTGTAGGTTAGTATGATGATATGAGGGTGATGTATGATGATGAAGCTCAGTTGGGATGTAGGCAGGAAGAGTTGTGGAAGGCCACTGGAGGTGACCTGGGGGTCAGCAGGGTTGGGGCACAGGTTACCAGAGCCAAGAAGGGAGATCCTAGAGATGTAGTCCAAGACATAAGTTGAGGTAAGGAGTCAGAGAACAGGTGCTGAGTTCCAAGGAAGAGCCGAAGTTAGGATCAAGGAAGCCAAGTGGACTCAGGATGCTGGGGAAACCCAGCACAGAGAAAGCAGGTCTTGTGTCCAGGTTCAGAGGAGATCCAAGGTCAGGGGCAGAAATAGCTAACGCTGAGTCAGGAGTCAGGAGAAGAGACCAGTGAACACAAGGCTTGTCAGAACAGATTGAGGCTGTGTGAGGATATGCCTGCAGCCTGAGGCTGTAGGTGTGCTAATAAGGGGTGAATGGCACTTTAGGCAGACAATACGGCTGCAGAACTGGGGCAGTTGCATAAGCCAGGAATCTGGGAAAAGTTTGGTAGTTCAGGTGTTTGGCCCAGCCAGGCATGCTTGATCAGAGGCCCTGACAGATGGGACTGGAAGGGACCTCATGGGTCAGTGATTTCAAGCTCTGGCTATCACAGGCACTACCTTATAAAATTCCTTTAATAAAACTTTGACCTGCACTCTGAAAGCAGTTAGGTTGTTGACCTTCTCTACTCCAACTTGAAAGTCATTGCTGAAATCATTGCTTTATTGGTTAAGAACTTCCTTATTACCAACCCAAATGTACCCCATTGGCAGTTCATGCTCATTTTTTATTTTGTCAATACTGTCTTTTAGCTACAAGGAATCATAGAATCATAGAAGTAGGGTCGGAAGGGACCT
>NW_017729034.1:89378968-89388580 GCF_001723915.1 Gavialis gangeticus
CTTGCTGCAGGTCCTTGACACCCTGCACTGGATGGTGAATTCCAGCAAGCAAGGATTGCTATCACCTAGGTGGTCAAGAACCTGGATGTCCCTTACCAGGTCATTGCCTGTGGCCAGGATCAGGTCCAACAGGGCATTTCCTCTGGTGGAACTGTGCACCTCCTGAATTAAGTGGAGGTCCTGCATCTCAGGCAGGAACCTTCTGGAATGGTCTGACCTGGCTGACTGTTCCTCTCAGCAGATGTTTAAATTTAAATCACCCATGACAACTACATCCCTTGCCTTAAGTTCTTCTGCAAGCTGACCCTAAAATTCCCAGTCCAGCTCCTCCCCTTGGTTGGGGGGTCTGTAGTAGACTCCCACCGTTAGATCCCTCTCCCCACAGCCCCCTTGTATCTTGACCCAGAGCACTTCAGTTTGCCTCTCCTCTGACCCCATTCTGCTGGCAGAGGATGTGTATTGCTCCTGGACATAGAGCGCCACACCCCCGCCTTTCCTTCCTTCTGTATCCTGCCTGTAAAGCCTATAGCCCCTAATGCTAACTGCCCAGTCATGGGATGAATCCCACCATGTTTCTGTAAGCCCTATTATGTCTGGGTCTCAACTGGCTATTCTGAGGGCGAGTTCCTCCTGTTTATTCTCCATACTATGAGCATTGGTATATAGGATAGCAACAAGGAACTGGTACTGAGGCTCCACTAATTTATTCTTTGAATTTGGAAAAATGAAGAGGTACATGAGAACCTGAAGAACATCAACATGATGTCTGTCAACAATCAAGAAGCCTTGTGGAAAGTACTTGCCAGATTTGGATGCTCTGAAAAATACATCAAGGTCCTGATGCTTCTCCATGACCAGATGACTGCTATTGCTTTTTGAAGAGACAGATTGCTTTTTGATGAGGCAGATCCATTTGTCATTAAAAATGGGGTCAAGCAAGGATGTGTCATCACCCCAATTCTGTTCTTCATATTTCTGATTGACATCCTGGTTCTCATTAAGGACTGCCTCCCTTCAGGACTTGACATGGAATATCAAATGGATGGAGGGCTCTTCAGTCTCAGATATTTTTGCTTGAAGATCAACATATTCAAAACAACAATCCTTAACCTTCAGTATGCTGATGATAGATCCATCCTTGTGCACACTAAGGAAAAACTCCTGACCACACTGGCTTGCTTTGCAGAAGCCTACTGAACTTTGGGACTCTCTCTCAACATTGAGAAAGCTAAAGTGCTCTATCACCCTGCTCCAGGCCATGACTGTGACCCCATTACTCAAATTACCATTGAGGGAAAGACTCTGGAGGTAGTTGAGCTCTTCCCCTACATTGATAGCCACCTCTCTCAGAGAGTGAACATATATGTTCCAGCAAGGATTCCAGTGCACAAGAGCCTCCCTCAGGAAATTACTTCAGCATGTTTTCATTGATCATAATAGCTGGAAAAATACCAAAGCCAGGTCTACAATGCAGTCATCATTCCCACTCTCCTCTACAGATGTGAAACATGGGTGACATATTGTCATCATGTCAAGAGCTTGGAGAGGTATTGCCAACAATGCCTCTGGAAAATCCTCTACATCAAATGGAAAAATTGCCACACAAACACCAGCATCCTTGCTGATGCTGATATTATCAGCACTGAGTTGGTGATCCTCAAGCACCAACTTTGCTGGACCAGACAGTGTGCAAGGATGCTCAACTCTTGATTCTCAAAACAAGTGCTCTACTCCCAGCTTGGCTGTGGCCTAAGATCTCATAGCAGCCAGAGGAAATGCTACAAGGACACACTGAAGACATCCCTCAAGAAAATGGATACTTACATCAAGAGCTGGGAGGAGCTGGATGCTAACTGACTCCAGTGGCCCCACATCCTTAACCAAGTGGCAGCCCATTTCAAAGTAAATTGTCTTGCCCTCAAAGCAGAGAAGAGAGAGTGGAGAAATGAAAAGGAGAGGAATCCCAGCCTGCAGTTTACTTTCCCATTATGGAAAGACCTGCAGCTTCTGCAAATGGATCTGTTATTCAATGATTGGACTCTTAAGTCACCTCAAGAACCATCAATGAACCATGGCAGATATCTTCCTCAAACTGAGGGATTTCCACCACTGCCTATGACTTTTAGTGTATTTAGTTCTTTTCCTGTCCTAATGTTTACAGCAAACATATCACCTCAAAAATCAGGTTGCAAATCATATTAGGCTACCAAATAATTTTACAGATGCAAAAAACAGAATTTGCTTGTTTTTTTCCCCTTAAGGGGAGAGAAGTAGATAGTCATGTTAGACTGAAGTCAGGCAGAAGGCAGGGCAGGGTGACACCTTAGGGCAGGTACAGAAATTGCACTTAATGTGTGGTAGGAGCACAGAAAGTGCTCTACAGCTATAACCAAACAGTCAGGGCACATACAGTGCTGTAAAAATGGTGGATTGTTCATGTGGAAGACTTATGATACTAACTTATTGATGGCTCCCAACTGATCTCATGCCTCTCAAATACCAGCTCCCCACAACCCTCTCTTCTGACCCACCCTCATGCCACTGCTCTAGAACAAAGCAGAGGCAGCAGGGCCAGGACCACTTACTATTGTTGAGGGCTTGTGTTACATCAAGTGGGGCCATAAATCTGGGGAATTGTCAACAGACTGCCCCATCTGTCAAGGTCATGTTGCTTTCCTGAGAGAGGCTATCTTGTTTATCCAGATGTACCTGACACAAACCCAAACCCAAACCCAAACCCAAACCGACCCCAGCATACACTGAAAACTTTTTTGATCCCTGTAGCCACAGTATAACTAACAGGTGAATCTGTGCATCTTAGCTAGCAATCCAGCCATTATTCTCCTGACCCTCCTTTATGCCTGAGAAACCTGGACCATCTACCAGCATCATGTCAAGAAACTAAACCACTTCTACCTGTGCTGCCTGTGAAAGACACTAAAGATCAAGTGGCAGAACAAGATTCAAGACACTGAGGTGCTCAGAAGATCAGCTCTCCCCAGCACTCACACTTTACTGAAACTGGTGCAGCTAAGGAAAGCTTACACTTTTCAAGAGTGCCCGACACTCGCCTGCCAAAGAAAATCTTCTATGGCGAACTGTCAAATGAAGTACGCTCTCACAGCGCACCAAAAAAGTGGTACAAGGACACCCTAAGGATGTCCCTAAACTGTTTCGGCACTGACCTGGAGTCATGGGAGCAAATCATTCATGACCATGCATCCTGGAGGTAATCAATCCAGAACAGAGCACTGCCATTCGAACAGCAATGCATGGCGGAAACAATGAAGAAACTCATGGCCAGGAAAATGAAAACCTCTCGTACCCATCACTTTCCTGCCCCTGCTGCAGCAGTTTGTTCAAGGCAAAGATTGGGTTTATAAGTCACCTATGTACCCATGCAACCTAGCCTCCACCCCCCTCCTTTTTCTTTCCTCTCTCTTTTCTGTTTTCTCCTTTTTCCTTTTTTTCTCCTTTTCTCTTTGCTCCCTCCCTGTTTCTTTCCAACTTCTTTTCCCTTGTCTTTCCCCACCCCACTGGATGTGGTTGTCTTCACCCACAAAGGACAAACACACACACACACAAAACTGGCACTCTTCCGGGCACCATTTGGCAGAACAGCTATGAATGAACACCACTGCAGGTAAGGCACAGCAGGAAATGCAAATTCTCCCTAGCAACCCTCTGCACCCCTCCCTCTCTTTCCTCCTGGAGAACCAGAGAATACTCAAGCCTCTGGGCCTGATGTTTGGGTTTCCCAGCCCACCCAGCTCTCACAGCAGAGAGATGGAAGCTAGGTGTCCGGGTTTTCCCAGCTGGGAGGCAGAATACATACATTTCACACCACGGTCAGTGCCAGGTTGTGAGCAGCTGCATAGCTTCTGGCCCGGGGTGGGGGAAAGAATCCAGACAGGGCACTCACCATAGGTCCCTCGTACGTGTGAGGCCCAGTTGTAGAGCCCAAGATGCTGGATCCAGGATGGTCAGCTGGACACTTGCAGAGTGTTGGAAATGTGTGCATGGATGGTGCTGGTAAAATGAGGGCCAAAGGAGGCCATTGATGTATGGAGGTGGAATGGACAGGTTGGCAACTACTTACATTTGTGGTGCCAGGGCACTTGAAGGAGCTGTCCAGGTCCAGGAATGTACTATGAAGGTCCAAGAATTAGGTCTTTGAATGATCAGCTGCTCTCTGAGGGAGGTTGCATGTGCTGCTGTGGAACTGAGAGAGTTGTAGCACCAGGATAAGGAGTTTATGCACAGGGTGAAAGACCACATGGGATCTGGCTATGACATCCCTGAGTGGCATCAGTGCTGCTTGCCATGGGGAGACTCTTGCCCTCCCTGGACTGAGTGGTGGAGGAGGCTTCCACGCATCCCCCCTGCCATGGAGAGTCCCACTCCAGGGACTGCTTTCTAGGGCAACATGCCCAAGAGTCTCATGGGGGCGGGGCATGGATGGTGACCATGGGGAAATGCTCTACACCATGCATTGGTTGAGGAATGCTGGGAGGAGAGGGAGCCCCAGAACAGGAGATATGGCATGTGGGGGCCACTGACCTGTGGTCTGAGAAGCCAAGACAGCAATGCTGGGGAGCAGCATTTGTGGAGGGGAGGGGGACCAGGCTACCTGAGACCTGATGCCAGAGCTGGCATTTACTCAGTCTGCCTTCTAGGACCAACTCACTGCTCAGTGCCCCAAAGAGAATGGATGCTGTGGGGGAAGCCCACTAGGCCAGGCCACTATGGGCTTGGGTCCCACTGTTGGGAATGGCAGCTCCCTGGGCTCTGGCCCATGTTCTGGAGTGGGCAGCATTCTACAGTTTTTCTTTATTATGCACACAAAAAGTTTGGCAGCTGCAAAATTTCATTAAATGGAGGGGTGGCTGTTGCACACATGGCATTCCCCTTGCTGCCCCAAGCTTCTGTGTTTGTTAAGTGCCCCACGACTGCCAACCCTTCTCTCCCCCTCACCAGCATAACCACCCATTGCAGGCAGGGTCTTTCCACACTTTTTCAATGTTAACTGAGAAGAAAGTTTTAAGTTCCAGAGCAGGCAACATTGCAGTTTTGTTTAATAAACACACTAACAGTTTGGCAGCTTCAACATTTGATTAACATGAGGCATGTCTCTTCCTTGCACTGCAATCTCCCAGACCCTGGTGTGCCCTTTGGGAGAAGGGGGGAGGGAGAGAGGAAGTACTTCTGGTAAGGAAGAGCTAGAGCTGTGGCAAGAGACCCATGGCCCAGTGCGAGGGCATGGGCACCTACAGCCCTTGGGCCCTACTCATCTACAGAGGGCTCCCAGTCCATGTGGGTGAGGAGGCAATCGGCCAGGGCTTTGAGGACCCAGACAGCTTGCTGTGGTGTGGGGCCAGAGCCACATACATTGTTGGGTAGGCTTGCCCTCTCCCCCATCCCTGTGCCACATGCTCATGGTACCAGGCCTGGTTCATAGTTGAGGTGCTCCTTCCAGTGGTCCAGCTGCCCCTCATACAGTCTTATGAGCCAGGGCAGGAGAGGGTAGACCAGGCCCCTGATGAGAACTGGGGTTGCAATGACATTGCTGATAATGAAATCAGAGACTCTGGGAGTATAGCTTCCACTCTCTGTCACCCTGGGGAATGGGGAGTTGCACAATGAGGCATTGTCCTCATTGGCTGAATGTAATTCAGTCTTGTCCTGCCCTGGGTTCTGTGTGTGTGTGTGTGTGGGGGGGGGGGGCATCCAGATGAGCAACTGTGATGTCCCCACCAGTCAATCAGGTGTGGCTTGGCTGTTCAGCTTCATTCAGGAGTCTTTGGCAGCCTAGGGAGCTCGCTGGGCGACACGTGAGAGTCCCCACTACCTGCTGTGCTCAAGCCCCCTCCCATATAAGGGCTAATGTGCTGACCTAAACTGGGTGCTTAGGGTAAAGCTGAAAAGTTAGAGCACTCCCACTGTCAGCTTTTGGAATGTCTGTCCTTAGCCTTACAGACTACTTAGCCTTTAGGGAGGCATAAGCTTTCATAGGCTACAGCCTACTTTGTTATATGCTGTGAATGGATTTGCAAAGAGAAGGGCTACTAAATGAAATGGAATATTGTAATTTAAACAATTTAATTAACGAATTGCAATTTTAAGAATTTAAAGGACAGGGAAAAGGAGAGGAAAGGATAGGGTGAAAGGAATTGCTGAGAGAGGTGAAGATGGGCTGTAATAATCAAAAGGGATAAACAAAGCCATTAACTTATTGAGGGACATAAGGATTATAAAAACTAGTCCAAGTAATGGGATAAGAACCATACTTAACAACCCAGTGTGTGGATAATTTGTTGCTCCAATGGACTATATTAAGTAGGGTCCCAACAAAGACTCTGCATTTGGCCCATGGGCCATGTTGCCAATCTCTGATCTAGTCCAGCTCACTGCAGGATGAACTAATCCTTTGTTTTACCGTCAGCATTAAAATACTTCATAAAAATGTTCAGCTATTGAACATACCTAATTTTTATGGATAGTTCAAATAATTCTCAAGGGCATTGTGTTCTTGAGTATTCATGTGTAACTCAGTTTTTGAGTTGTTTCTCTGTAGCTGCCATAAAAATAGGGTCTGAGGCCTCAGATTATTTTTTATTTGCTCTGTTACAGTCAACACTTCTTATAACAGCTTCAAGATGGAAATCTAAAACTGAACATCTGAGTCTAAAGTACAGTGTACCTTACACATTCCACAGCTTGATGCCTGCTGGTTTCAGCAGATTCCACAACTAGTTGAAGTGGATGAACAAAGGTTACATTTACAGTGTGTGCCCCAAATGTAATATGTTAAACAATGACTGTCATTTGCAATGATGTCACTTGGATTTTTGCAAAAAATGCTATCTTTGGGAGAAGGGAAGTTATACTGTGCCTGTGTGCGTGGCTGAAGATAAAACAAAAAGAACCTCTCTTCCTGTGTGAATTCAAACCCGTTATAAATGACTCATTTTCACCAGTTACCAGTCCATTATTATTAAATATAAAATTAAGAGGGAGGAAATCAAGTGACAAAGAGGGGGAAGAAGTTGTCTTTTCTTTTAGCAGCTGATGTAGAAAGCTGAATCGTATTAATCTGTTGTCATAGACATAATTTGTTATAGAGTGGTGAAATACAATGGGCCTAAATTTCATTTACATTAAGATCTCTTTATATCTGAGGCCACTTTCCCCAGCTGGAGTGACATCAACGTGGAATAGAAAGGCTTTAGAGTTAAGAAAAAAAGTCTCTCTAAAAGTTTAACTCAACCATATACAGTGTTTCTTCGGGCTCATTCTTTCAAGATGCTGACCTGCATTAATTTCATTGTGGGCAGAGAGTGGTTCAGTACTTTTGAGGACTAATCTCCATGTTATATATCTATATATGAGTCCTCTTGCTGCGTTTGTATTTATATCTGAGTTTGAATGGCACTTGTCTTAGGTGAAGAAGTAGTAGTCAAGCCACCTCAGAGGTAAGTGGATTTGTCAGTGGACATGTCTACATGAGACATTTACTGTTCAGCTGACTAATTAGCTGCACAGTAAATGTTGCACATCTACATGTGGCCCCCGATGAGGCTGAGGTAGATTAATTAACTCTGCAGCAGGATAGTACTTGTAAATACAGGGTTTTTTTACTCCACAGCAGCACACTTGTAGTAGCTGCTCCAGGTGGCTGAGGCACGAGGGTACTTCAGTAAGAGGGTTGCCTGCTGGTTAGACCTTTTTGCCTCAGTCAGCCCTTACACAGCATGTTGAGCTGGGGGGAGCAGCCTTGTGCTGGCAGGATGACTCCTGGGCCCCTGCAAGCCAGGGCTGCTCTAAACCCAGCTCAGTGTGCTGAGCCCCCAGGCACATGTGCAGATGCAGTAGCTGGAAGCAATATGCTTTGGAGCACTTTATTTATGAACACTAACAGCACGTGTAGATGTGCCCAGTTAGTGGTTTATTGTGTTGCAGCTTGTAGGGTTTGTAGTTTGACTCAAGTTTATAATTTACAGTCTGTGTGTTTAAAGGTGATGCTTTGGGATTATGACAGAAATCTTCCACCCGAAAGCTGACATAGACAAAAGGCTTAAACAAAAATGATGCATCCAGCAGAGAAAAAAGGGAAATTTGCATGAAAGTTTATAGAAGAATTTTTTTAAGTAGGGACAAGGAAAACAAGGAAACGATAGTGACTAAAGCAGTAGTGGAAGAGCCCTGAAGAACTGGAAGACTGAGTGCAACAACTGTGGGATGAATGTTATCCTTGAGTGCATACTTGACAGAAGTCGTTTATGCAGGAAGCATTGCCTGATAGAAATCATGGACTAGAAGATCCAAAGCCTTGAAACATCTCTGGTGGACTTCAGATAGGAACCAGGGGTCATTATGAAGTAAAATAAGAGACTGCACAGATAGCACAGAAGTTGACTGTATTGGCTTGTAACAGGTACTTGTAACTCATATTGTTTAATGGACCTAGAGCTCTGAAAGAGATGGCACGTGCTAAAGAAGACTGGAAAAGCTTTACTGTTTTAGCCCAGAAAAACAAAATTGAGATTAGGATTGCCGTCTGTAAATAAATATGTGAAGGAGTAATCACTAGAGAGGAAGTGAGCTATTTAAGGGCATGGACACAAATGCTTGGAGCTCTTTCAAAAGGGGACCATTTCAAAAGGGCAATAGCTGGTATGTTCTAATTGTTATGTGTGAATGCACTAAAAACAAATCAAATGTAATAAAATCCCTCCAACTTTAACACTCCTTCATCTACAGTTAAAGTTGAAGTGGCTTTGAATCATTCTCAGCTTGTTCACACATACCAATTAAAAGTACCAGCTGCTGTCCTTTAGAAACAGTCCCCTTCTGAAACAGCTCTAAGGTTTCATGTGTCTATACCCTAAGGCATAAAATTTACACAGGAGCCAATGTATATACATTGGCCACAAATAAAATTAGGTTGGAAATTAGAAATTTCTAATCATCAGAAAAAGAAGATTCTGGAATAGGCTTCCAGGAGGAATAACAAGGGCAAGAAACTAAATTGTCATTTTATCAGTTTGTGAATGGGATTATATATTTGCAATGACAGGGGATTAGAGATGATGACCCTTGAGAAACCTTTCAGTCCTATGTAACTATTTTGTTTACTTACAAAAAAGCCCTGCTTCCCCACACATAGTAAAGCAATTTTCTTGCTCAGAAACAGGGTTGCCCACTGTCCATAAACTTATAGAAAGTCCTTTAAAAAAAGGGGAAAAAATAAAAGCAATTATCTACAGAATCTGTAAAAATATGTACATGTCTGTAAAATTTAAGAATAGCTGGCAATCCTGTTCTTCCTGTGACCGCCCCTTAGGACTTTCTCGTGTTTCTAGAAACACTTTAGCTATTGTGTGCATGGGAAAGGAGATCCTCCTCATTTGCTCCAGGGGCTAGGCATGGACACATGGTGACCCTGGCTGGGGTATGTGGCCATTCAAGTGCAGGATGAGCATCCCCATCCTGCACTTGAATTCCCTCCCTCCTTCCTGCCCACCTTGTGCACACAAGCTTGCTCTGCCTCCCTCCAGGCTCCTGCAGAGAGGCTTGCAGCAGTAATGGGGAGGGGGGGATCAGGCTCTTTTC
>NW_017729034.1:89393580-89401778 GCF_001723915.1 Gavialis gangeticus
TATGTGGCCATTCAAGTGCAGGATGAGCATCCCCATCCTGCACTTGAATTCCCTCCCTCCTTCCTGCCCACCTTGTGCACACAAGCTTGCTCTGCCTCCCTCCAGGCTCCTGCAGAGAGGCTTGCAGCAGTAATGGGGAGGGGAGGATCAGGCTCTTTTCTCCTGCAATAGGTTTGTATTAGATGATATTGGTGTTTTTTAAAAGTCACTGGCTTTGGAGGTTATATGGGTGTTACTCAAAGAGCTTGTGTGCCTATGAACTAGGTAAATAACAAACAGCCTATATATTTTTGTACTTTGTACTCCTTTTACATTATGTAAAAAGTGCTAGTAAAAAAGATTAATTGTCTATAAAAAGTTTGCAGATTGTCAGTAAAAAAAAAAAAGTTTCTTGTATTGGTGGCTTTGATCAGAAATCTCATCAGCAGAAAGTTTTGTGCCCAGAGAGTTCTCTCTCTACTTTCTCTTAGCATCATAGTCATAACTACATTTGCAAGCTTCCTGCTGCCAACACAGTTTGCTCCTAATATTCTAGTTCTTGCATTTGGTACCAATGAAGTACATTAAATCACATGTTTTAACTCAGATGTGAGGTAAGCTTTTGCCTTTAGTTGTCCCCATCACTGTCTGCAGTTGGGCAAAGGCAAGGTAAGGTAATACCTTAGGATGCCTATACACGTGCTCCATTGCATTCTGATTAGAACACATCAGAGCAGACTCGATTAACCAAGTCTGCTGGAGTGTCCTAATGAGAATGCTCCAGTGTTCTGCAGCGTCCCATATATTCAGCATCCCACATCTGAAAATGTTGGGGATGCTTTCACTAAAACTCCTTTAACTAAAGCTAGTGTTTTAGTTAAAGCACATCTGATGCCATTTTGAAATGCAGGACACTGAATACCGGATATATTCCCAAGAGCTGCTATAATTAAAACACCACCCTCACCCCAAAACACAAGTATAGGCACCCTTAGAGATTAATTGGTTCTTTTGTCAGTTACTGTCAGATATTTTGTCAGATACTTTCTATCTACAGTTATTTTTAAAGAGCTTAGCTTGTTCCAGCTGAGTTTAAATGAAGCTGCTTGTGTTCACAGAAATGAATATTTGTCATAGGATCCAAATTTACCTAATAGCATCCTTTAGCAGCTTATAACATACTGCTTCATGTAGTAATATTTCATTTCTTTGACTTCTATATTTTGTAGCCAGCAAATTAAAAATTTGATTTTGAGTGCTGTTCAGAAAACAGTTTAATGTTTTGTCATTTGTTAATAGAGGACATATTCAGATCAGAAAAAACAATATTTATATAAAATGTTTGTTAAAATAGCTCCTAGACAAATTTTCATCTGTTCCAAGGAAGTGATGGATGTACTTGGCTTTTGCCTGTAGGCATCTATTGCTTTATTTTTAATTCTATCAGATCTGCTAAGGCAAATTGCAAAATTAGTTTCAGTGCTGACTCTCTGGTTTTGGGTTAAATCAGTAGAACTTCTGTTTCAACTCAGCAGCAGAGTCATAGACTCAAAGAAAATTAAGGTTGGAAGCGACCTCAGGAGGTCATCTAGTCCAACCCCCTGCTCAAAGCAGGATCATCCCCAACTAGATCATACCAGCCAGCGCTTTGTCAAGCTGGGCCTTAAAAACCTTTAAGGATGGAGATTCTACCACCTCTCTAGGTAATTACCCTCTAGGTAACTACCCTCCTAGTGAGAAAGTTTTTCCAAGTTTTATCCAACATAAACCTCCCTTGCTGCAACTTGAAACCATTGCTTCTTGTTTTGTTATCTGCCACCACTGAGAACAGTCTAGCTCCTCCTCTTTGGAATTACCCTTTAGGTAGTTTAAGCTAACTAACTAACTAGTTAAAACTAACTATCAAATCTCTTCTCAGTCTTCTCTTCTTCAGACCAAATAAGTTCAGTTCCCTCAGCCTTGCCTCCTAAATCATGTGTCTCAGCCCCCACACCATTTTCATTGCTTCTGCTGGATTCTCTCCAACTTGTCCACATCCTTTCTATAGTGTGTGTGTGTGGGGGGGCAAAACTGGACACAGGACTCCAGATGTAGCCTCATCAGTGAAGAATAGAGTGGAATAATCACTTCCCTCAATCTGCTGGCAACACTCCTACTAATGCAGCCCAGCATGTTAGGCAACAAGGGCACACTGCTGTCTCAAATTCTAGAGATGCACCAATAGAGATTTTTGGGGCTGATACTGATAGCTGATATTTAAGGAGGCATATCAGCTGATACCAATCTGATTTCTGATACAGCTGCCTCCAGCTGGTAAGTCTGTCGTGGTGGAAGGGGAGGGAAGGGGCATGGCAGGGCAGATCAACACCCCGTGGTGAAGAAGGGGGCAGGGATAGGTGCTGCCCAGGTGGGAGGGAGCAGGGAGGTGGCTCCCAGCCCTCCTTGTACCCTGGGGGGGGGGGGTTTGCCCCCTGAATCTGCGCGGGGTGGGGTGGGCTGCAGCCAGGGTTGCGCAAGGCTTTTCTTAGCAGGGGCTGGGCTGAGAGGGTGCCAGTGGCACTGAGAGGATGCTGCATCCACCCCAAATTTCTCCGCCACTCTGCTCCCAGCCCCACTACCACCAGCAGCTGTCTGGTACAGCTCTGGCTCAGTGCCACACCTCAACGCATGTACCAGGAAGAGCTGGGTCTGTAGCTGGCAGCGGCAGCACTGGGAGTGGAGCAGCAGTGAAATTTGGGGTGGGTGCAGCATTCTTCCAGCACCGCCGGCACCTGCTCCAAGCACAGCCCCCACTGAGAAGAGCCCTGGTTGCAGCCCAATCCACCTTGCGCAGATCTGGGAGGCATACACCTCCCCTGTGCCTTCCAGGGGTGCAAGCAGCAGTGGGAGACACCCCTCCATGAGCTGTGACTCCACCCTTCCACCCCACCTGGGCAGCACCTGTCATGACCCTGCACTGTGGGGGGCATTGATCTGCCCCCCCCCACACCATTTCCCTCTCCCCTCCCCTTCTACCACACTGGACTTACCAGTTGGAGGCAGCTCTCCATGCTGCCAGGCTCTGTTCCTCACTACCTGAATGCTGTGCTGCAGCTGTGCATAGGCATGGGAATTTATCAGCCAAATTATTGGCCCCATTGGGTCAATACCTGATACAGGCAGTTTTCTTTATATCGGTACTGATCTGATATTGGACCGATGTATCGGTGCACCTCTACAAAATTCAGCTTACTGTCCACTGTAACCCTCAGGTTATTTCCTGCAGAGCTGCAGCCTAGCCTATCAGTCACCAGCCTGTAGTGGTACTTGCACTTCTCCTTATTGAACCTCATGAGATTTCTTTTGGCCCAATTCTATAATTTGTCTAGATCACTCTGAATCCTAGCCTTGCTCTCCAGTGTATGCCCAACTTGGTGTCATCTACAGACTTACTGAGGGTGCAATCCATCCCATCTTCCAGATTGTCAATGTAGATATTGAACAAAACTGCCTCCAGGACTGACCCTTGGGGCACTCCACTAGATACCATTCACCTTCCAATCCATTTATCCAACACATACTTCCTCAGCTTGCTTGCAAGAATGCTGTTGGAGATGGTAGCAAAAGCCTTGCTAAAGTCAAGGTATATGATATGACAATGCGAGGTCACAGTTGGCAGGGCTAACCAGACCTTGTCATGCATCCACAGGTGCATCTCAAGTAGGGCCAAGGAGGTGATCCTCCCCCTCTATGCGACACTGGTCAGGCCACAGCTGGAGTACTTCATCCAGTTCTGTGTGCCCCACTTCAGGAGGGATGTGGACAACATTGAGAGGGTCCAGAGGAGGGCCACCTGCATGATCCCTGGGACAACAGGGCAGACCCTACAACGAAAGACTGCAGGACCTAAATCTGTTCAGACTTCACAAGAGAAGGCTGAGGGGGGACCTGGTGACTGCCTATGAACTCACTAGGGGGGACCAGAAAGGTTTGGGAGAGACACTGTTTCCCCTCGTGCCCCCTGGCATAACAAGGAATAACGACCATAAGTTGTTGGAGAGTAGGTTTAGATTAGACATCCATAAGAACTACTTCACGGTTAGGGTGGCTAGGATCTGGAGCCAACTTCCAAGGGAAGTGGTGCTGGCCCCTACCCTGGGGGTCTTTAAGAAGAGGCTGGATGCCTAGCTGGTGGGAGTAATCTGAGCCCAGTTTTTTCTCCTGCTCAGGCAGGGGGTCGGACTTGAAAATCTACAAGGTCCCTTCTGACCCTACTTCTATGATTCTATGATTCTATGATGTTCACTGCTTTTCCCACATCCTCAGAGCCAGTTATCTTATCACAGAAGGCAATCAGGTTGGTCAGGCATAACTTGCTCTTGGTGAATCCATGCTGAATGTTCCTAATCACTTTCTCCTCCTCCAAGTGCTTAGAAATGGATTCTTTGAGGACCTGCTTCATGATTTTTCTGGGGACTGCAGTAAGGCTGACTGGTCTGTAGTTCCCTGAATCCTCCTTCTTTCTTTTGTTAAAGATGGGCACTATATTTGTCTGTTTCCAATCATCTGGGACTTGCCGTGGTTGCCATGAGTTCTCATAGATAATGGCCAGTGGTTCTCCAGTCACATCAGCCAACTCCTTCAAGACAGGTCACTTCAGATCAGGGCAGAGGTACAATAAGGCTAGGGACAGAAGTTACACATAAACCAGTTTAAATGATCAGAAACTGGTTTAAATCTGTAACAGAACAGAAGCTCAGTGTATGTGAACCAGTTTCAAAATGGCTGAAAATGGTTCAAGATAAACCTGAATGTAGATCACACTTAACTGATTTGGGTCAAACTGGTTTATGCAACTTCTGTCCCAGACCCCTTCTTGGTTCAAGTTAAATCACAGTGCCCCAGGATCCCATCATGCTTTGCAGCCTTGGGCTGGGCTGTGCTGTCTGCTTCCTAGCCAGAGCAGTGAGGGATGACTGACAAGAAGGTAGAGGGGCAAGCCTGGCTGGAGATGCAGCCCAATCTGGCACGGGGGGGGGGTGGAGCTGCACCCTCCCCCCCCGCAAACCCTGGCTGGAGTCTGGGGCCAAGGAGGTGGGTTAGATACACCTTCCCCCACTCAAATTTACTGAAGGCTGAAACTGTGGACTATAAATTCCAGAGGCACCTGGAAGCAGAAAGAGGAAGTGATGAGCAATCCTGCGGAGTCCTGCTGCTCTGATTTTGGACTGCAAATCTCAGAGACCTTGGGGGTAGCAGGAAGAGGAAGTGAACACATAGCCAGAGAGCTGTGCTCTAGCGCCCCCCAGCTTCTGGCTTGGGCCACAGCAGGCATGTGGCTACATTTCCTGAACCAAAGGTGAAGTCTTACTTTCTTTGAAGATGTGAAATTAATTTGAAATGTTGTCTTTTGTTCTACAAAATGTTAGCAAATTAGAAGCAAAGTTCTGACCTAATCAAGTTGGTCAAGTTAATATTCACAACATGTATGAAGCATTTTGTAGTAAATACATACATGCTCCCTAGATGGCTTGCATAGACCAAGGGCCCAAACACAATGAAATGAGAAAGCTTCTGTGCTTTCTCTCCTCTTCAGAATAAGTAGACTGAGACATACTGCTCCCTAAATAGTAATGTCAATCAGTGCAGCTGAGGCCATGTGGGAAGTGGTGTAATACTTCAGTCAATATTATCAGTCAATGGCAACTGCCTACCTAGATTAAGGGGAAAGCAGGAATCAAACTTTGTTTTAGAGAAGTGTGTGACCCCCTAGTCCTGTGGTCATGCAGATTGTACATCCTCTTGATCAAGGATTATAGTTAATTCATCTTTTACTGATAAGAAAGTTTTTTTTTTTTTAAATCTCTTATACCAGGGATGGGAAAACTCTGGGCTGCCGGTCAGCTGGGGACACAATTTCCCAGCCTCCCCTTCCTGCACGGCTTGTGCTGGTCTCCAAGGAGATCTGAGCCTCTGCCACGCTGGCAGCGTGTGTGGCAGAGCAATGCATGGGGCTGCCTCAGTGCTTCTGGGATCTTGTGGCAGGGGCAGCTTGCTTTGGAGCCAGGGCAGAGCTGCAATCTGTAGCCTGCATGCTCTGGGCAGGGGCATGCATGCAGGGGATTGTGGCTCTGGCTGGCTCCAGACAGGCTGTCACAGCTGCAAGAACCTGGGGCAGAGCCCCTGCATGTGTGCCCCAGTCCACTTCCAGGTTTGCCACCACACACATGGGGGATCCCCTCCCCATGCTCCCCAGGCTCAGCAATCAGCCACAGGGGGACCCCAGGTGTCCCCCCAGACCTAGGAGGCACCAGTCACTGGGGCGGACCCCCCGCACGCTCTGTGGCAGACTCAGAAGTGGACCGGAAGTACTTTTGGTCCACTTCTGTGTTTGCTGCTGAGCACATGGGGGACCCCCCATGCTCCTGTAGGACACCCCATCTGCCCCACCATCTCAGAATTCTTGAGCCGCACCTAGTACCTCAAGGTACATAGAAAAAAAAAACATATAAAACTGTGTCTATGGCTGAATCATTGAATCTCTCTGAATTGATGCAGAAGCTTTTGATTAAATTCAGAGAGATTAAAGGGTCTCTTGATTTGATCTGGATTCAGAGATTCAGCTGCCAGATTGGGCCAAATCTCCAAATTGAATCAGTGACTGAAGCTTTGCACAGCCCTATTACCCAGGTCCTCCCTCCTGCCCTTATTGTGGATGGACATAACATTGATCCTCTTCCAGTCCTCAGGGACTTCTTCAGAGTGACACAAGTTGTGGAAGAGTTTCACTAGGGGTTCTGCAATGACTTTGGCCAAATGTAAAGTGCTCCAGTATAGGACGAGCACCCCCCAACACACCTACAGGCTTGGCAGCACCAAACTGACTAGCACCAGGAATGAAAGGGACCTAGGGGTAATAACAGACCACAGTATGAACATGAGCCAGCAGTGCAATGCTGTAGGCAGTAGAACTAACAATATACTGGTATGCATCAATTGATGCATCTCCAGCAAAATCCAAGGAGATGATTCTTCCTTTCTACTCAGCACTGGTGAGACCACAGCTGGAGTACTGCATCCAGTTCTGGGCACCACACTTTAACAAGGACATGGACAAGCTTGATAGAGTCCAAAAAAAAGCCACCCATATGATCAAAGTCTTACATGGCAAGCCATATGAGGAAAGGCTGAGGTATCTGGGACTCTTCAGCCTGAAGCAAAGAAGGCTGAGAGGGGACCTGGTAGCAGCTTACTGCTACACTAGGGGAGTGCATCAAGGGCTCTGTGAACAACTGTTCATTAGGGAACCTGAGGGGAAAACCAGGAGTAATAGCCACAAACTCCTGGAAGACCGATTCAGGCTCAATATTAGGAAAAACTTCTTTAAAGTCAGGGTGTCCAGACTGTGGAATAAGCTGGCTCCATAGGTGGTGCAATCACTTACCAGACTAGACAGTCACCTTTCTGGGGTCAGCTGACCCCCAGTTATCTTTCCTGCTTGCTGCAGGGGGCTGGACCCGATGATCATCCAAAGTCCTTCCGGCCTTACAATCTACGAATGAATCTGAAATATCTTGGTTTTATGAAATAAAGGTCCTATTTTTTTCTAGTTTCTTTATCATCAAGGTACATGAATGTCATCTCTGTAACTTTCTCTTGACTAAGCCTTTGTGATCCCCAGGCATCTCATATCAAATGTTATGCCTAAGGCCATAGCTTGCTTTCCAGAACACATTGCCTATTCTGTCTACTCAGATTGAAGAACATCTGGGAAATCATTCTGCGACACTCATTCTGTATCCCTTATCTATAGATACTACTGTGCCCTCTAGCAACCTAGGGTGTCCCCTTGAGTGGGACCATACATTTCCCCAGGGACAAAAAGCAGCATCACAATATGTGCTGCTGCTACTTGTCCGCGGTGAACACACATGCACATACGCTCTGGTATGTGGCACATTTCCCCAAATTTCATAGATTTCATAGACATTAGGGCTGGAAGGGACCTTGGAAGATATTCAAGTCCAGCCCCCTGCCCTATGGGCATGAAGTCAGCAGGGGTTATAGGACCCCAGGAAGATAAACATCCAAATGTCTCTTGAAGGCATTCAAAGTAGGTGCTTGAACCACCTCTGGCAGCAGTCTATTCCAGACCTTGGGGGCTCAGGCAGTAAAGAAATTCTTCCTTATGTCCAGCCTGAAATGGTCATGGAGGAGTTTGTGACTATTTGACCTTGTCA
>NW_017729034.1:89402178-89405135 GCF_001723915.1 Gavialis gangeticus
AACCTTGCATTTTTCAGTGTTAAACACCATCAGGTTCTCATCCACCCATTTCCTGAGCCTGTCAAGGTCAGCTTGAATCGCCCTCCTGTCCTCAGGTGTGGATGCTTTACCCCAAAGTTTGGTGTCATTGACAAACTTGACCCATCCACTTCTGATACTAATATCCACATCATTAATGAAGATGTTTAATAGTATAGGCCCAAGGACAGAGCCTTGAGGGACCCACTGGTCACAGCTCACCATGACAATTGTCTTTCATCAACCACCACCCTCTGGGTCCGACCACAGAGCCAATTCCCCAGCCAGTGGATTGTGGTGAAGCTGAGGCTGCAGTTGGCCAGTTTTGCTAAGAGGGGATCATGGGATACCAGATCAAAGGATTTTTTAAGGTCAAGATATACGACATCAATCTCTTCTCCCTTGTCCAGGTGATAGGTCACCTGGTCATAAAAGGAAATAAGATTGATTAAGCAAGACCTACCTGCAACAAACCCGTGCTGGCTTTCCATCAGGATGTTGCCATTGGTCAGTTTGTTAAGAATGGTCTCTTTGATAATCTTTTCTAAGACGTTCCCTGGGATGGAGGTCAAGCTGATGGACCTGTAGTTTGCCGTACCCACTTTCCTCCCCTTCTTGAAGATAGGCACCAGATTGGCCTTCTTCCAATCATCGGGCACTTCACCAGAGCACCAGGAGTTCTTGAAGATCCATGCCAGGGGCTGAGCTATGATGCTTGCCAGCTCCTTGAGTACGCTGGCATGTAAACTGTCATGGCTGGCTGACTTGAAGGTATCCAGCCTCTCAAGGTGTTCCTTCACAAGGTCAGTATTGATGGAGGGTAAGGAATCTCCCTCACCCAGGTCTTCCCATCCCACAATGGGCAGGGGCATCCCTTGGGACTGGTGAAAAACTGATGCAAAGTACCCAGTTAATAAGTTAGCTTTTTCATGGGCGTCGGTTGTCAGTTGTCCCATCTGGTTTAGCAGGGGTCCAGTGTTGCCTTTGCTTTTCCTCCAGCTCCCCACATATCTAAAAAAAGACTTTTTATTGTCCTAGATACTTGTAGCTAGTTGGAGTTCAGTCATAGCCTTGGCTGTCCTAGTTCACTCCCTGCAGGTCTGGACCAGTGCAGAATATTCCTCCTTGGAGGTAGATCTAGTCCTCCATCCTTTGTAGGTCTTTCTTTTTAGATGCAGGTGGTCCACTAGTTCCCTGCGTAGCCAAGGGATAGACTTTGCTTGTGCAACCAGGATCACTACCTTAAGGAACAACCACTCATCCTGAACTCCCCTCCCCTTTGGGTCATGGTCCCTTAGGACCTCACTGACAAGCCACCTGAGCTTGTCAAAGTCAGCTTTCCTGAAGTTGAGGACTTCTGTATTGCTGACTGACTTGCTAGCTTTTTGGCAGATGGTGAAGGTGATCAGCTCATAGTCACTGTCACCCAGCTTCCCTTCAATTATTAGATCACTGATTCAGTCATCCCCATTGCTAGTACCAGGTCAAGCAGCGCTTTACACCTCATTGGCCCATAGACTTCTTAAGTCAGATAGAGCTCATCCATGTACATGAGAAAGCTTTGTGACTGTTCAGATTTTGCTGAGCACTCTTCCCACAAGATGTCTGGGTAATTGAAGTCCCCCATGACAACCATGCACCAGGAGTGTCCGGTCTCAGCCAATTCCCTGGCAAACTCCTGGTCAAGCTCTTGATCCTGGGTAGGAGATTGGTATTAGAGTCCCACTGTTGTGTCCCCTATGCTGTGTTCCCCATGGATTTTAACCCAGAGGGTCTCCAGTCATCTACCTTGGGTGCCAATGTTGGCTTGTAGGGATGCGTAGATCTCCTTGATATAGAGAGCTACACCCCCACCCCTTTTGTCCACTTGATCTTTCCTGTACAGGGTACAGCTGTCTATACCTGTGGCCCAGTCATGGATGGAGTCCCACGAGGTCTCCGTTATCCCTATGACATCATAATTATTTGTGTTAAGCAGAAGGACAAGTTCCTCCTGTTTATTTCCCAAACTCCTGGTATTTTTGTTTAGGCATGCAAGTGTCCCTCTGGGGGCACTTGCCTTGCCTACAGATTGTTCCAGGGCTGGGGCAGGGGTGGGCTCCCTTAAGTGCCTTGGCCTGCTGGCTTTGCAAAGGTTGCTGAGAGGGACAGCAGTGGTGTAGTCCCCCCATCCCATGGTGGGCTTAGTTGAAAGCCCGGTGGAGCAGGTCAGGCAGTCTGGCTGAGAAGAGCCTCCTCCTCAGTGGAGAGAGGTGGAGGCCATCACTTCCCAGCAAAGAAGGGATAGGGGAGGCTGGGACAAGCACCTGGTCTGGCCCCAGCAGCCTTACCCAGAGTCCTAGGGGCCTCTGAGGGCTGCAGGCATCACAATTCAGCAGCAGGTAGCCTGGCCAGTAGTTGGAATGGAGCTGTGGCTGACCAGGCTCTAATTTTGGGTGGCATGCACTGCTGCCAGTTGTGCTACCCCACTTTTTTTAGGTGCAGTTCTTTTTTTAACATCAGAACCGCCCAGTGTCAACCCCGCCCCACCATGTTACAAATTAACAGTGCAAGGAAAGCCTGCATGTGTGGCCCATGGAGTGTGGGGCACCACTAGCTCCTTGTGCAAGCTGGAGTGCTGAAGCAGCTCTAACCTAGAGTTTCTCCTGCACCTTCTACCTACTGTACCACTCTGGCACTGGGTGGGGTTGGGGGGGGCTTGTGGGTGGTTGTAGGGTTTGTGGGGTGAGGTATGTCAGGGGTATGGGGGCTGTGTGGAGGTTTGGATGGGTGTGGGGTTTGTGGGTCTGGGGTTTGTGGCTGGGTATGTTGGCTAAAGATTGGTTAGAATTCATTTATTGGTTTTATGCCAGTTACATCTGCTTTAGAACAAGATATAGTTTATAACCTTGCTTCAAAATTGCATGTGATCAGGCATATTAACAGTAATTAGAATATAA
>NW_017729034.1:89410135-89411383 GCF_001723915.1 Gavialis gangeticus
CACTCCCCCGCATGGCGCGCTGCCCCACCACTTAGCACACAGCCCCTGGCCACGTCTCACATCCCCCCGCAGCAGCAGTGGCTGTTACAATGCACAGGGCCCACCCCAAGTAGCTTGAAAATTATATCAGAGGAATATGGCAGCACTGGAAATGGAAACTTCTCAATGATTATGAAAAAATATCAGATCACTTATTTAAGTGTCTAAATATAGATGGTAATATTTGAAAGTGTTGGCCTATGTGACTTGACAGAGGTCACACACAGGACCAGATCCTTGGTACCTATTTCAGCTGATTACACTGGTGGAACCAGGTGGAAAACTATACTTAAAATGGCAGTAAAATATTATCTTGCTTTAGAGAGCTCTTTAATAAAAAGGCCTGTGCAAAGCAGCTAGTATTCATTTTGGATTCAGAGAGCTTTGAATCAATTTGGACCTTTTAATTGGTCCCCTGATTCAATTTGGATTCGGAGATTCAGCCATCGAATTGGGCTGAATCTCCTCTGAATCAAATCGCCACCAAAAGCTTTGCACAGCCCACACTTTATCACCTTTGTTCTATGTACTGGGCATTTTGCTGTGTTCTCCAAGCTTGCTCTGAATTTGGTCAGTGAGTTAAAGCAGTCCCACACCTAGAGCTGGTCCAGTAAGTGATATTCAGGCATAAGTAGGACTCTATAACAAAAATAAAAGGGGTGGAAACCTTAGGTCTGTGGAAAAGTCAGGAATGGATTTCTTTGATGTGCCCATTATTAGTTGACTTCTTGAACCACTAGACTCCCTCGTTAATCTGAGAATTACAACCTTTACAACCAGAGCATTTTCATGTTCTCCTTAATAGTTTTAATAGTAAAATCCATATTGCCATATGGAAAGTTTGGCAAATAAGTTATAAAAGATTAAAACAAATCATTCTAACATCTCTATTAGAACATCAAAGTATTATTTTAATTAACAAAGATATAGTGCCTGAAAAATACCATTGTCTCCTTTTTATTATACTTGTCAAGAATGATTTCATTAGTGACACACCCAATTTAAGAGATCAATTATCTTTTGTAATTTCAACTACTAAGTTTATTTTGCAATTAATTATGTCATGCTATTTTAATAGCAATGTGATGTTGAGGGGTAACCAGCATGGGTTCGTGCAAGGCCGATCCTGCCTGACTAACCTGGTCTCTTTCTATGACCAGGTAACAAAGAGCTTAGATGGGAAGGAGGAAGTCAATGTCATCTTCTTGG
>NW_017729034.1:89412348-89424211 GCF_001723915.1 Gavialis gangeticus
TTTAGGTTAGATATTAGGAAGAACTACTTCACAGTAAGGGTGGCCAGAGCCTGGAATAGGCTTCCCAGAGAGGTGGTGCTCTCACTTTCCCTGGAGATCTTCAAGAGGAGACTGGATAGGCACCTGGCTGGGGTCTTATGACCCCTGCCACCCCCAGTGCTCCTTCCTGCCCATGGCAGGGGTTGGACTAGATGATCTGTCTAGGTCCTTTCCGACTCATTGATTCTATGATTCTATGAATATAATTTAAATTAATATTAATTTCAAATAATAGTTTACCTTAAAATGGAAAATTAATATATTGGATCAAGTATCTCGGTCTCTGCAGATTTTTTGTTTTGTCAGCATCTGTTGAGAAAGTTCCAATTCTGCTACCATTCAGTTACCATACAGCTCTGACTCAGACTCTATTAAAAAAAATCTCTTTGCCTATCCAAAAATCTGTTCAAGTGTTATATTATCATCTTTACTAACACAAGTACATACAGATCTATTGATGGCAGTGTACTCATAACTTTTGTAGGAGGTGGACCTAGAACACTGGTCTCCAGTTTCTTAGGTATGTGCCCAATTTACTCAGTTATTGGGGTTAAACTAAAGGATGGCCCTCTTTCTTTATAGTCTAGCACCTGTTAGTTATGGGTTTCTGGCTAGCTATATTTTTGTGACTTAGACACTGGTCCAGAATGGGCACACTCAAGCAGCAATGTACGTCCCTGGCCTTTACTTGCATTTGCAGGTAGCAAATTTCCTCGCGAGTAGCGTTATTTACTGCTCAGTAAGTGTTCTTATGTGTAGACGAGTGCTATGCTACTGCTCAGTAAAGCATCTCATGTACTTGTGCCCACTTAGAGTCATACAGTAGTTATCAAACAGGTGAGCTCAGACAACCCTGAGTGAAGTATGTGAAACCTAGAAAAAACTTTTAAAAATTCCTTAAAATAATAAAACCTCTTTATTTCCCTTTGTATTTGTTGGATTCCAGATCTGTTGGAGTAAGTATAGTACTTGGCTGCAGGCTGGAAACATCTTCACTGCTAATAGTTCAGGTTGTCTTAATGACCCTTGAGAAACTTTCCAGGAGGTTTCTTAAATAGAGCTATCTGCATGTTTCCTAATAGCCATGCTATTAAACTCAACCAAGATAAGCATATATTAAATATTCCAGTATACCAATATAACTATGCAACACCATCACATTTACTAAGTTCTGTGTGATGGCAGGGCAGGCTGGCATGTACAGGGAAAGGCATCATGGGATCTAATGCATGATCAACACAATCACACCTCCTTCTATGCATGATTGTGGTATCATGTATTAGAGCAGGGGTGTCACCTTTTTGAATGTGGGGCCGAATCACAAACTTTTTATCACCGAGTGGGCCAGTGAGCCATATTCAAAGACCTCACCGGAAGTGGTATCACATCAGGAAGTGATGTCACATGACCTTCGACACCAGTGAAGGTCACAAGAATATATGAAAGGGTCACCAGCAAACTTTAAAAGTGGGTTCTCCTTTAAAGGAGAAAAACATGTAACTGTGGCTTTTCTCTTGTGGGGTGACAGAGTTCCAGTCTGCAAGGGGCTACTTGGGGCTCCCCCATGCCCCACACACTGGGGCACTGGGGTCTGGAGGTAGGAGCAGTGAGGGACACTCGGTCAGGACTGTGAAAGGCAGGGATCCCCCCGACACACGTAGGTGCTGGGAGCCCACAGTCACCAGCCTGGCCCCAGGGGAGGCGCCATCTTCCCACCCTGCCCCCAGCCCTGGCCTGGCCCGGCCCGGCCCGGCCCGGCCCTGCCTGTGGCACCCTGGCTGGGCAGGAGGTGGCAGAGGCAGATGACAAGGGCGAGCCCGGCTGCTGCACTGCCTCCGTGGGTCCACATCACTGCACCGTGCCGGGCTGGAGGGAGCCAGAGCCAGGGCCAAGGCCGGGCAGCACCTTGGGGCACAGCGAGTGCAGGCTCCACCCAAGCCCGGGGCTGCCGCATACGGTGCACCCAATGCCAACAGCCCGGTGGGAGGAGGCACATGCCTGCTCTGCTCCGCCTCCACCTCCACCAGCGACCAGGTGGCCAAGCTGGGCTGCCTTTTGCCTGCGGGCGGGGAGTGGTGAGTTGCTTGGGCCAGAAAGTGGTGGCTTCCCCATGTGGTGCTGGGGACAGCAGGAGGTAGGCCGGGTCTGCACTCCTCTTCCCACACACACTGCGTTGGCAACATCAAGCTGACGCCGTGCATGTGGGAACCTTGTCCCTTCCCCAGCCCTTCAGCAGCCATTAGGAAGCTGCTGAGGGGCTGGGGGAGGGACAAAGGGCAGGAACAAAACTAAACCATATTTACTTTCGTTTCCTGTCGCAGCACTGCGGGCCACAGAAAATGCCTTGGCAGGCCGCATGGCAGCCCACGGGCCGTATGTTGGACAAGCCTGTATTAGAGCCCATCATGCCTTACTGTGGGTGCAGGGGGAGTCTGATCCCAGGCTCTCCTTGCACCAGCAAGAAGCAAGGTCCCAGCCACTGAGCTTTGAGTTGAAGGGCTCCCATCCATGGGTGCACCCTACATATCCCTAGGGATGCCATGATATCCCAGCCACAGGGCTTTCACACACCTCCAAGCCTGGTGGATCACAGCAGCTACAATCCCTCAACCCCATGGGTTTCATGCACCCTCAGGTAGTTGAGCCCCCCAGCTACAGGGACCCAGCTGGGTCCCAGCACCCAGCATCTCCAGCTATGAGAGTACAGATTCCCATGCTGCTGGGACTCAGAGTTAGCAGCTGCTGGGGATGAGAGTCTCCTTAGTTTGAGGGACTCCTAGCCCTGGCTCAGCATGGTGCAGTCCTGTGGCTGGGAGCCCCATCAGACCCTGCTATACATGTAAATTAAAGCTCATAGCAACCACCTATAAAGTTACCACACATTTTACAGGTCTGCTTTACAGCTGGTTGGAGCTTTATGTGGTGTGACAGGTACTTTGCACGTGTATCTGGTCTCAAGGTAGTTGTGCAATTAACCAGGTAATTGTGTGATACCTGTAATGTGTACAGAGTGCCTTAGAAACTAACTGGTTTAGAGAGGCACATATTGTAAAAAATTACTGTACATCAATGTCAGATACTTTTAGAGATGAGAACCTATTTGTGCTAGAACTTAGTAAAAAATGGACAGACCCTTCCCCAGAAAACTGAGGGTAGGGTTAGGGATACAGTAGGAGTTATGGGGATATCAGTAATGGTTATATGCAAACACTATTGAATGTTAGCAGAAAATACAGAGAGCTTCAATAATTATTTCCCTGAAGACTTAAAAGTATGTGGAATGATTTCTTCACTGGGAAAAAACACCAGCGTAACCCAGATACATTAGAATACCAATGTATATATTTAATTTGTAATACCTATTAGTGTCAGGAAAGAAAAAGCCATTGGACTTTTCCAGTATTTATTTCCTGAACACTTAATGTGGTCATTGCACAACAATGACTCACATTCTGAACTAGTAAGTGCTTCCTATCTTTACTCATTGAAAAAGTATTTCAATTGCAGAGTGAAAAAAACTAGAAAATATAGTGGATTAAAAAACATATTACATTCATTATACTTTCCAATCAGATGTGGATCATTTTGTATTAGGAAGTTCAAAATATGGAAAGTAATATGTGGAGGACCCCTATGGTTCAAACATTGCAAAATAAACAATTTTAACTAAAAAAAAAAGACTATTTTTAAGAAGAAAAGACTATTAACATTTTAAGAGGTTTAAAAGAATTCTGAAAGAACTCTGACATTCCATATTTCATGTCATGCCAATATTCAGTCCTCTGGGCACATTGTACAAGATACTAGTTTCTATTTTCTCCTTTTCCTCTTTCTGGTTTTTCAACACAGGCACATGGCACAAGATACACAATACAGACAAAAACAGAGACACTCCTCCATTTTCTTTTGTTTAAAATATTAAACTATTGACATTAAAAGTTAAATAGCTAAATAAACAAATCCTTGTTAGTGGATTTTTTTAAACCTAAGCAAAATATATGTACAGAAAAGAGCCAAATCCTTCTTGACTTATATTCTCAAAATATCTACCAGCCTTACATGGAATTTTTGCAGAAGTCTGGTAAGGAAGAATTAGGCTTGGAAACTGAAAATGCAATTAAAATAATATACATAAATGCAAATATTTTTAAAAAGTTCAGATCCATACTCACTTAGAATTTGGCTCAATAAAGTTATTCAATTTGAGCAACACTGCTTGTCAATGAATATGTCACAAAATGATTCCAAGAAATATATCCTGAAGACAAGGATTAATAGAAGGACAAAAACTGTAAGTGAAGGGATTTCTAGTTTAGGACATTTAGAAAAAAAGGTAAAAGAAACACTCAGCCATTTCATAGTTTCATAGTTTCTAGGGTCGGAAGGGACCTGAGCAGATCATCTAGTCTGACCCCCTGCCATGGCAGGAAAGAGTACTGGGGTCAAACGACCCCAGCAAGGTGTTCATCTAACCTCTTCTTAAAAACCCCCAGGGTAGGAGCCTGCACCACCTCTCTTGGAAGTTGGTTCCAGACCCTAGCTGCCCTGACCGTGAAATACTGCCTCCTGATGTCTAACCTAAATGTACCCTCTGCCAGCTTGTGACCGTTATTCCTAGTCACTCCTGGCAGTGCTCAGGGGAACAGTGACTCCCCCAATGCTTGCTGATCCCCCCTGACTAGTTTATAACAGGCCACAAGATCCCCCCTCAGCCTTCTCTTTTGGAGGCTGAACAGGTTCAGGTCCCATAGCCTCTCCTCATAGGGCCTGCCCTGCTGTCCCCTGATCATGCGAGTGGCCCTCCTCTGGACCCTCTCCATGTTGTCCACATCCCTCTTGAAGTGCGGCGCCCAGAACTGGATGCAGTACTCCAACTGTGGCCTGACCAGTGCCGCATAGAGGGGGAGGATCACCTCTTTTGACCTGCCTGAAATGCATCTGTGGATGCATGACAAGGTACGGTTGGCCTTCCTAACTGCCTCCCCACACTGCCGACCCATGTTCATCTTGGAGTCAATGATGACTCCAAGATCCTTTTCCGCCTCCGTGCTGACAAGAGGGGAGTTCCCCAGCCTGTAGGTATGGTGCCGGTTGTTCCTCCCCAGGTGCATCACCTTGCACTTGTCTGTGTTGAAACCCATCCTATTCTCATCCGCCCACCCTTGTAACCTGTCTAGGTCAGATTGTAGCCTGTTGCTTCCTTCTAGCGTGCCCACGTCCCCCCACATCTTAGTGTCATCAGCAAATTTGAACAGGGTGCTTTTTACCCCCTCGTCCAAATCACTGATGAAGATGTTGAACAGTGCGGGCCCGAGGACCGAGCCCTGCGGAACCCCACTGCCCACGTCCTTCCAGGTTGAGAAGGACCCATCCACTACCACCCTCTGGGTGCAGCCCTCCAGCCAGTTGGCGACCCATTTGACTGTGTGGGTGTCTACGCCACAGCCCCCCAGTTTCTTAATGAGAACGGGGTGAGAGACAGTGTCAAAAGCCTTCCGGAAGTCCAGGAAGACTATGTCCACTGCTACCCCTGCATCTAATGATCTGGTGATCTGATCGTAAAAGGCCACCAGGTTGGTCTGACAGGACCTGCCACTGATGAACCCGTGTTGGTTGCCCCTATGCATGCAGTCCCCTGCTGGCCCCTCCTGGATGTGTGCCAGAATAATTTTCTTGAACAGCTTGCCTAGGATCGAGGTAAGACTAACTGGCCTATAGTTTCCTGGGTCCTCCTTCCTCCCTTTTTTGAAGATGGGAACCACGTTGGCCCTCTTCCAGTCCTCTGGTACCTCTCCAGAGCACCACGAGTGCTCGTAAAGCCTTGCCAGGTATCTTATAAGGCAGTTTTCTCTTTAGAACTATTTTGATGAGTACCAAAAAGAATATTTTTGGTCACAAATAATTTCTCTACACCCAGAGACAGGGTGACTCTATCAAAGGCAAAAAGCCACCTTCAATCTCATTTAAATTTGTTTGAAGAATTTTAAATAAGGGACCTTCAAGAATTCCCTCTAATGCATCTCTGGCCCTATTCCTTTTTCCACAGCTGTACAGGATGCTGATCAACATATGCACTCATGGGCTGTGTCTAGACATGTGTGGCTGTGTGGTATGTGGCACTGCAAACCTGTCTGCAGCACCACACAGCACAGCATTTCTTGCGCTGCTACCTTGCTGTGCAGGGGCCAGGGTTTGACCATAGGTGTATTAACACACAAGCCAGCGGGGCCTAGACTCAGGGACCCCTGGGTTTCCCTCCAGATGCCTGGGGGATTTCCTGATGCTGAGGTTCAGTGTTGCCAAGTATAAAATAACTATTCTTCAATTTTGACCCAGTTCTCATTCACTCACTGGCCAGTTATAATGAGCAATGTAAAGCAAATAAGGAGAATTATTTGCGTATTTATTGGCATACCCTACACTGGAACATATGCAAATATGTCCTCTTCTTATTTACTTCATATTGTTCACTGTAACTGGCCAGTGAGTGAGTGAGAACAGGGTCACACACCTCCACAGCAGCAGCAGCAGATGGGAAGAGGGGAAGGAGTTGAGGCTCTTCTCTTTGCTGGAGTCTAGTTCCCACAGAGGGGAAGGGGAAGGGGAAGGGGAAGGGGAAGGGGAAGGGGGTCCCAATCCTCTTTTTGTCCCCAGGATCTCATGTGGTCAAAAAAATGTGCAGAAAAAAGTAGGGGGGTGCACATGGCAGCAGCGCATGTCACCCAAAAATAAAGCCTGGCTTGCCAGAGCCATGCTGGCCAGACTCCCAGCTGTAGGAGTACTGCAGCAGCAGTTTTCCCAGGACCCCAAGTAAGGCTGCTGCAGCCAGTACATTTGCTGGCCCCAGACTCCTTTACCCCACCCAGGGTAACCTACCATACATGGCACAGGCATTCCCTGGGGACAAGTAGTAGTGGCACAAGGTGGGCCACTGCTTCTCATCCCTGGGGAACCAAACATCTGCACACATCTGGACACAGCCATGAGGCAAGTCTACATGTGCTGTTACAGCCCCTGTATAAATTGCAGGTTATTTTTCTGGAGTTTATTGTATGTGCAGTACATGGAGCTAGGTAAGAGCAGCCCAGCTGGCAGGGGGTCACGGGGGGTGGGGAGGAGCTGCGAAGGGGCTGGCTGGGGCATGAAGGTGCTTCAGCGTGAAGCTGGCGGGCAGGCAGCCCTGGCACTGAACCACTCTCATTCCCCAGACAGTTCCTCCACTGTCTATACATGTGCTGCCATGGAGTTTTTTATTCTACAGCAGATTATTACTTGTATTTACAAGTACTATCCTACTGTGGAGTAAATTACTCCTGCCTAATAGAGGCACATGTGTAGATGCTGAGACATTTACTGCACAGCTAATTAGTCAAATGTGCAGTAAATGTCTTGTGTAGATGCACTCATGGAGTAGGAATGGTTTTTAATATACTATTCCGGTCCAGAGAATAAGGACTACTCTGGTGCAGGGGCATTTTTAAGAGGTTTCCAGCATTAGGGCCAGGGACAGAAACTGAACCCTAGGAGAGAAACCACATAACTTGTTTTGTGTGGGATGAGACTTCAATTCAGAGCATGAGATGAAGTCAACTATAGCTTACAAAAATGTATGTCTTTCTATACTAATTTGAATTTAAAGTTGTACCCTGGCCTGTCTTCCTTGTGTAAGATGGGAAGGGAAGAGAAAGACACGATTCATATCAGAGGACTAATGGAAATCTAAATGCAAATTGTTCTCTCACTTATTTGGGTCAAGAAATTGTTCAGACTATTACATTCATTTTGGCACTTTTTAAAACCTTTCAGACATTTATTTTATTTGCTAACATTTTCAATTTTTCCAAAAATCAATATTTTATACTGATGTAGTATTATTCTAATATAATAAAAGCCATAGCACTTCTGGCTGTGTTTCTGTCTGTCTGTAACACTCCAGGCCAACTGTGCATGTGCCACCTGAAGCCTTATTGAGAGAGACACACAGGTGAAGCAGAGACAGAGGTGGTGGTGATCAAGATGTGCTCTGCCATGTTGGGGGGAGGGGAGGAGATGGGCATGACTTATGGCCCTGTGCTGGGCATGGCACACGGGCACAGGTTGCTGTGCAGGGAGTGGGCGCAGGATGCATCGGCAGTGCTTGCTGGCTTCAGAATGTGGCCATGAGGCAGGGTGCACCCCTACACCTGCTCTCCACTTGGCACCCTGTGGCCGTACATCACAACCCCCACGTGGGGATTGCCTGCTGGATGAAGCCATAGGGTGCAGGGTACTCAGGGTGTGCAGGGTGCATGGGGAGCCGGCGTGGCGGGAGGCATGTGGGTAGCACCCACTGGCTGTAGCATATGTCTGTGGGCTGAGGCACGCCCCCCATGCCTGCTCCCTATGTGGCACCCTGCAGCCGCATCCCCCTCCCTCCCATGGGGAGTGACTGCCAGCTGTGGCTGTGGGGTGTGCTGTGTGGCTGTTGTGGTGCACAGCCAGTGCATGGGGTGGGAAGGGGAGGGGGGTCACAGCAGCATACCACGGCCACTGGAAGGGCTGGAGGGACTGGTGCTGAGGCTGTGCCAGGCTGATCCCAGTGAGGAGTGGGCTGCACACAGGCCAGGCTGGGCTGTGGTGCCATGGTTGCTTGGTGGCTCCTCCAGGGCCAGGGGCAGGTGGCTCCCACAACTGCACATACCACAGGGGAGCCAGGGGAGGGGGGACCGCACTGCCCCCTGGGCTCCCCAGTGCTCTGCCCTTGCATGAGCTGGCAGGCTCTGATGGCCCCATGACCCAGCCCAGCCAAGGCCCCAGTCACAGTTAATGTGGCCATGGCTGAGGCTGGGCCATGGGATGCTCAGAGCCTGGCGGCTCCTCTAGAGGTGGTGCCAGGGAGCTCAGGGGAAGCACATATTCCCCCTGGTCTATGCACTGGACAGGGGTGATTGCAGCCGTGGCCTCTGCTCCACCTCTGCTCCCTGCCTCGCTGCCCCTGCTTTGACAGCAGCATGGCATCATGTGAGTCCTGCCACTGAGCAGGCCAGGCTAGGCAGTGAGGCACATTTGTGGCATGGGGCTGGGTGTGGGGGTGGCATGTGTCTGTGGCTGGGTGAGTGCAGAGTACAGTGTGTGGCTGGCTGGGTGTGTGTGTGTGGTGGGTGGTTGACTGGGTGTGGTATGTGGCTATGTGTGTGTGTGTGGCTGTGTGTGTATGGCTGTGTGTGTTTCAGGTGGGGGGGGGCACACAGGGACAGACACCGACCCGGGAAGGGGTGAGGGTGTTGCATCTGGTCGGACGTGGACTGGCAGCAGTACGGGGTGGTGGGTGGTGGCACTCTGTCCCCACTGTCCACCCATAATTCTTGAACAATAGTATGAACAATATGTAGCAGGCTTAACTGTCAGAGCTTGGGTTGAGTCCCAAGCTTGAGATCCTGCTGTTTTGATTGGTAGAGCCCATCAGTCAACCAGGAGGCAGCAAGAGAAATAAAGTCACACCCCTTTCCTGAGGGGAGGGGGAGAAGAGCTCCCCCAGACCTGACTGTAGACTGCAAACTGTCAGGTCCAGAAGACTTCAGGGGCAGAATCCTGGAGCATATAAAAGGAGCTGTGTGCCCAGCATGAGAGAGATGCATCGGGGACAGAGAAGAGAGAAGAGCTGGATTTAGAAGAGCTGAGGAGAGCTGCTCAGCAGGGTGAAGCAGTAGCCCAGGAAGAGCCCCTGAAGACTTCTATCAGCAGGGAGTGGTGGATGGCTCCAGTGGTTAGGCTCTTGGTATGCAGCACGGCATCCAGACCCTGGGAGCTGCGTAAGGCAGCTTGGGTCTGTGACCTTTGGCATGTAGCTAGAGACATGGTGTACAGGCTGATGCATGAAGCAGGATCTTTGGAGCCCCTTGGGTGGCTCAGTTCCACAACCCCCAGCTCAGTGCAGGAGGTGTTGTATGGAGGGTGAGAGACCCTGGAAGCTGCTCAAGGTGGCTCGGGACAGCAGATCAGTGCAGACAATGCTTCCCAGAGGGTCTGGGAGCAGACCAAGCCCTGGTGCTGCACAAGGCTGTCCGGGCCTCCAACCCCTAACACAAGGTGAAGTGCCCACTACATGCAGTGGTGCATGTGGCCCTAAGCCAGGCTGGCAGCAGCAGAGTTGGGTGACAGGAAAGCCCGGCGGGTAACAGAGCTCGACCTGAAGAATGAGAGGCAACCTCCCGGGACTGTGGAATACTGAGTTACTCCAGAGAGAGGGTCCCAACAGCGGAGGGACCCTCCAGGGTTGTGAAGGGGCACCACGTGGGCTGCTCCTGGGTGATAGAGAGGGGAGATTAGGAGTCTTTGCGATCTCCCTCTCCTTTTCTTTTCCCCCACCTCCTTTCCTCTAGTGGTACCTTGGGAGTGGGGCCCCTTCCCTGGAGGGCACCCAGGTAGTCTAAGGATTGCTGGTTATATTTGAAGACTGTGCCTTATAGTTTATGTGAATAAGTTGAAGCAATAGTTTGTATATTAATAGTTATAAGGTTACCCGATCAATGTCCTTTGGTTTGGGTTGTTCTATTATTCATCTGTATTTTTAAATAATAATTAGTTATGTGTATGTGTGTGTATATATCTATCTATATATGGGATTGGGTTTATTGTTTTGTAAATTTGTACATATATATATATAATTTATGTCCTTACCATTTAATAGTTTTATTGTAATAATAAATTTGTATATAGTTAAATAATTGATTGATTGGGCCTAACTCTATAGGAGACAGAGGTGGCCGCTGGGCAGTTGTGTTCCTCTGCAGCATGCTGCCCTGCCAATAATTCCCTCAATTGGAGAGGGGAGTACAAACCTGTATACACCCAGGCTACAAATAAAATGTTATCCTTGCATTATATTTGGCTTGATTTACTATGTTCATTCTGAAAAGTTAGCAAAGTTTTCCCCTGGAGGGCTTTGAATACAGGAGATGATTTAATTTCCTCTTATGTCCTTCATCCTCATACATCTTTTGAATACAAATAGTCTCTAACAAATTATTCTTATAAGGAGGAGAGTACAAAGATGGTCTTGCAGCATATACACAAGTTACGTTTTTCATGTAATTGGCCACCTGAAAGTGCTTTACAACCATGCCATGATACATATGCTTGACTTCAGAGCATTTTAAAGTGACTAATCAATTAAATTAACCTTCATCAATGAGGTATCAGATGAAGGCACTCCACTTTAGAGTGCCTTCATCAATGAGGTATCAGATGAAGGCACTCCACTTTAGAGTGCCTTAGGGAATTTGTGTTCCCTAAGCAGGAAGGGAAGGGCAAGCAGGACGGGAAGGACAGCAGGAAGGGAAGGGCAAAGGGGAAGGGGGGGTGGAGCAAAGGGGAAGGGTGGGGTGGAGCAAGTCAGCCTGAGCTGGAGTGGTAGGGGCAGGTGGATCAGAGCCTTGCACCTTGCAGCCCCAGGGCTGACAGCAGGAAGGGAGGGGCAATGGGAAGCAAGGATGTGGTTCAAGTTGCCAGCTGGAGTTTGCCCAGCCTCAGCTGGAGCAGAGGCAGGTGGATCAGAGCCCTCCTGCCTTGCAGCCCTGCCAGTCTCCTCCTTCCAGCTCAGGCCCTCGATCACAATTTATATTAATACATACAAGGTTTAATAGAATAAAGTAACTACCTTTCCCAGATCAGAAAAAGCAGAAAGTGTGCCATGGAAGAAATAAAGTCAGAATTAAATACACAAAAAATTAACTGTCTGCTTTCAGTCCCGTCTTTGATGGCTGATGAAAACAGATCTAACATAAAAGCAACCTGCAGTATGCCTCAAGCAAATAAAGGAAGCCACTTCCACTTATCCTCACTT
>NW_017729034.1:89429211-89431143 GCF_001723915.1 Gavialis gangeticus
GGCCCTGCAAACCCCAGCCAGCAGCTTGCTCCCTCTCCCATCTTCTTCTTTTCTTCCTACTGAGAGCCCTGGAGCTGGGAGGGGTAGGGGGGCAGCTCCTTGGCTACAGGCAGGCTCCTTGAGTTCCTGCAGGCAGGCTCAATTCCACCCCGTCCACCCTGTCCACCCCCTGGACCCAACATGTGAATGTCTGCTGGGTTGGGGGGTGCTCTAACTCATGTCACCTTGTGTAAAGCACTATGAGTTACAGCAGAGGCCTGCACATCTGACAGTTCCTAGTATGAACATGCCACTTGTCAGATCACTTGGATGGTAAAGACACAGCAGATTTACTTTGCCATAGCTTCTGTACATTGGGTCCTACACAACAGTATGATAGTCAGCCAAATGAATCCGGTTTATTCTTAAGTTTTAGATTTATTAGTGCCAAAGCACAAAGAGTATTTTAAGGTAATGAAATGGGGGTTGAAATTTGATCAAAAGGGAGGTTCTTCCAGTATGTCCCAAAAAGTCTCAGGCTGGGATTCTTCAAGCTTTTCTGCAAACTTGCTATTCTAAAATTATAAAGCTTTATTTCCACCCTTTGCCTACTCTTTCTTAGACTTTGTAAAACAAACTGTTAAAGGTCTTAGAATCCAAATTTAAACAAGATCCAACAATTGAATGTAACAAACAATACACAAAAAGAGATACTCTTAATATAAGTGCCTTCCATAATCCTTGAGTTGAGTTTAAATCTTTCAGTCTCTTTTAAACACTACACACTAAAGTATGTTTACTGTGAGAGAGGTCAGAATAATCAATATGCATTTTTATAAAGATTTATGTTTTAAATTAAAATACTTTTACTTTTTTTTATAAAAAAGTTTGAATTAATGGTTTGAACATTTCTATATTTTCAAAATTGTTACTGTTCTACAGTGATAAAGGTCAGAGATTAATACCTTTTGATTCTTTGACAGTTACCGTATTTCACAGGGTAAAAGTCAGGTTTTGAAGCCCAATTTTTGGGTCTTAAAAATCAAACTGAACTTATACATTGTGCAACATCAAAAAAATTGCATAGAGGCTGGTGTGGCTGGTGAACTCAGACCAGTGGGGTGGTGGAATGTCCCATGGGAGCAAAAAGGGGGGATGGGATTTCAACTGGCTGGCAGCAGGGTGGGGTTTGCAGCCAGCCGGGAGTGGGTGGGGGGTGGGTTGCAGCTGGCCAAGCTCTCTGGCTGGTAGCTGGGAGGCTGCAGCCCTCCCACTCCCGGCTGGCTGCTAACCTCCCCCTCCCCTCTGCTGGCCAGCTGCAAACCCCCTTGCTGCTCTCATGGGACATTCTACTGCCCCACCAGTCTGAGTTCAACACCTGCGCCTGTGCACAGGGCTGGGCTCAGCTGGGCTTAGCGCTCAGCTGCCATGGCTCCATCCTCTGAGAGTGGTGCAGCCTGGGCCATGCCAGCACTGCTTGCAGAGGATGGGGCTGTACCATCTGAGCACTGAGCCCATCAGAGCCCAGCCCCATCCCTAGTCACATCCCCATCCCTGTCCCCCTCCCTGTCCCTTGTGAGTGGTGCCAGGCTCAGCATTCAGCAGCACCACTTGCAGTGGATAAGGCCAGGCTCAATGCTTGGGTGGCACAGCCCCATCCCCTGTGAGCCTGGGCCACTCTCAGGGGAGAGGGACAGGGCTCGGATTGGTGCTTGGCTGGTGTGGCCTCATTCCCTGTGAGCAGTACTAGTGCAGCCGAGGTAGTGCTGCTTGCAGGGGATGGGATCACAAGAGCTGAGTGCCAAGCCAGCCCTTTCCTCTTCCCCATCCCCTGCAAACAGCCCCAGGCTCGGATCTGCTTGCAGGGGCTGGGGCCGGGGCCGGGGCCAGGGCCGGGGCCAGGGCCGGAACCAGGCTTGGTGCTTGGCTGGAGATGCGCTGATCATGGGGGAC
>NW_017729034.1:89431450-89432380 GCF_001723915.1 Gavialis gangeticus
GGGGACGGGGACAGGGACAGGGTCAGCACTTAGGTGGCATGGCCCCAGCCACTGCGAGTGGCACTGGCAGTGTCACTTGCATGGGATTGGGCTGTGCCAGCTTAGCCTGGTCCTGACTTATACGCCGTGCCTATGAAAATCCTTACCTTCCAAACTGGAAAGCCGGGGATTGATCTATACACTGTTTCGATGTATACACTGTGAAATGCAGTATTTAACATAGCAGCACAGGAGCTCTGAGCAATTCCATTACTTCCAGATGCCTGGCATTTTCCATCGCCTGAATAGAGAAGAGTCTCAATATTTACAAAATGAATTAGTAAATAAATGTGAGGAGATTGCATGTACCTTTTGAGCATTGTATTCTAATGTTTGGTAGCTTCCTGAAAAAGAAAAAAACAAACAACAGACACATAGATTGAATGAGTTTACTCAGTGTTTGAATATAGAACTCATTATATAGTACTAATCATGAATTAACATTCAACTTAAATGTCACTGCTTCAAAACTTTAATTGCCTTATGACTTTGAGTAATTCCAAATTAAATTAAACTATATTTAAGTTCTGGTAAAAATAATTTTAAAAAATCAGCTGTAAATACTGTTCATAGTAATTGTGCAACCAGGAAAATCTTATATTTGATCTTATCTACTAACAAATAATATGTAATTTGTATTTAATACATTAATAAGGATGTTTGTCAGTTATTTATGGATATTTAAAACCTGTTCTCACTCCCACTATTTACCACCTAAAAATAGAGAACTACCTTACTTTCATTAACCTTTCAACCGAGATATGTAAACACTCCCTTACATGCCTACGGGAATGTTAGGAGTCATATTTTTTAGAATTAAACACTTTTCCTGCTATTGATTTTTAAATTTCATACATTTCATAGATTTCATAGACATTAGGGCTGGAAGGG
>NW_017729034.1:89440211-89444373 GCF_001723915.1 Gavialis gangeticus
CCAGAATCAAGAGATTGACCAGGAGTTTGCCAGGGAATTGACTGAGGCTGCATGCTTCCGGTCCATGGTTGTCATGGGGGACTTTAATTACCCAGACATCTCGTGGGAAGAGCGCTCGGTCAAATCTGAACAGTCACAAAGCTTCCTCATGTGCGTGGATGAGCTCCATCTGACTCAAGAAGTCTACGAGCCAACAAGAGGCAAAGTGCTGCTCAACCTGGTACTGGCAACTGGGGATGGCCTAATCAGAGACCTAATGATTGAAGGGAAGCTGGGTGACAGTGACCATGAGGTGATCACTTTCACCATCTGCTGAAAAGCTGGCAAGTCAGTCAGCAGTACAGAGGTTCTTGACTTCAGGAGGGATGACTTTGACAAGCTCAGGAGACTTGTCAGTGAAGCCCTAAAGGACCATGACCCAAAGGGGAGAGGAGTTCAGGATGAGTGATTGCTCTTCAAGGAAGTGATACTAGATGCACAAGCTAAGGCTATTCCGTCTCGGAGGAAAGGCAGCAAGAGGGCACAGCATCCCCCTTGGCTCAACAAGGAACTAGCAGTCCTTCTGCATCTAAAAAGACAGACCTACAAAGGATCCACCTCCAAGGAGGAATATACTGCACTGGTCTGGACCTGCAGGGAGCAAACCAGGAAAGCCAAGGCTGTGATGGAACTCCAACTGGATACAAGTATCAAGGACAATAAGTCCTTTTTTAGATATGTGGGGAGCTGGAGGAAAAGCAAAGGCAACATTGGACCCCTGCTAAACCAGAAGGGAGAACTGACGACTGACGCCCAGGAAAAAAACAGCTTACTAAATGGGTACTTTGCATCGGTCTTTCACAAGTCCCATGGGATGCCCTTGCCCATTATGGGACAGGGACGCCTAAGTGAGGGTGGTTCCTTGCCCTCCATCAATGCTGAACTTGTGAAGGAACACCTTGAGAGGCTGGACACCTTCAAGTCAGCCTGCCCTGACAATTTACACCCCTGAGTACTCAAGGAGCTGGCCTGCATCATAGCTCAGCCCCTGGCACAGATCTTTGAGAGCTCCTGGTGCTCTGGTGAAGTGCCTGATGATTGGAAGAAGGTCAATCTGGTGCCTATCTTCAAGAAAGGGAGGGAAGAGGATCCAGCAAACTACAAGCCCATCAGCCTGACCTCCACCCTGGGGAAGGTCTTAGAAAAAATCGTCAGAAAGGCCATTCTTAATGGACTAGCTGATGGCAACACCCTGAGGGATAGCCAGCACAGATTTGTTGCAGGTAGGTCATGCTTGACCAATCTCATTCCTTTTTATGACCAGGTGACCTATCACCTGGACAAGGGGGAAGAGATTGATGTCATATATCTTGACTTTAAAAAAGCCTTTGATCTGGTATCCCAGGATCATCTTTTGGCAATACTGGCTAGCTGCGGCCTCGGGTCCACCATGATCCACTGGCCAGGGAATTGCCTCTGTGGTCGGACCTAGAGAGTGGTGGCGGATGGAAGTCAATCATCATGGTGCCCTGTGACCAGTGGGGTCCCTCAAGGCTTTGTTCTTGGACCTATTTTGTTCAACCTCTTCATTTATGATGTGGACATTGGAGTCAGAAGCAGACTGGCCAAGTTTGCCAATGATACCAAACTTTGGGGAAAAGCATCCATACCTGAGGACAGGAGGATGATCCAGGCTGGCCTTGACAGACTCAGAAAATAGGCGGATGAGAACCTGATGGTGTTTAACACCGAAAAATGCAAGGTTCTCCACCTTGGGAGGAAAAACCTGCAGCATGTCTATAGGCTCGGCAGTGCTACACCGACTAACACTACAGATGAGAGGGACATGGGGGTCAGGATTGACCACAAGATGAACATGAGCCTGCAATGTGATGTTACAGCTAGTAAAGTGAGCAAAACGTTGGCTTGCATCCATAGATGCTTCTCAAGCAAATCCCAGGACATCACTCTCCCGTTATACTTGGCCTTGATGAGGCTGCAGCTGGAGTACTGAGTCCAACTTTGGGCTCACAATTGATAAAGGATGTGGAGAAGCTTGAGGGAGTGCAGAGGAGAACCATGTGCATGATCAGAGGTCAGGAAAACAGACTGTATGATGAGAGACTGAGAGCTATGGGACTCTTCATCCTGGAAAAGTGCAGGCTCAGGGCCGATCTGATGGCCACCTATACGCTTATAAGGGTTGTTCACCAAGATCTGGGGGAAAATTTTTTCGCCAAAGCACCCCAAGGGATGACGAGGTTGAACGGTTATAAACTCTTACAAGACCGTTTCAGGCTGGACATAAGGAAGAATTTCTTTACTGTCTGAGCTCCCAAGCTCTGGAATGGCCTGCCACCAGAGGTGGTTCAAGCACCTACTTTGAATGCCTTTAAGAGAAACCTGGATGTTTTTCTTGCTGGGATCCTATGACCCCAGCTGACTTCCTCCCGCTGGGGCAGGGGGCTGGACTCGATGATCTTCTGAGGTCCCTTCTAGGCCTAATGTCTATGAAATCTATAAAAATTTTATATAGTGATGTGGGGGCCAGATGGAAATTTATATAAGGAGCCATTGGATTAAATAGAAAAGCCAGTTCCAGCTCTTAGGACTGAAAACAGTTAACTATTCTTCTCAGCTCAATGAATTTTGCATTATTTTCCTCCAGGGTATACAATGTTAGCGGTGTGGGGGTGGAAAATAACCTCATTTTAGAAGCTACTAGTTAGGCTAATCTTTTGGGAGAAAAGTCATATGTTTGAATTTCCTCATGTGGAGGGAATTGACCCTGGGTCTTACTGGAAGTAGTATTTCAGAAGTTTTTAGATAGTTATTATATTATATGGGACTGTAACTTACTGGTGATTGTTTGAAAACTGTATTTTCCAAATGGCCTTTACTTATTGGAGAGTGTGAAACAGTTGTGAATGAGGTACTATTTGTTCTCGAGCGACAGCTTTTAAGAGGCTACTTATTAAGAGGAGAACAAAAGAGAGTGAGTTTGCCTGGGTGTTCACTTGAGGAAGAAGGCAGCAGATTTTATCTTTTTTTCCCCTCCTTTTTCCACAAAAAGGATACAGTAGTTAGAGTTTCTAAACAGGCACTGTTTTCTTCTACTACTATCTAAAAATATGACAAGTCCTGGAAGTGTTGTGATCTCATGGAATATACCTTATCTTTCTCATTAAGGGCAGAGGTGATTTCAGCTACACATGCTTTCAAATAGAGAAAAGGTTAAAAGGAGTTGAGGCACAATTAACATTGTATAACAGAAGAGAAGATGAAAACTATGTGATGAGGCATAAAAGTTTTCTTCAGCATTAGAAAAGTTTATGCAGTATTAAAAAGAACAGTATAAGAGAGACTGAAGAACAGGGAAGAACTTGGTAAAAAGTTAGGTTCCGGGTAATGTGGGGCCTCTGCAGGACACGTTAGGAAATTTGTTTGTCACACCAGTCGACAAAGCCAACATATTTAATGATTTCTTTGCCTCCATTTTCCTAAGGAGGGACCAGAACAGTCACCCCCCGCACTGGGCCTCCCTCAGGCCGCAGGGGAGGCACACTTAGGCAAAGGGTTAGTGAGGAACTAGTTAGAGAACTTCTGGAGGGACTGGATGTATTCAAGTCAGCTGGTTCAGACCATCTCCACCCTAGAGTACTAAGGGAATTGGCTGAGGTCATTGCAGGACCCCTGGCATGGCTTTACAAGCACTCATGGTGCTCTGGTGTGGTGCCAGAGGACTGGAAGAGGGCCAGCGTGGTTCCCATCTTCCAAAAGGGAAAGAAGGAGGACTCGGGAAACTATAGGCCAGTTAGTCTTACCTCGATCCTGGGAAAGCTTTTTGAGAAAATTATTCTGGCGCATGTCCACGAGAGGCCAGCAGGGGAGATTATGCTTAGGGGCAACCAACACGGGTTCATTAGCAGCAGGTCCTGTCAGACCAACCTGGTGGCCTTCTATGATCAGATCACTAAATCATTAGATACAGGGGTAGCAGTGGACATAGTCTTCCTGGACTTTCGGAAGGCCTTCGACACTGTCTCTCACCCTGTTCTCATTAAGAAACTGGGGGCCTGTGGTGTCGACACCTACACAGTCAATTGGGTCGCCAACTGGCTGGAAGGCCCCACCCAGAGAGTGGTAGTGGATGGGTCATTTTCGACCTGGAGGGATGTGGGCA